>NC_041381.1:560976499-560983026 GCF_002162155.2 Triticum dicoccoides
GACCTCAACTCCAACTCCATATATTCACGTTCGGGGAGAAAAAATCAGAGAGAGGGATTCATCACGTTTTACAATACAGAGCCAACTCCAAGCCATGTTCTTCCTCGGGAGGGCTAATCTGGAGTCCGTTTGGGGCTTCGGAGAGGGGAATTCGTCGCCATCGTCATCATCAACCGTCCTCCATCACCAATTTCATGATGCTCACCGCCGTGCATGAGTAATCCCATCGTAGGCTTGCCGAACGGTGATGGGTTGGATGAGATTTACCATGTAATCGAGTTAGTTTTGTTAGGGTTTGATCCCTAGTATCCATTATGTTTTAAGATTAATGTTGCTATGACTTTGCCATGCTTAATGCTTGTCACTAGGGCCCGAGTGCCATGATTTCAGATCTGAACCTATTATGTTTTCATGAATATATGAGTGTTCTTGATCCTATCTTGCAGGTTATAGTCACCAACTACGTGTTATGATCCGGCAAACCCCAGAGTGAAAATAGCCGTGACACTTCACGGTGATGACCGTAGTTTGAGGAGTTCATGTATTCACTAAGTGCTAATGATTTGGTCCAGTATTCTATTAAAAGAAGACCTTAATATCCCTTAGTTTCCAATAGGACCCCGCTGCCACGGGAGGGTAGGACAAAAGATGTCATGCAAGTTCTTTTTCATAAGCACGTATGACTATATTCGAAATACATGCCTACATTATATTGATGAATTAGAGCTAGTTATGTGTCACCCTATGTTATAACTATTGCATGATGAATGCCATCCGACATAATTATCCATCATTGATCCATTGCCTATGAGCTTTTCACATATTGATCTTTGCTAAGTTACTTCTCCGTTGCCACTATTACGATTGCTACAAAACTGCTATTGTTACTTTTGCCACTATTACCGTTGCTTCCATACTACTTTGCTACTAAATACTTTGCTGCAGATATTAAGTCTTTTAGGTGTGGTTGAATTGACAACTCAGCTGCTAATACTCGAGAATATTCTTTGGCTCCCCTTGTATCAAATCAATAAATTTGGATTGAATACTCTACCCTCGAAAACTGTTGCAATCCCCTATACGTGTGGGTTATCACCAGCCCTCTAAGCTGTAGGGGAGCACCAAGGGGGGGGGAGTTGGACTCCTAGTCTAATTCCCTCCTTTTCCATACACATGTGGACTTTCCACCTCTACCAAGCCACATGGGCCTTGAGGGACTTGTGCGCCTGGCCTAATAAGGCCAAGGAACATCCCTTAGTACGTGCTGGCCTTTGGGACGTGGTGGAACCCTTGGTGGGCTTCCGGACTCCTCCGTAAGTTTCCGAAACTTTCTCAATGGTTCCCGATACAATACCGAAAAAACTGAAACTTTTTTCGAAACCCTGAAAGCAACTTTTCATATATAAATATTTACCTTCGGACCATTCCGGAGCTCCTATTGACGTCTGAGATCTCATCCGAGACTCCGAACAACATTCGGTCACCAACATGCATATCCCAATATTACTCCAGCGTCATCGTACGTTAAGCGTGCGGACCTTACGGGTTCGAGAATCATGTAGACATGACCGAGATATCTCTCTGACCAATTACATAGTGGAACCTGCATGCCCATATTGGTTCCTACATATTCCACGAAGATCTTTTATCGGTTGAACCACAATGTCAAGGATTCGGTTAATACCGTATGCAATTCCGTTTGTCACGCGATATGTTACTTGCCCGGGATCGTTGATACATCTGGAACGTATCTATAATTTCTGTTTGTTCCATGCTATTATATTATTAATCTTGGATGTTCTATATGCATTATTATGCTATTTTTTACCATTTTTTGGACTAATTTATTAACCTAGTTACTAGTGCCACTTGTCATTTTTCCCTTGTTTTTGCCTTTATAGAAAATCCATAGCAAGTGGAGTCCAAATGGAATGAAACTTTTTGATGAGTTTCCTTGGACCACAAGACACCCTGGAAGCTTAGGGAGGAGGCCAGAAGGGCCACGAGGCAGCGACAAGCTCAGGGGGGCGCCCTCCAAGCTTGTGCCCCCCCCATGGCTCCTCTAACCCTAATTCTTCTTCTATAAATACCCAAATATTCCCCGAAGACTGGAGGGCACACCAAAAATACTTTTCCACCGCCGCAAGTTTCTGTCTTCGTGAGATCCCGCATGGGGACCTTTTTCGGTACTCTGACAGAGGGGCATTCGATCATAGAGGGCTTCTACACCAACATTGTTGCCCTACCGATGATGTGTGAGTAGTTTACTATAGACATACGGGTCCATAGCTAGTAGTTATATGTCTTCTTCTCTCTCTTTGATCTTCAATACAATGTTCTCCTCAATGTTCTTGGAGATCTATTCGATGTAATCTTCTTTTGTGGTGCATTTGTTGAGATCTGATGAATTGAGGGTTTATGATCAGATTATCTATGAATATTATTTGAGTCTTCTCTAAAATCTTTTATGCATGATTTATATAGCTTTGTATTTCGCTCTTATCTATTGATTTGTTTGGCCAACTAGATTGATTTTTCTTGCAATGGGAGAGGTGCTTTGTAATGGGTTCAATTTTTTGGTGCTCAATCCCAGTGACGGAAAGGGACATGACACGTATTTGTATTGTTGCCATTAAGGATAAAAATATGGGTTTTGTTCATATTGATTGGATCTATCCCTCTACATCATGTCATCTTGCTTAAGGTGTTACTCTGTTCTAGTTTACTTAATACACTAGATGCATGCTGGATATCGGTCGATGTGTGGAGTAATAGTAGTAGATGCGGGCAGGAGTCGGTCTACTTGTCTCAGACGTGATGCCTATATACATGATCATTGCCTTGGACAGTGTCATAACTATGCGCTTTTCTATCAATTGCTCAACAGTAAATTGTTTACCCAACGTATGCTTTCTTTCAAGAGAGAAGCCTCTAGTAAAAAATATGGCCTCCGGGTCTATATTTTATCATATTATTTTCAGATCTACAAAATAAAACACAACAATACCTTGCCGCAATTTATTTACTTTTATTTCATTTCGCACTTCTAATTATCTTTTATATCCATTACTAGAAGATCTCATCCTTGCAAGTAAACCATGAAGGGATTGACAACCCCTTTATCGCGTTGGGTGCAAGTATTTGTTTGTCTGTGTAGGTGCAATTATTGGAGACTTGTGAGTTCCTCCTACTGGATTGATACCTTGGTCTTCAACTGAGGGAAATACTGTTGGGGAACGTCGCATGGAAAACAAAAAATTTCTACGCACACGCAAGATCTATCCATGGAGATGCATAGCTATGAGAGGGGGAGAGCATCTTCATGCCCTTCAAGATAGCTAAGTGGAAGCGTTTATCAACGCGGCTTATGTAGTCGTACACCTTCATTATCTGCCTCGATCAAGTACCAAACATACGACACCTCCGCGTTCAACACACGTTCAGCTCGATGATGTCCTCGCCTTCTTGATCCAGCAAGAGGGGCGAAGTAGTAGATGAGTTCCGGTAGCACAACGATGTGGTGACGGTGGTGGTGAAGAGAAATCTCTACAGGGCTTCGCCAAGCACAACGGAAACTATGACAGATGATAAACTAGAGGGACGGGGTTGCCCGCACACGGCTTGGTGTATCTTGATGTGTTTCGGGTGCTATCCCTGCCCTATGTTGAGCCCTGGGGTCGTAACTTGCAGAAAGAGCCTCCTCAAAGTCAGTTTAATTAACCCGCAAGGCAAGAGTCCTTCTCAGACTCTAGAACCTGATGTTAGGGTCCTTCGCGTCTGGCCCCAGACGCCAGGGTCCCTGGAGTCTAGCCCCTGGCCTTTGCAAAACTTCCTTTTGCACTTTCCTAAAGCCTCGTGGGCTTTACCCCCCATTGGCCCAAATAAAGTGTTCTTGTACCTAAACATTTCGGGAAACATCCGAAACCCCTTCCTGTGAATTCCGGAACACTTCGGGAGAACAAACACTATTATCCCATATATCAATCTTCACCTCCGGACTATTCCGAAGCTCCTCGCCATATCCGTGATCTTATCCGGGACTCCGAACAACATTCGGTCACCAACATACATAACTCATATAATACTATATCGTCAATGAACGTTAAGAATGTGGACCCCACGGGTTCCAGAATGATGTAGACATGGCCGAGATGCTTCTCCGGTTAATAACCAATAGCGGGACCTGGATGCCCATATTGATTCCTACATATTCCATGAAGATCTTTATCGGTCAAACCTTTATGACAACATACATAGTTCCCTTTGTCTGTTGGTATATTACTTGCCCGAGGTTCAATCGTCGGTATCTCCATACCTAGTTGAATCTCGTTACCGGCAAGTCTCTTTATTCATTCCGTAATACATCATCCTGTAACTAACTCCTTAGCCACTTTGCTTGCAAGCTTCTTGTGATGTTGTATTACCGAGAGAGCCCACAGATAACTCTTCGTCATACGGAGTGACAAATCTTAGTCTCGATCCATGCCAACTCAACAGACACCTTCAGAGATTCCTGTAGAGCACCTTTATGATCACCCAGTTATGTTGCGATGTTTTACGGCACACAAGGCATTCCTCCAGAGTCCTGGAGTTGCATGAACGCAGTAGCAATAAAATGTACGATCATATGCTATCTTAATGGTTGGGTCTTGTCCATTACATCATTCTCCTAATGATGTGATCCTGTTATGAAGTGACAACACGTGTATATGGTTAGAAACCTTAACCATCTTTGATCAATGAGCTAGTCAAGTAGAGGCTCACTAGCGACACGGTGTTGTCTATGTATCCACACATGTATCTGAGTTTCCGATCAATACAATTCTAGCGTGGATAGTAGAAATTTATCATGAACAGGGAAATATGATAATAACCAGTTTATTATTGCCTTTAGGGCATATTTCCAACAAATACTTATCTCTACCAACGCAAGCTCAAGAAGTAGCAATCATCGGTTCTCCATACCTAGTTCAATCTCGTACCGAAAAATCTCTTTACTCATTCCGAAATACAAGATCTTGTGAATAACTCATTAGCCACATTGCTTGCAAGCTCTTTATGATGTTGTATTACCGAGAGGGGCCAGAGATATCTCTCTGTCACACGGAGTGACAAATCCCAGTCTCGATCCATGCCAACCCAACAGACACCTTCGGAGATACCTATAGAGCAGCTTTATGATCACCCAGTTATGAAGTGACATTTGATATCACACAAGGTATTCCTCCGGTATCCGGGAGTTGCATGATCTCATGGTCTTAGGAATAGATACGTGACATGAAGAAAGCTATAGCAATAAACTCAAGTGATATGATCGAATGCTAAGCTTACGGTTGGGTCTTGTCCATCACATCATTCTCATAAAGATGTGATCCTGTTATCAAATGACAACTCATGCATATGGTTAGGAAACCTTAACCATCTTTGATCAACGAGCTAGTCTAGTAGAGGCTCACTAGGGACATAGTATTTGTTTATGTATTCGCACTTGTATTTAAGTTTTCGGTCAAAATAACTCTAGTGTAAATAATAAACCTTCATCATGAACAAAGAAATATGATAATAACCAATTTATTATTACCTATGGTTCACCAGTTGTAGCTCCTCCGCCTTAGATCATAGCTTACCCTGCTCCTAAGTTGGCGCCCTCACTGTCATCAGTTACAACTTTCCTCGCCTGAGGTCGCAACCCCCGGCATCATCGGTTGCAGCCTTTCCCGCCTCTGGACGCAACTAAAAGGACCGTTATGGTTCGCTAGAGGAGGGGGTGATTAGGCGACTAACAAAATTATATCATCTTTTACAAAATCTAGGCTTGAAATAAAAGTAGGTTGTCTAGATATGCAACAAGGTGGACAACCTATATGACAAAGAACACAAGTAGCAAGTGCAAGCAAGGGTAAACAAGAGATATAAACTTGCACAAAGTAAAGGAACAAAATAACCAAAAGTGGAGTCGATGGAAATGAGGATGCGTTGCCAACATTCCCTCCTTTGGGGGAGGTACGTCTCCGTTGGAAGGGTGTGGAGGCACGATGTGTTGGGGAACATAGTAATTTCAAAAAAAATCCTACGCACACGCAAGATCATGGTGATGCATAACAACGAGAGGGGATAGTGTCATCCACGTACCCTCGTAGACCGTAAGCAGGCGTTATGACAACGCGGTTGATGTAGTCGTACGTCATCATGATCGACCGGTTCTAGTACCGAACGTACGACACCTCCGCGATCTGCACATGTTCAGCTCGGTGACGTCCCACGAACTCACGATCCAGTAGAGCTTTCAGGGAGAGTTCCGTTAGCACGACGGTGTGATGACGGTGTTGATGAAGCTGCTGACGCAGGGCTTCGCCTAAGCACCGCTAAGATATGACCGAGGTAGATTATGGTGGAGGGGGGCACCGCACACGGCTAAAAGATCAATGATCAACTTGTGTGTCAATGGGGTGCCCTCCTCCCCGTATATAAAGGACTGGAGGAGGGGAGGGGCCGGCCCTCTCTATGGCGCCCCCTGGGGAGTCCTA
>NC_041381.1:560983235-560990190 GCF_002162155.2 Triticum dicoccoides
GGTGCCGCCCCTCCCCTAGTCCAATTCGGACTAGGCCTTTGGGGGCGCGCGGCCTCCCCTAGGCAGCCCCTCTCTCTCTCTCTCTCCCCCCTAAAGCCCAATAAGGCCCATATACTCCCCAGCGAATTCCCGTAACTCTCCGATACTCCGATAAATACCTGAATCACTCGGAACCTTTCCGATGTACGAATATATTCGTCCAATATATCGATCTTTGTTGGAGTAATGGGCCACGGGTAGCCTCACCCGAGTCCCTGGACATAACAAAACTTTGGGTCGGCTTCGTCCCGCAATGACCCCAGCTAAAAGCTCCGCCCTCCGGGGGCCGGCTGGCTCAGAGGCCGGCCACCGGAGGACGGCCAAGCACCAGAAGATGGTATTGAGGGCGGCCAGCTCCAGTAGACCAGCTCCCAGAGAGGGCGGCTACCGGGCGCCCTCAGAATCTGGGCCCCCATCAAGAGTACAAGATAGAGCATGGCTACAGTGAAGCCCCTTGCCCCCGAATCCCGGGATGGGCATGGCTATAGTGCCCCGTACAGGCAGACATCTCCGCACGGCGTGGCACTGTGCCACTTCCCCCGTGACGTCACTCCAAACAGGCGGAGCCCTGTTCCCCACGACGACCTGTCGGTACGGCCCGCCGGTCGCGGGCCCTATCGGGCAATGACCCTGCAGAAGCCGGCGAAAGCCCAACCAGTCGGACTTGGGGAGGGCCTGCCTCCAGCAGGCGGCCGTCCCTTGCCCCGAGGCAAGCATGCCATTAACCTTATGAGACCAAGTGTTGCTACAGTGATCTCCCGCCAGGCGGCGGGACTGTTGTCGGTGTCAAAACCGGCGGATCTCGGGTAGGGGGTCCCGATCTGTGCGTCTTAGGCTAATGGTAACATGAAGCAAGGTACACAATGTTTACCCAGGTTCGGGCCCTCTCGATGGAGGTAAAACCCTACTTCCTGCTTGATTAATATTGAAGATATGTGGAATACAAGAGTAGATCTACCACGAGATCGTAGAGGCTAAACCCTAAGATCTAGCCTATGACGGTATGATTGTAATTGTGATCGGCCTTCTAAGGACCATGCTCTCTCGTTTATATACACACCGGAGAGCTAGGGTTTACATGGAGTCGGTTACAAGGAAGGAAACATAATATCCGGATTGCCAAGCTTGTCTTCCATGCAATGGAGAGTCCCATCCGGACACGAGCCGAAGTCTTGAATCTTGTATCTTGACGCTTCTATAGTCCGGATGATGAATACAGTCCGGCTGTCCGGATACCCCCTTATCCAGGACTCCCTTAGTAGCCCCAGAACCAGGCTTCAATGACGACGAGTCCGGTGCGCAGTCTTGTCTTCGGCATTGCAAGGCGGGTTCCTCCTCCGGATACTCCAAGGTAATTATCGAACACGTAATCTGTGTCCGGATCTGCAAAATGATCTTCACATACCATCGTAGAGAGAATGATACTTCAGCCGACAACTTTTAGACGATGTGACATGCCATTAGAGTCAGGTCATCATTCGAACCATTTTTTCACAACCAGCCACAGCGCGCATTGCGAGGCGGTTTCCTTGACACATCTTGTCAAAGCAGAGATCATGTCCCCTTATCACGGGATTCTCATCAATACGGGTATCGGTAATCCCCCCATGCCATCAATCGTGGCGCTTGGGAAGTGGGCGATTCTCAAAAGGCTAGTGCAGAGGCTCACCACTTTCGTCACCTCTATAAAGGGATAAGAGTTCCTCATTTTTACCCACGCCTTCTTTTCCCCTCGCATACTCTTGCCCCCTCGAGCTCCAGCGCCCTAGTCCAGGTTTTATCCGCACAGTTAGTCATGTCCGGAGCAGGAGGCAAGTGAGTGGCTTCCACCGTGATGAAGAAGAACATCGCGAATCTCCGGGCGGTCGGATACTTGGCCGCAGACATAGCGCACCGGCTACCAGACGAGGGGCAGGTCATTCCAACTCCAGGACCTCACAAGAGGGTCATGTTCCTTGCCCACTTCGTCCATGGACTGGGGTTTCCACTCCACCCCTTTGTCCGCGGGCTCATGTTCTACTACGGGCTAGACTTTCATGATCTAGCTCCCAACTCCGTCCTCAATATCTCGGCGTTCATCGTCGTCTACGAGGCTTTCCTTCGCATCAAGCCTCATTTCGGCTTGTGGCTGCAAATCTTCTGCGTGAAGCCGAAGATCATGAGTGGCCAGCAAGCGGAGTGCGGAGGAGCCATGGTGGGCAAGATGCCTAAGGTCACCTGGCTTGACGGCTCCTTTGCGGAAGCCATGAAGGGGTGGCAATCGGGGTGGTTCTACATCACTGAGCCGCGCGGCGCCAACTGGGCGGCGGCCCCCGAGTTCCGCTCCGGAACCCCTATGCGGCTCACTTCCTGGGAATGGAAGGGTCTGTCCTGGGGAGAATCTACAGAGCTGGCCGGACTCAAAACCTCCATCAAAGGAATGAAGGACAAGAAAATCAAGCTTGTCAATGTGATCCAGGTCATGCTCATTCGCCTGATTCTGCCATGCCAAAGGCGGGCATTCAATCTATGGGAGTTCATTCCAGCCGAACACCAGACACTTCAGAGGCTCTCTGGCATGAATCACAAGAAGGCATGGAAGGTGCTGTTCAAGGCTTCCGAAGTTCCTCCTCCCATATCCGAGGACTGCGGGCTCCACGCCGCACGGCAACCTACTCAAGTGAGTTCTACGGCCATCACCGAATTCAATCCTTCCCAATAATTGCGGGGGAACCTCAAGTAATTGTGTGTATTTGTTTCAGGACTATGTGGAGGTGGCAGAGCGGATTGACTATCCGGCACCGCTGCCGGAAAGCCCAGCTAATGCTCTCCTGACGGAGATGCTGGCTCCGGCACCCTACAAGGGGCCAGAGAAGAAGGCCAACAAGAAGGCCCCAAGGACCCTAAAGAGTCTCCGGCGTAAGGCCACACCAGAAGCCTCATCCAAAGAGGACGAGGAAGACTCCTCCCCTGAAAGGGAAGAAGGAGAACAAGAAGAAGAAGAGGCCGCCCTATCCGGACAGGGTGGGGGGCCTGAGACGGCGGACCAGGGGACCAGGAGAGGCCCCCGGCGCAAGGCCGTCATACCCTCGTCGTCCAACGATGATGAGGCAGATTCCTCCCGCGGAGGCAGGGAGGAACAGGAAGAAATACCACCTCCCCATGTCGGGGGAGGGAAGAAGAGGAAGTCTGCCCCGGTGGGGGAGACTGGGACATCCAAGAAGGGAAAGGCTTCCCTTCCGGACTACTCCGCCACCGCCACCAATAGCGAGGAAGGGTGGCTGCCCAGGAAGAAGCCCCTTGTGCGATCGTAAGTATCCGCACTCAATCGTAAATTTTGCTTCATAATTTTGTTTATAATGCCGAACTTGTATGCAGTCCGGCCAGGGCCCATCCGGGAGTGTCGTCTTCGGACGGGTCCTTGAGTGAGTCAGCAATGAACTCACTCCCGACGGCCACGTCTCCTCGTCCTGCGGACGACACGGAGGTGTTGTCCCGAAGGCTCCGATGATGGCGGAGGTGGCCCTGGAGGCGCCTCAAGGCGGCGTCCTGGGAGTCGGACTCGCGGGGTTCAAGGTCCCCGCGGATCATGTCGATGAGAGCCACGGCAAGCCGGGCTCTCAGCCGAACACTGTTCCGGAGCCTTCAGTGGTTCCGGACTTAGGCGGGTAGCCCCTCGCTATGGAGGGAGGGCTGTCTATATCAAGGACTTCCGTTGCGCCTCAGGCACCAGATTGTCTGCTGGAAGCGCTTCGAGGCGCTTCCCTAGATGAAGAGCACCGTACTCTCATGAGTGCGGTGATTCAGAAGGTTTCGTCCGCCAAGAGCAGACTAACCGAAGCCTGCACCAGCCTCCTAACAGGCTTTGAGGTAAGCAGTAAAAATGTGTAAAATCACCACCCGATAGGTAGTAGCCCCTGATACTCTGTTTGGTGTTCGGAAAGAAAAAACAAACGGAGGGTCAAGTATAATCCGCAGGAATCTAACAATAAGTGTTGAATGTAAATAAACAGGCTGTGCTGCTGGCCGCTGCTGCTCACACGGCCGAATCGCCGGCCTGACGCAGGATTTAGAGCGGACACAGGGAGAGCTCGGCCTCGCGAGGAGGCAGCTCGAAGAGAACAAAGGTGAATGATTTCCCTCTCTCATATAATAAATAGTAAATAAAATTTGATTATGCTAACGACGAGACGTCGTGATGTCGTAACAGAGGCCGCCACCGAAGTGGCGTCTCTCAAGAAGGTGTTGTCCGAGGCCGAACACAAAGCGGCCTTGGAACTCAAGGAGCGCAAAAAGCAAGAGGCCCGAGTGAGCGAGGTACAAGAAGAGCTCTAGGAGCTCGGCAAGAAGCTCAAGTCTACGGAGCAGGAGCTTAAAGCAAAGGAGGCCGAGCTTGCGAAGGCCCTTACAAATACAAAAGACGCCAACGCCGAAGCCGAGAGGGCTCGGCAAGAGATCCAGGAGGCCAAGAAAATAGCGGCGGGTAAGAAATTTTTTATGCAAAGCAAACATGTGGAGGAGGCGTTTCTTTTACTTACTCGAATCCGGAGCTCTCCAGGGGCATTCGTAGACCTGCCACACAGCGAATCAGATGCCGCGGAGTTCTACCGTGCCCACGAGGGGAGCTCAACGGAGAAGTTTTTCTGGTCCTAGTATGCTGGGGCCGAACATGCAACGCCTCTGAGTGACCAACTGAAGCAGTTGGTCGAACTCCACAAGGCGGCCGAAGTGGCTATGAAAGATCTCATAGTCCGGATATGGCCTAGCGAGCTTCTGCCCACCAGCTACTTCGGCCTGATCAAGCGGATGGTGGATTCCTGTTTGCGACTGGAATTCATCAAGCGATCCGTTTGCATTGAGGGTGCCCGCCGGGCCCTTGCCCGCGCCAAGGTGCATTGGGGCAAGCTGGATGCGGAGAAGCGAAGGACAGGCCACCGGAGGGCAAGACGCATCGCGTCCCCGAGAAGTATTATGATGGCGTTATGAAGGGTGCTTGCCTCGTGGCCGATGAATGTACCAAAGACATAATTTTTGAATGAATTCACTTCTGTCATGTTCGTAATTTAAAGACGAAGTTACTTGCACTATGTAGCGCTTTTGTGATTTAAAATATTACCTTCTGTGCGGCTGTTTAACAAATTCTAAAAGTAGGCCAGTAGTCGGCTTCCGCCCCCGTGTAACTAGTACTGGGATGTTCGTGGAAAACCCGGACACTCTTTATCCAAATGTTTGGTCCCTTAAGGAGGTGTCCAGCGCAGCAAACCAGGCAATCGGACTATACAGCTTTATAACCTTCACTTAGCCATAGAAGTATATGATTTTAAATTTCGGCGAAGCCCCTAGAATCCGGAAGGCCGGATTGGGGCGCTATACACGCCTATATCGGACAAAGTCGAATTAACACCTAAAGCAGAAAAAAATCTTTAAGGATTTTAAGACCTCTCGAACAGCGACCAGTCTCACCACATCATGTCGGATAGTTTTGTGCTTTCTCTACTGAGGTGCTCGTCCGGCAGAACCATGGCACAATAGCAGTAGTTCTCCCTGCGGTACCTTAGCCGAATTAACGGAATGTAAGGCACCAAAGCAAGGTAGTCGGGCTATCCCAACCGTAACCCAAGACATGATTCGGAGCTGATGCATATAATGCTATAAGTTCGGGGTGCCGCACTGTTGAAAGTGTTCGGACTTGACTTGTCGTATTATGGGGTACCATAAGAAGCCCCTGGCAAACTACACGTACCAAAGTGTATGGATGCAAAATGAAATAGACATTTATGAAAAATGCTCAAATAAAAATAAGTAAGATGACACAATATGTGGTCTCCCATTGATAAATAGTACGTTTAAGCGTATGTTTACAATGTATGCATTAAGCGGAGACAAAATAGGATGATTTGACATACCCTATCCAGGGGCAGGCTACGTACAGATAGATAAAGCAGGAATAATGATCATAAATAGATTCCACCTGGGTGTTTCCTGCTGTGCCCAAAGCCTGTTGCCTCCTGGGTTTCCTCTCCTATGTAAGTCCGACAATCCAGCTATTCTGGAGAAGCTGCACTAAAGCAATGTCCTTAAAGGTGAATGGAAAGGTTATGAAGTGATACCGTACTGTTGACTGAGCCCCTGATATGCCTCCACCTATGCCCATGGTATTTTGAGTGCGTAATTGTGTACGCGTGGCACAAATGTTGCTTTGATGGGATTTGAGCGAAGGCCGGACTACTAGTCCTGCTCTTGTCGTGCCTGCTGATCTTGCTGCCGGGTGTTCCGCCCTCGCTTGACGGAGCTTGAAAATGTTATCGCCGAATTGGTGGTTTGCCGGAGGAGGCCGCATTGTACTTCTGCCGCAAGGGCCACTGTACGTTCTTCTGTACGGAGAGAGCGGTCCATGTTCCCATTGACTGTTATGACCCCGCGCGGGCCTGGCATCTTGAGCTTGAGGTATGCATAGTGTGGTACCGCATTGAATCTAGCAAATGCGGTTTGTCCGAGCAGGCCATGGTAACCACTGCGGAAAGGGACGATATCAAAGATTAGCTCTTCACTTCGGAAATTATCCGGAGATCCGAAGACCACTTCCAATGTTATAGAGCCCATCCAATGAGCCTCTACTCCAGGAATGACACCTTTAAAGGTGGTTTTGGTGGGCTTGATCCTTGAAGGATCGATGCCCATCTTCCGCACTGTGTCCTGATAAAGCAGGTTCAGGCTGCTTCCTCCGTCCATAAGGACTCTTGTGAGGTGAAATCCGTCTATAATTGGGTCTAAAACCAATGCGGCTGAGCCTCCGTGACGGATGGTAGTAGGATGATCCCTACGATCAAAGGTGATCGGACAAGCAGACCATGGGTTGAATTTGGGGACGACTGGCTTCATCGCATATACGTCCCGTAGTGCTCGCTTCCGTTCCCGCTTGGGGATGTGGGTGGCG
>NC_041381.1:560990615-560994974 GCF_002162155.2 Triticum dicoccoides
CCTCCCATGTTCGGACGTCGGGGCTCATCGTCATCGTCGCTGTGCAGCCCCTTGTCCTTGTTTTCGGTTTTTATTTTGCCGGCCTGTTTAAAGACCCAGCAGTCTCTATTGGTGTGGTTGGCTGGCTTGTCCGGGGTGCCATGAATTTGGCACGAGAGCTCCAGTATACGGTCCAGACTGGACGGTCCTTGATTGTTGCACTTCAATGGCTTCTTCCGCTGACTGGATTTCGATCCGCTGAATCCGGCTTTGACCGTCGTATCCTTGGTGCTGTCGCCGTTGTTTCGTCACTTGTGTCTGTTGTGCCGTGGCTTGCTATTATTGTCCCGGACATCTGAAGTTCCAGAATGTGGCGTAGTGCTACAGCGAGCCAACCAGCTGTCCTCGCTCGTGCAAAAGCGGGTCATTAGTGTCGTAAGAGCTGCCATGGTCTTGGGTTTCTCCTGGCCGAGGTGTCTGGCGAGCCACTCGTCACGGATATTATGCTTGAAAGCCGCCAGGGCTTCGGCGTCTGGACAGTCTACTATTTGGTTCTTTTTAGTTAGGAACCGAGTCCAGAATTTCCTGGCTGATTCTCCGGGTTGTTGAGTTATGTGGCTCAAGTCATCGGCATCCGGAGGTCGCACATATGTGCCCTGGAAGTTGTCAAGGAATGCATCTTGCAGGTTTTCCCAACTGCAAATGGAATTTGCGGGCAGGCTGTTTAGCCAGTGCCGGGCAGGTCCTTTGAGCTTAAGGGGAAGATACTTGATGGCGTGTAGATCATCTCCACGGGCCATGTGAATGTGGAGAAGGAAATCCTCGATCCATATCGTGGGGTCTGTGGTGCCATCATATGATTCGATGTTTACGGGTTTAAACCCTTCTGGGAATTTGTGATCCATCACTTCATCAGTGAAGCATAGGGGTGTGCGGCGCCTCTATGCCGGGCTATGTCACGGTGCAGTCCGGCTGTGTCTGACTGGTTGTATTCGGCCTGGTCGGATTTGCTGTTAGTGTATCCGATATGACGGTCATCGTCATGTGCTTTGGCGCGCCCCCGTGATCCGTAGATCGATCTTGGTTGTCCTACAGCATTATCCAGTTTATCGCACAGGTCCTGAGTATTGCCTCGGGCCGTAGCAAACCAGTGTGGGGGTACAGGCTGGTAGTTCGGCTGATATGTCGTTTTGTCCCGACCTCGAGGCGGTCGGTCAGCCGTGGGGCGCTCGAGACCGTATTCCTCGGCTGCCAGGACTTCTGTCCATCTGTCTGTGAGCAGATCTTGATCAGCTTGGAGCTGCTACTGCTTCTTCTTCAGGCTTCTCGCAGTGGAAATAAGCCGGCGCTTGAAGCGCTCCTGCTCTGCGAGGTCCTCGGGTACGCCGAACTCGTCCTCGCCGAGGCTAATATCATCTTCGGAGAGGGGCATGTAGTTGTCCTCCTCCGGATACCCGTCCGTCGCATGTTCATCTGGGCTGTTATGCCCGTCTTCCTGTTTGGCCTGCTCGAAGGCGGGCTGTTCGGGGTTGTATTCATCGTCAGCACCGTCCGGATTATTATCATCTCTGGCGCCGGTATTGCCTTGGAGGGGCTTGGAGCGGCACTGGCAACGCCCATGCTTTGCTTTCTTCTTGGAGGGGTTATCCTTCATTGTCTCGTCGCCATTCATTTCTTTCGGAGTGTCCACCATATATATATCGTATGAAGAGGTGGCTGCCCACTGCCTTGTGAGCGGTGGCTCCTGTATGTCTCCTGCATCGTCGTCCATACCGTCGATGTCTTCGAAGTCAAAGTCGAGCATGTCGGTTAAATCATCGATTGTGGCGACAAAGTGGGTGGTGGGTGGGCAGTGAATTCCTTCGTCGCCTGCTTCCCACTCCAGCCGGATATAGTTTGGCCCAGAGTCTCCTGACAAAGAGAGAGACTTCAATGAGTTCAGCATGTCACCAAAGGGTGAGTGCTGAAAGATGTCCGCAGCGGTAAACTGCATTACCGGAGCCCAACCTGGATCGGCTGGCTCGAGAGTGAGCGGACCAGGACCAACAGCCGTATATGAATCCGGGGGTCCGGGATTACAGGCCTCCATAGCGGTGGGACCCGTGTTCGGCTCCACCGCCGATAAGTGTGCGGCCTGCGGAGCGGGGTCTAGCCCTCCGTCCATAGGCAGCGCAACCTGCCCTAGATTTAGATCCAAGGCTGCTATCGGATTTGGGGTTCCGGCAGACTCTCTAGATTCGAACACTGGGATGCGCGCGGAGATTTCGCCCTCTACCTACCTGCACCTCACCGCCTCGCTATGAACTAAGCAATCGAAGGAACAACACAAGAGACATAGGGTTTATACTGGTTCAGGCCACCATTGTGGTGTAATACCCTACTCTAGTGTGTGTGTGGTGGATTGCCTCTTGGGCTGGTGATGAACAGTACAAGGAAGAACAGCCTCGCGAGGGGAGGGGTTCTTGCGTTGGTGGTTCTGGCTAAGGTTCGACTGATTGAACTCGTCGATCCCCTGTCTTGAGAGTGGCTAGTCCTATTTATAGGCAAAGGCCCTGGGCCTCTTCCCAAATATTGAGCGGGAAGGGCGCCAACAATTGGCCATTTTGAAGGGGAACATCTAGTACACTTATCCTGACTAAAGTTGGTCCTCGCCTGCCAAAGGCACTGGTGGTGACGCCGGCTTGGGCTCCACGATGACTTCTATCCTGCCGTTATGCTGTTCTTGGTCTTGTTGCACCGAAATGGATGCCTTTGCTTGATGCTCTTGCCTGCGCTTGTTCCCTTTGCACCGAAGAGGAAACAAGGACACTGCGCGGGCTGGCGCTCGCCTGGCGCTCTTGGTCGTCATGGCTTGCGTCATGGGGCACCTCGCGAGGTACCCCGCCTTGATCTCTCTGCCTCCTCGCGAGCCGGCCTGACGAGGTCGTGCCTGAGGAAGCCTTCTGTCATCCGCCCTGCGAGGCTTGGCCCCTCGCGAGGGCCTTGAGCTTGTGTTGATGAAGATGGGCCATGCTGGGCCACCCCTTGAGCCACGCCGCAGGCCGCAGGCAGGCAAGTCTGGGGACCCCCATTCCAGAACACCGACAGTAGCCCCCGGGCCCAAGGCGCGCCCGGACTTGGCTGAGCAGAGAGGCGAAGGGGCAAGCACGAAGCACCGCGGGCCCTAATAGCCTGCGGCCTTGGGCGCCGCGTGGCTGTTGATTGGACGTGGGCGGCTCAGCAACCGCGTCAATCAAAAGAGCGGCGCCTGCCTAGGCTTTACTTCCCTTGCTTCCTCCGGTTATTGCCCAGATCCCCTTTCTTGCGCCCTTCCCTTCTGCCTCCGAAATCTTCAGATCTACTTCGACTGCACACCTTAGCAAGCCATGGCGCCTCGCCAAACTCCGGCTGAAGCTTGGTATTTACCCGCTTTGGACTTGCCGAGCGCGTCGGAGGCGAGCCTTGCCCGGATGCGCTGGATGGTGGTGGCGCAAGGCATCGACGGGGCGCAGGTGTTTAAGGCCGGATCCGCCTCTCCTGAGGCCTTAGGGAGCACCTTCTACCCGCTCTTCGTAAGCGCCATTGCTTCCGGCCTGGTACCCCCTTTCTCTGAGTTCTTCTTCTCTATCCTCCGCCATTACACCCTGCAAGCTCTGCACCTCCACCCCAACTCTGTCCTTCTTCTGGCGATCTTTGCATATTATTGCGAGGCTCATGTCGGGGTGTAGCCTTCGGTGGCCTTCCTGCGCTACTACTTCTCCCTCCGGCTCTCTCGCGGTCCTCTCTCCGCGTGCACGAGATTCGTCGCCTATGGCGGTTCCAACACCATGTCGAAGCCCGGGAAGAGGATTGAGGGCTACAGGAGCAAGTGGGTCATGGTGGATGCTAGGCGCATCCACCCTCGGCTGATTCTGCCCACGGAGCAGCCCTCAAGCTCTGATGATTGGTCTCGCGCAGATCTCGTGGACCCCCGTGCAAAGCCGGTGTAGGAGAAGATGGATGCGGATCTGAGGCCCGGGAACATGGCGACGGCGAAGCTGACTGGCGCGTCGCTCCTGAGGGAGTTCCTGGAGCATCAGGTGGCCCCTCTTCGCAAGTACTCGCTCCCACTATGGAGGCCCCGCCTGGGCCCCGATGTTTTGGCCGACGAAGATCTGGTCGCGTTCCTCCAATCTCTGGTCGGAGGGGACGTGGCGAGGCTGGAGGGCGCCCCCGTAACCCTGTTCCTCCAAGATGATTGGGAGAAGGAGGTTGACTACATGCCCGTCTTTAATGGGGACGGACCCGTGCTAGCGATGGCTCCCGAGGACCCGGCGGCGCAGGCGACGGTGAGCATGTCCTCCGGCGACTCTAGCGAAGAGGAGGAAGAAGAGGAGCGGGGAGGGGGGCCTGACTCCGAGG
>NC_041381.1:560995231-560997780 GCF_002162155.2 Triticum dicoccoides
GGCCAGGTCGGGGCTGATCCCCCTCTGGTCTGCCCCGGCCCCGAGGCTATCTGCAGACGTGCCTCCTGCTTCCGAACCTCGCGAGGTCGATCCCAGCAGCCGGCTCTCGGGCTTCAAGTATAGCCGGAGGTTGCTCGAGCTCACGAGCGGCGACGAGTAAGTGCTTGACTCTTTCCTTGTTCCTTACTTTGTCGTTGGGGCTTGATGTCTGTATCTCTTGGCTAGGCTGGCGCCTGCGGCGAAGAAGCTGAAAGGGGCTCCTGAGGCTCCGTCGGGGGCTGCACCTCTGCCCACGAAGGGAAGTGGCTGCAAAGCACGGGCCTCTCCTGCCCGGTCGTCCTCACGAGGCCTGGTGGAGCTGGCTGGGGCGAGCTCAGCCCCCATGGCCCAAGCGACTCCTGAGGCATCCCTGCCCGGCGCCGTCGCCACAGCCGTCGGGGCGCAGGAGGCCCTGCCTGCGGTTACGCTGCCGTCCTCTCCTCCTACTCCACCAACTTCTGTCTCTCCAACCCCTTCCACCGTCTTGGATCGCGCTGTTGCCGAACTGGACCAGCTGCGGCATGATCTTCTGCGCGCCGACCCTTGCTTGGTGGTTGGGCGCTTGGAGCTGGCCTCTGGCCGGATCCGCTCTGACACTTCGATTCGAGCGGCACTGGTTCAGGCCTCGACAGCTTGCGATGAGGAGAAGCTTGCCGTCCTTGAGGCAAAGGCTGCTCGTGATGCCGCCTTGAGGGAGGCGGCTGATGCCCAAGGCCGTTGCAAGGCGCTAGAGAGTGAACTGCAAGGCCTGTGGGACCAGCTTGTTGAGGAGGCCCACATCCGCCAGGAGAGGGAAGAAAGCCTGAAAGCTCGTGAGGCGGCCGTCAAGGACCGAGACACCAAGCTTAACAAGCGCCGCGACCGCCTGGGCGTACTGGAGCAGGAGTTAGAGGCGTGGAAGGTCGAGCTGGACGACAAGGCGCGGGTCCTTGCCGAGGACCGTGAGGCCTTCGCGGAGACGGAGGTGAGGGTTCGCGGCTTGCTAAGGTCGCTTTATAATAGCGGCCTGGAGAGCCTGCTGGCCAGCGCCGAGGACGGACCCGCCAAGCTACTCCCCTTCATGGTCCGTTCCCTTGAGGATGTCACCCTTGGCCTTGGCCCTATGGCCGAGGCCGAGGCGCACGTCTTGTCTTCTACAGCGCTGACGCGGGTTCTTACCCACGTCTACCTTCGCGACCCCAACGTCGACCTCGACAGCTTGCTAGAGCCAGCGAGCGGCGAGCTTGCCGCTGCTGCTGCTGAGGCCGTGAAGGGTCGCGCGGAGGCTCTGTTGTCGAAGTTCCGGGCCTTCAGCACCAAGCCGAAGCAAGGCGCTGCCGGTCCTGCGGCCCTACAAGGCGAAACCGGTCTGCGTAGCTCCGCCGCCAACGAATGACTCCACTGTGGCTCATGTTCTGCTTTCAGTTCCTGCAACATGCCCTGTGTCTCGGGGAGGCGTTTAAACTTGCGTTTGATGTCGTGATAACAATTATGGACTGTAATATTTGATTTTGAATTCCTTGAAATATGTGCTCCTCCTACTTGCTTATGTTCTACGCCGGTAGAGCCCGGCCCCGCGCATACCTCAGCCGCCATTAGCCCCGACCGGAAACCAGGACGGGACCAAGGAGTGAGGGGCTACGTGACAAGTTAGGATCCTGAGTCGCGATGCTCAGGAGTCCCCCTTGGCGCACGAACAACAAGTAGGGAGGTGAGATGTGCGGGTGAATCTACCATTCTATGTCTGCAGGGCCCGGCCCCGCGCATACCTCAACCGCCATTAGCCTTTCAGAACTAAGGAGTGAGGGGCTACATGACCAGTTGGGCTCCTAAGTCGCGATGCTCAGGAGTCCCCCATGAAGCTCAAACGGCCTTCATACCTTGGCTCCGCTCGGGGAGAGATGCGCGACGAACCAGGCCCGAGGGGCCTGGCTGGGTGGCGTACGCCTGGGCATGACCCAGGCGCAGCCCCCCGTGCCCAGCCCCCTCGCGCGGCGCTCCCGAGGAGAGGCGTTGCGATGAGGCCAGACAGTGAGCTCGGGGCTCCCTCAGGTTGATGCGGCCGGGGGCCACCCTCAGTTGTTTATCACCAGCGCGGAGCATAGCGCTTCCGTATGTGTACGGGCATAGCCGCTCCTCGGCAGTGTCGTTAGCCAGCGCGGAGCATGATGCTTCCACTGGTGCGTGGGAGGGGGCTCCCCTCCGGGAGGAGCCCCAGAGGCGTGTACAGCCCCGCCCTGACACGTGGCCGGCACGGTAGGGCATGAGGAGGTGTATCTGGGCACCCGTGAGCCAGCACGGGACTCACGGGGCCCTACCTCAAGGCGGGTTGCGCCTGGCACTGGGCCTTAACTTGTGTTCCTACAGATTTGGCCAGATGCCGATGCTCTACGTCCTCGGGTCCCGACCCTCGAGCTAGTCTCAGCCGTCGCTGGTTTGTCAGGGCACGATGCGATGGACAAACCCAGAGGGTGAGGGCTGGAGGGCCGGTAGGAGCCCTGAGTTGCGATGCTCAGGTACCCCCCCCCCCT
>NC_041381.1:560998212-561198181 GCF_002162155.2 Triticum dicoccoides
CGCGAAGCCGTGGACAAAGCCAGAGGGTGAGGGCTCGAGGGCCGGTAAGAACCCTGAGTCGCGGTGCTCAGGTACCCCCCCCCCTTTAACACGCAAGCGGCCGACACGAAGGAAGAAGGGGTGCCACAGACAGGCACCAAATAACAAACATGATGGGTCGAATGCTTAGCCAGAAGATAAACGTAGGAGGGATACATGCCACTGGGTTTGACCCGAGCGACTTGGGGATGATGCAGCCCGAGGGGCGCCCCCAACAAGGTAAGCTAAGAACATGAACAAAAGGGGCACACGCCGCAGGGACGGACCCACGCGGCCTGGGAATGATGCAGCCCTGGGGGTGCTCCCAGCTGGAAATGAAACTTGGAAGATGTCACCTGATAGTGTCGACGACGAAGGGGTGTTGAAGTAGCAGACGTAGCGGGCTGTGGGAGCCGATCTTCATGAGCCCCCAGGCCCAGGAGCCTCGGGGGGCTCCGGAGGCACTGGTGGCTCCTCGCGAACCATCTCCATCTCCGCCAGGACCGCGGAATGCCTGGCCTCCTGAGCCTCCAGGATGCCCCTCATGAGGCGCTGGCGCACCGCAGCCGCGTTCGGCAGGCTGTAGGGCATGCGAACGTAGCTGTGGGGTGGGCCTTCGCAGCGCCCCACGCGTGAGGGCCAGAAGCGCTCCTAAGAGGTGGCTCGGTTGAGCCCTGGGATGCAGACGCGCAGACCGCCATCCTCGCCTGGATGGGGAGCTGCGGCGGGTAAGCGGGGGCTGCCACTCATGACTCTTGACTCCTGCAACTCCTCCGTGACCTGACTGACGAAGTCCTGAGGGTTTGGCCCTCCTCGCTTTGCTCCTTCTTGAGGGAAACATGCTCTGAAACACGCCTCAAGTGGTGCCCAAACGTCTCCCTCGTGACCTTAGAAAAGTCGGTGGCCCTCCAGGGGGAGCCCCTGAGCCCTGCTTGAGGAGGGCGCCGGACGCGCCTTCCTATGTGACAGAAGGAGGTGTCCCCCGAGCAGGCGCAGACCCTGCGGGGCCTACCTCCTGAGGGGTCGGGCTTGGTGATGTCTTCTTTTTCTTGGGAGCGGCTTCGGGGAGCCTCCCGCTCCCATGATCTGGGTCTTCAAGTGATGCAGCCTGAAAAGCCCGTTCTAGGGAACACACTGCGTCTCTTTCTTCATAGGGCACCGTGATGACCCCACCACTTCCTGGCATCTTGAGGACATTGTAGCCGTGATGAGTCACGGTCATGAACTTGGCGAGAGCTGGGTAGCCAAGGATGGCGTTGTATGGCAGGCGGATGTGGGTGACGTCGAAGTCAATGAGCTCGGTATGGTAATTGCCGCGCTTCCTGAAGGTAACAGGAAGGCGGACCTGCCCTATCGGGACGGTGGAACCATCGGTGACTCCTGAGAAAGGCTTGGTTGGCTGAAGCTGATCATATGGCACTTGGAGATTGTTGAACGTCTCTACGGACAAGACATTGAGTCCTGCTCCGCCATCGATGAGGGTCCTGGTGACCTGCACATTGCTGATGATTGGGGAGCAAAGCATTGGGAAGACTCCGGCTGTGGCCATGCACTTGAGCTGATCCGCTGAGCTGAACGTGATGGCGCACGCCGACCACCTAAGGGGGCGCGTGGCTTCAAGCTTGGGGAGGACTGCATTCACTTCGCGGGCGAACTGCTTGAAGATGCGTTGAGAGCCTGGGGCCTGAGCCCCGCCCAGGATGCACACGATCGCGCGTGGCTCCTTGAAGCCCCCAACCCCCTCGTCCTGATGATGGTCCTCGTTTCTCCTAGGCTGCAGAGGCAGTGGAGGGAGGCCTGCGTTCCCCTGCGGGCGATCCTCACGAGGCTGATCCCTCCTGTCTCCCTCGCGAGGCTGATCCTGCCAGCGATCCTCGCGAGGTTGGTCGCGCCACCCTTGGCGAGGGTCGCGGTCTTCCCAGCATCCTGAGTTCCTTCCTCCCACTCGGTCGTAGCCACGATCGTTGCGGTCGGGGCGCCGGCCGACCCTTCCTTCTCGCATGGCTCGGAGCTCTTGGCATTCATTGGTGTTGTGGGTGTGGAGGTCGTGGTACACACAGTACCGGCTGCCCTTGAGAGACCCGGGATGATCTCTGCCCCGCTTGGTGTCTGGTTCTGCCGCAAGCACGGCAGCCCCCTTGCGCTTCACGTCCTTGCCCTTGGATTTCTTCTCTTCTGGGTCTGCGGCTGGCAGCTCGAGGAGGGAAAGGCGCCCTTCCTCAGCCCTAGCGCACTTGGTTGCCAGGTTGAACAGCTCCATGGAACTGCACAGATCTTCATGCATCGCCAGCTCCTCCTTCATCTTGACATCACGCACGCCATCGGAGAAGGCCGAAATGATTGCCTCCTCGGTCACCCTGGGAATCTTGAGTCGTGCGCTGTTGAGGCGCTAGATGTACTTCTACAGGGTCTCCCCTAGTTGCTGCTTGATGTGGCGTATGTCGCTCATGGCAGGCGGCCGGTCGCGAGTACCTTGGAAGTTGGCGATGAAACAGGCGCGCATCTCGTCCCAAGAGGAGATCGTGCCTGGGGCCAGGTTCAGGAGCCAGGTGCGGGCCCCGTCCTTGAGTGCCATGGGAAACCAGTTCGCCATGACCTTCTCATCCCCGTTGGCGGCTTCGATGCCCAGCTCGTAGAGCTGGAGAAACTCCGCAGGGTCGGCCGTGCCGTCGTAGCGAGGGGGCAGGTCTGGCTTGAACTTGCAGGGCCACGCGATGTTGCACAGCTCGGTGGTGAAGGCGCGGCAGCCTGCTGTGGCCACGGGAAGCCTCTGGAGACGAGGAGCTTGGTCTTGCGGGCCCCCATGCGCTGCAGCTGGGAGCAGCGCAGGGTCATGACGTGCTGGGACAGGAGCTTGGTCGCGACGGGCCGGAGCAGGGAGCACTCGGGCAGCTTCTTGGGGGCGAGGAACCTCTTGGCAGCTCTGCTCTTGCTGCGCAGGCGCCGGACGGGGTGGGTTCCGTCCAGGGGCCATGCGCCTTGGGGCCAGAGCGCCCTCTTGAGGAGGAGGCGGCTGAGGCGCCCCCGGAGCTTCATTGCCCGCGCAGGGCGGGGCGCGGTGCAGCGAGAAGGACGGAGCGGGGGAGCCCCCTACGGCGCGGACGAGCTCGGCGACGCGGTCGAGCCACTCTTCGTAGACGGCATCGACCAAGCGGTAGCGCAGGAGCTCGTTTGCCGTGATGAGCACAGCCCGAGCCTCCTTGGCCGCACGGGGCGCGGGTCGAGGAACCAGCCTGGGCGAGCGAGGGAGTGGCGGTGCAGCCGTCTCGCCTCATGGATGGATGCTGGGATGATGCCTGCTGCTTGATCCCCGCCAGGCCGGTGGCGGCGTTGATGGCAGGCGACGGGGAACGGCGGGGGTGGCCACCGACCGGGGCCGTCTAGGCGACGCGGGAAGCAAGAGCGGCTCGGCGCTCGGCTCGGGCCCGACGAGCATCTGACATGGATGCGATGGTCGATGAAGAACAGGGCGGTGGAAGACAAACTCCGGCACACCCCTACCTGGCACGCCAAATGTCGAATTTGGGGTTCCGGCAGACCCTCTAGATTCGAACACTGGGGTGCGCGCGGAGATTTCGCCCTCTACCTACCTGCACCTCACCGCCTCGCTATGAACTAAGCAATCGAAGGAACAACACAAGAGACACAGGGTTTATACTGGTTCAGGCCACCATTGTGGTGTAATACCCTACTCCAGTGTGTGTCGTGGATTGCCTCTTGGGCTGGTGATGAACAGTACAAGGAAGAACAGCCTCCCGAGGGTAGGGATTCTTGCGTTGGTGGTTCTGGCTAAGGTTCGACCGGTTGAACTCGTCGATCCCCTGCCTTGAGAGTGGCTAGTCCTATTTATAGGCAAAGGTCCTGGGCCTCTTCCCAAATATTGAGCGGGAAGGGCGCCAACAATTGGCCATTTTGAAGGGGAACATCTAGTACACTTATCCTGACTAAAGTTGGTCCTCGCCTGCTAAAGGCACTGGTGGTGACGCCGGCTTGGGCTCCACGATGACTTCTATCCTGCCGTTCTGCTGGTCTTGGTCTTGTTGCACTGAAATGGATGCCTTTGCTTGATGCTCTTGCCTGCGCTTGTTCCCTTTGCACTGAAGAGGAAACAAGGACACTGCGCGGGCTGGCGCCCACCTGGCGCTCTTGGTCGTCATGGCTTGCATCATGGGGCACCTCCCGAGGCACCCCGCGTTGATCTCTCCGCCTCCTCGCGAGCCGGCCTAACGAGGCCGTGCCTGAGGAAGCCTTCTATCATCCGCCCCGCGAGCCTTGGCCCCTCGCGAGGGTCTTGAGCTCGTGTTGATGAAGATGGGCCATGCTGGGCCGCCCCTTGAGCCACGCCGCAGGCCGCAAGCAGGCAAGTCTGGGGACCCCCATTCCCAGAACGCCGACAGCTGCTTCGGGGATGATGTCCCGGGCACTGTCCGACAGCAGGTCTAGGCCGTGCTCGTCGTGGCTGTCCTGCGCTCCTGGCGCAGGCTCGAATCTGTCGAAGATCAAGTCTCCATGGATATCCGCCGTGTAGTTCAAGTTTCCAAACCTGATCTGGTGGCCGAGGGCGAAGCTATCGATCTGCTCCAAACAGCCAAGCGAATTGGCCCGCAGTGCAAAGCTGCCGAACACAAAGATCTGTTCGGGGAGAAAAGTCTCACCCTGGATCGTGTTGTTGAAGATTGAAGATGCCATCAAGCCTCGAAGCGACGACACAGAGGAACTCTCAATGAAAGCACCAACGTTTGTGTCAAAACCGGCGGATCTCGGGTAGGGGGTCCCGATCTGTGCGTCTTAGGCTGATGGTAACAGGAAGCAAGGGACACAATGTTTACCCAGGTTCGGGCCCTCTCGATTGAGGTAAAACCCTACTTCCTGCTTGATTAATATTGAAGATATGTGGAATACAAGAGTAGATCTACCACGAGATCGTAGAGGCTAAACCCTAAGAGCTAGCCTATGACGGTATGATTGTAATTGTGATCGGCCTTCTAAGGACCATACTGTAACGCCCCGGATACAACTTTCCATATTCGTAACTCCAACTCTTGCCTCTTCCGGAGATGCGATATGATATTTTCTTCGTGGTTGGGTTTTTGTCGTTTGTTTTGCATTTTGTTCATGCCATGCATATCATCTCATAGTATCATGTGCATCGCATCCATATGTTTTCATAAAACCTGTAGCCGTTAGTAGTTGCCGCTTCTCTCCTTGGCTCCGTGGCATGTTGTCATACCGTTTGTCTCCATTGACCTTTCTCAGACCAGTCGGGTTCTGATTCCCTCTTGTTTGACCGCCTTATCTCTTTGCATAGTCATGGACCCCCTTTGCACGTGTCTGAAACTCCCCCGAACCCGACCTCAGCGGTCATGACCAATGAGTCCGGATCATCCCCTAACATCTACAAAATATCTTCGTTTTCTCTTTTGGATTCCCCTAGTCTATTCTTTCTCGACCGTCTGATCCCGATCGGTTGACCCAAATTTTCCCCCTTTGTCTATTTATAGTCCAACCTCATACCTAATCTAGACTAACCCTAAAATCTAGGGAGATGTCCCATCCCTCCAGTCTCGCGCCGCCGCCAGTTGAATCCCCCTCGGGATCTCCGCTGCCCGATCCACCCAATCAACCTCCACCTCTCCTCTCGAGCCACCCCTCCCGTCCATCACCGTCGTAGCAGCAGCTCCCGTGCCTGCGCCTCGACAGCCCCGCCGTCGGCCAATCCAACCAGTAGATGAGTGCCCCGAGAGCCTTGCTCCCTTTTCCCTCCTGCTTCTGTTTCTCTCTCTCACGCTGCTCTCGCTCTCTCTATTGTCTTCGCAGCGCCTCCATGGACAGCCTCCTCGGTTGACTTCGTGCGCTGCCCCGAGAGCCTTGCTCCCTTTTCCCTCCTGCTTCTGTTTCTCTCTCTCACGCTGCTCTCGCTCTCTCTGTTGTCTTCGCAGCACCTCCATGGACAGCCTCCTCGGTTGACTTCGTGCGCTGCCCCGTTGGACCTCCAGCTTCAGTCCCTCGTCGCCCACGCCCTCGCCTTGCTCCGCCCTCGCCGTCGTCCCGCGGGCGAGCAGCTCCATCAGGAACACCAGGAGGCCATGGGCGCTGCCCCTTCCGAGCTCGACGACCTCTACCCTGTAGACCTCCCCACCGTTTCCAGCGTTGCCTACTCCCACTGGTGACCAGCAGGTTCGCCTCAGGCTGTCGTGCCCCTGCCATCTCCCTGTCGTCTCTCCCTTCTTCCCGTCCGTGTTTCCCCTCTGATTTCTTCTCTGTCTTTTTTTCTTCAGGCATCAGTTGCAGCCATGGCCTTGTAGCTCGTTCCCCCCCGGCTCGGAGATCCGATCCGCACCTCCTCTAGCCGGATCTGGAACCAGGCGCCTCCCCGCGCCCATCCCGCGGTTCCCCTCTCGCCGTCGACCTCCATGCCTCGCCGTCGACCTCCATGCCTCGCCGCCGGCCTCTACTCGCTGTGCTTCGTGCAGAGGAGCTCGAACCGCTCGCCCGCGTTGACCCGTCGCCCTCCTGCGTGGGCTGCCTCCAGGCCCAGCGCGCCCCTCCTGCAGCCTCCCCTCCAAACGGGCCGAAGCCCATGGGTGAGGCCACACCCCAGCAGCCCCATGCCGGCCTCCTCCAGATCCGACCGGGCCTAGGCCCATGGTGAGCATCAAACCCGCTGCGCCCCCCTTCCACTGTTGTCCCAAGTGCAGATTCGGCCCGTAGCATTTTTTTCCAGATCTACGAATTTAGCTTTTAACCCAGGAATTTATGTTTTACAGATTGACCCCTGCTGTTCATGCATATAAAAACTCCATAACCGTGCATCGGATTTAAATGATTTAAACTTGTAAAATGCTTAGAATTTTGTGTAGATTAATAATATGCCACTTTCATCCATGTTTAAAATGTTTAAAATGCTGTTTGTTTAAATTTGCTTAAATGCTTTGTTAAAATGGTTTATTTCATAACTAATTAATTATAGCTCCGATTTTAATAAACTTTATATGTAAATGGGGTGGAAAAAAGCCTAGTTTAACATGGTGTACTTCATTTTGCTGTTTAACAACATTAAAATTGTGTTTAGGGCAGAACAATACCAAATTCATAATTTGCATATGAGGATTTTTCCCGGAATTGTTGTTTGTTGTTCCGGCCTCATTTAAACTTGCCTAAATAGTTAATTTTATTATGCCTCACCTCTTGCCATGTTTAACAACATTTAATATCGTTTGGTAGCTTAAACGAGATTAAACTAAATATGTCCTTGTGGTGTTTTGTCAATATGCAACTCATTGCATATTGAGCTCCACTTAACTTGTAGTATTGTTTGTTGCACTTTGTCATGCCATGCCTCTTTATACCGGAAATGCATCATACTTGTTTGTGCATCATGCCATGTTTATGCTTGTGCATTTACCTTGTTGTTTGTTTGTTTCCGGTGTTACTTCTTAGTTCCGGTAATGTTGCGATTGTGAGGATTCGTTCGACTACTCCCGTTCATCTTCTTCATGGACTCGTTCTTCTTCCTAGCGGGATTTCAGGCAAGATGACCGCTACCCTGGATCTCACTACTATCATTGCTATGCTAGTTGCTTCGTTCTATCGCTATGTTGCGCTACCTATCACCTGTTTATCAAGCCTACCAAATTGCCATGCCCCTCTAACCTTTGACACCCTTCCTAGCAAACCGTTGCTTGACTATGTTACCGCTTTGCTCAGCCCTCTTATAGCGTTGCTAGTTGCAGGTGAAGTTAAAGATTGCTCCATGGTGGACAGGATTTTGTTGGGATATCACAATATCTCTTATATTATTAATGCATCTATATATTTGGTAAAGGGTGGAAGGCTCGGCCTTATGCCTGGTGTTTTGTTCCACTCTTGCCGCCCTAGTTTCCATCATACCGGTGTTATGTTCCCGGATTTTGCGTTCCTTACGCGGTTGGGTGATTTATGGGACCCGCTTGACAGTTCGCTTTGAATAAAACTCCTCCAGCAAGGCCCAACTTTGGTTTTACCATTTGCCTCACCACCACCTATATTTCCCTTGGGAGTAATTAACCCAAGGGTCATCTTTATTTTAGCCCCCCGGGCCAGTGCTTGTCTAAGTGTTGGTCCGAACCGAGTAGACTGCGGGGCCCCCTCGGGGAAACTCGAGGTCTGGTTTTACTCGTAGATGTCTCATCCAGTGTTGCCCTGAGAATGAGATATGTGCAGCTCCTATCGGGATTGTCGGCGCATCGGGCGGCTTTACTGGTCTTGTTTTACCATTGTCGAAATGTCTTGTAAACCGGGATTCCGAGTCTGATCGGGTCTTCCTTGGAGAAGGTATATCCTTCGTTGATCGCGAGAGCTTATCATGGGCTAAGTTGGGACACCCCTGCAGGGTATAATCTTTCGAAAGTCGTGCCTGTGGTTATAGGCAGACGGGAATTTGTTAATGTCCGGTTGTAGATAACTTGACACCAGATCAGAATTAAAATGCATCAACCGTGTGTGTAGCCGTGATGGTCTCTTTTCGGCGGAGTCCGGGAAGTGAACACGGTTTTGGGTTATGTTTGACGTAAGTAGGAGTTCAGGATCACTTCTTGATCATTGCTAGATTCATGACCGTTCCGCTTGCTCTCTTCTCGCTCTTATTTGCGTATGTTAGCCACCATATATGCTTAGTCGCTGCTGCAACCTCACCACTTTACCCCTTCCTTTCCCTTTAAGCTTTGCTAGTCTTGATACCCATGGTAATGGGATTGCTAAGTCCTCGTGGCTCACAGATTACTACAACAACAGTTGCAGGTACAGGTTGTGCGATGATCTTGACGCGAGAGCGATGTTGCTTGTTTGGGAGTTCTTCTTCTGCTTCTTCTTCGATCAGGGGATAGGTTCCAGGTCGGCAGCCTGGGCTAGCAGGGTGGATGTCGTTTGAGTTTCTGTTTGTGTTTCATCCGTAGTTGGATGATGCTCTCATGTATTGTGATATTGTATTCGTGTGGCATTGTGTGCCTTATGTATGTATCCCCATCTATTATGTAATGTTGATGTAATGATATCCACCTTGCAAAAGCGTTTCAATATGCGGTTCTATCCTTGGTGGGACCTTCGAGTCTCTTTAGGATAGTATCGCATATTGGGCGTGACACATACTCTCTGGTTTATATAGACACTGGAGAGCTAGGGTTTACATGGAGTCGGTTACAAGGAAGGAAACATATTATCCGGATTGCCAAGCTTGTCTTCCACGCAAAGGAGAGTCCCATCCGGACATGAGCCAAAGTCTTGAGTCTTGTATCTTGACGCTTCTATAGTCCGGACGATGAATACAGTCTGGCTGTCCGGATACCCCCTTATCCAGGACTCCCTCAACTATAGCCACGATGAGATGACCAAGCCCTCGTCATTTGTGGCACAGCTACATTGAGCAGCCACCAACCAGTCGGCGGGGCCAACCAAGCGGCGGGCCCCAGTAGCCGGCGGAGAAGCCGGAGGCCTGAGACACTAACAGCCGGGCCCGGCGCCCGGCCAGATTACAATTGTACCCCTGGGGGGTAGGCCTATATAAACCCCCTAGGGCACCCATGCAAAGGGTTCCCACTCTGATAGAAGTAGCCACTTCCTTTGAGTAGGAGAGAGCTAGCCTTGCCTTCTCCTACCTCTAGACACAGCTCAAGGAGCACCTTGTATCACTAGTGCCTTAGTGATCATGCGGAGACACCGCAGAGCAGGAGTAGGGGTATTATCTCCATGGAGAGCCCCCAACCTGGGTAAAGTTCGTTGGCGTACGTGTCTATGCCTCATCCCGCTTCCAGGCACCGGCGACGTTCTACTCACTCCCACCATGATAAGCCATCCGTTGGCATATGTCGCACCCAACCCCCGACATTTGGCGCCCACCGTGGGGCGAGGTGCACCGTCTCCCGGAGACATGCTCTGGATGGGAACCATGTTCCTTCCTGGCGAGCGAAGCCAGCCCGGCATGCCTGATAGCGTCAGTCTCGACACGCTGCATGGCGCGGAGATCGCCTGCGCGGCGAGCTGCCTCGCCGACCTTGTTGGCAAGATAAACCTCTTCGACGAGCTGGCCTCCGATGCGGGAACCGGCTACCCTAAGAGCCGCCTCGTCAGCCTCCTCAACCAGCTCCATGTCACCAGCGAGCCTGCTGTGGACCTGGAGTCTGTCGGCTCCACCGATCCGATGATCGTCGAGTCCGACACGGTGTCATTTGACACATTCCCCACCAACATGGTGATCTATGACAAGCCGCCTCCATGCGAGCACAGTGCTGGGAGCATCGTCATGGAGGTGCTCGTCATCAACAGCGGTGAGCACTCAGACAAGCATGCTCGAGACCCACTTGACGCGGCTCTGCGTGACCTGTCGGCGCCCATCCCAGAGGGCGCCGATGCTGAGATGCTGGAGGCGCGCCACGTCCAGCTTCTCGAGAATGCTGGCTGCCTGGCCAGCATGCACCGTCTCTCGGACGCCTACCGGCGTGAGATGGATCGAGCCGTTGGTGGCACGCCGGCTCCTGAGGTGCCTAGCCGCCTCGGCACGGTTTGGCAGCATGGCGCGACCATCGCCAGCATGTTCGTGGCGGAGTGCCCCGTTTACGCCACGCCTCCAGAGAACATTCGGGCCGCCCAGGCGGTGACGGATGAGCTGGACAAATACGACGGCAATGAGCGCCACCACATGACGGAGCGAGTCCAGCAGCTCCTAGACGCGGCCACCACGCAGCACGAAGCCGGCTGCCGTGATGAAGTGCCCGCCCAGCGGAACAACGAGCCACCCCCTCGACAAGACCATGGGGCAACGTCCCGAACACCGACTGGTGGCACCTGTGGAGGAAAGGGCAACGAGCCGGCTGCCAGCCGCAGCCGGACGCACCTCTCCATCAAGCGAGACAAGGACGGCCACCCTTGAGCGATGGAGCGGCGAGGCGATCCGCCTCCTCCTCCACCTCGGGGAGCAAGGCACCCTACTCCGCCGCCTGTCACACACCCGACACTCGGCGACCGCCTTGGCCGCCGAGAGGGAGTCGGAGAGAACGACGCCCGCCATCAGATCGATCGCCTCAACCGATCCTTGGCGCTAGAAGAAGAGGATGCGCTGGGCCCGCCCTGTTTCAGCCCACGAATCCGAGATGGGCCCTTCCCCAAAGGGTTCACCCTCCCACGAGATACGCCCAAATACACCGGCTCGGTGAAGCCGGAAGACTGGCTGGTCGATTACTCCATGGCCGTCAGCATAGCAAATGGCAACAAGCGCGTTGCCGTGAAATACGTCCCGCTCATGCTTCATGGCACAGCCCGGACGTGGCTTAATAGCCTGAAGCCTCGCAGCATCAACAACTAGGTGGATTTCACCGAGGCCTTCATCCGCAACTTCACCAGCACGTACAAGCGGCCTCCCAAGCCCCGACATCTCTCCTTGTGCGTCCAAGGGCCCAGCGAATCGACTCGTGACTATCTCACGCGCTGGGCCGAGCTGCGCAACTCCTGCGAGGGCGTGCACGAGGTGCAGGCCATCGAGTACTTCACCGCTGGGTGCCAAAAAGGCACCCTCCTCAAGAACCGGCTTCTCTATGACGAGCCTGTGACTCTCGACGAGCTGTTGATCATCCCTGACAAGCACGCCACGGCCGACTCCTCCATGAAGGCGGAGATCTTAGTCGATGCATCCGGCAAAGTTGCACCTCAGGCTCCTCGGACTCCGGCCGGTGACACCAGTCGGAGACAGCCCCCAAGCAACAACAAGCGAAAGGCCACCAAGTTGGCTTCCAGCAGCCGGCAGGTGGCGACAGTCGAGGATCAACAACCAATGGGGCAGCCAGCACCCAAGCGTCAGAAGGGCGGCAAGCCCAATTGGTTGCCCGCCTTCTCATACGGGCAGACTCTTGATGCTCCCTACAAGTTCCACGGTGGCGCGAAGCCATCCAACCACACCACTCGGAAGTGCCACTGGCTCACCAGGATTGCTAAGGGAGATGGCCTCCTACCTCCTCCGCCTGCCAGCCCGCCGCCTCCTCCGCCCCAGCAGCCGGCGGCTCGGCCAGTCGGTGCCATCCAAGATGATGATCCTATAGAGCACGAAGCCTATCTCGTGTTCACTAGCGTGGCCGATGACAGGCGCAGCAGACGGCAACATCAGCAAGAGGTGCAAGTGGTGGCCTCAAGCACCCTAGATTTCATGCACTGATCCTAGAAGCCCATCAGTTGGAGCAGGGCCGACCATCCGGAAGTGATGCCTTCCCTCGGTTCCTACGCCTTAGTCCTGGAAGCTACCCTCGCAACAGAAAGGCGGGCAGCTCGTTTCTCCAGAGTCTTGATAGACGGCGGCAGCAGCATTAATATCCTGTACCGTGACACGATGGAGAAGTTGGGAATCAAGCAGAAGCAGCTCCTCCCCAGTCGGACTGTATTCCATGGCATAGTCCCTGGCCTTTCCTCCTCACCGATCGGCAAAACCTAGATTGATGTCCTCTTCGGAGACAAGAATCATTTCCACGATCAGCCAGTTTGGTTTGAGGTCGTGGACCTAGAGAGCCCTTACCATGCACTGCTTGGCCAACCTGCCCTGGCCAAGTTCATGGCAGTCCCCCACTACGCCTACCTCAAAATGAAGATGCTGAGTACCAAGGGAATCCTAACCGTAGTCGGAGACTACAAGAAGTCGGCTGCTTGCGCCGTGGACAGTAGCCGGCTGGCCGAGTCCCTCGTGATTGCAGCTGAGAAGCGGCTCCTAGACCAGGTGGTGGCGATGGCAGGCAAGAAGCCAGAAATGTCACCCATCCCCAAGAAGTCGGAGATTGAGGGCTCATTCAAGCCGGCAAAAGAAACAAAGAAGATACCTTGGACCCAGAGCACCCAGAGAGGCACGCTGTCGTAGGTGCGAACCTAGACAGCAAATAGGAAGGCGAGCTCGTCGATTTCCTCCGTGAGAATCGGGACATCTTCGCATGGTCTCCCAAAGACATGCCGGGTGTTCCGACGGATTTCGCCGAGCACAAACTACATGTCCGACCTGACATCAAGCCGGTCAGGTAGCCCTTGCGCCGCCTGTCAGAAGAGAAGAGAAGAGTTGTCGGAGAAGAGATAGCCCGGCTTCTGGCAGCCGGATTCATCATGGAAGTGTTCTTTCCAGAGTGGCTGGCCAAACCGGTCCTAGTGTTGAAGAAGAATAAGCAGTGGCGCATGTGTATTGACTATACCAGCCTCAACAAAGCCTGCCCCAAAGATCCCTTTGCCTTACCAAGGATTGACCAAGTGATAGACTCCATAGCCGGATGTGAGTTGTTGAGTTTCTTGGATGCATACTCAGGCTACCATCAGATAAAGCTGAACCTAGCTGACAGGCTGAAGACCGCCTTCATCACACCATTTGGAGCCTTCTGCTACCTGACCATGACGTTCGGCTTGCGAAATGCCGGTGCCACGTTTCAGCATTGCATGCAGAAGTGTCTCCTCAAGCAACTTGGCAGAAATGCCCATGTCTATGTGGATGATGTGGTGGTGAAGACGTAAAAACGTGGCACGCTGCTAGAAGACCTTAAGGAAACCTTTGAGAACCTGCGCCGATTCCAGATCAAACTCAACCCGGAGAAGTGCGTCTTCGGAGTACCAGCCGGCCAGCTTCTCGGCTTCCTGGTCTTAGAACGCGGCATAGAGTGCAACCCTATGAAGATCAAGGCCATTGAGAAGATGGAGGTGCCCACCTGACTGCTGGATGTGCAGAAATTCACCGGCTGCCTGGCATCGATCAGCCGTTTCATCACTCGGCTGGGCGAGAATGCTCTTCCCCTATACCAGCTCATGAAGAAGACCACTTTTTTCGAGTGGAACAACAAGGCAGATGAAGCATTTATCCAACTCAAAAAGATGTTGGCAACCCCACCTATCCTGGTGGCTCCGACTGAGAAGGAGCCTATGCTCCTCTACATCGCAGCCACCAGTCGGGTTGTCAGCATAGTCATGGTGGTAGAGCGCAAGGAGGAGGGCAGTGATGAAGCCATGTATCTAGGGTAGGGTCATGGACCTGTCCAAAATACCCTCCCCAAGGACACCTCTAGAAGAAACTACCTTTCAGTCGACCTGAAAGGATTCCACTCGACGGACTCGAAAACAGTCGACCATGAAGACTCACTCGACCACCAGAAAGACCTAAGGTCACTCTACATCCAAGCGGTCCGTTATTAAGTAGTCTTTATGGCCATGATATCACTTTATGTAAGGCGTTACCAGTAACGTCTGGCCTTTATGTACATTGAACTCTCGGCTACATGGGCTGGCTGGGGTCCTGGCGCACTCTATATAAGCCACCCCCCTCCACAGGTAGAAGGGTTCGCACCCCTGTAACTCTCACACAAATAATCCAGTCGACCGCCTCCGGGCACCGAGACATAGGGCTGTTACTTCCTCCGAGAAGGGCCTGAACTCGTAAAACTCTTGTGTGCACAACTGAAAGGATCGATATGGTTGACTAGAGGGGGGTGAATAGGCAACTAACAATTTTTAAGCTTTTCTTTACCAAATTAAACTTTGCAACAAAATAGGTTGTCTAGATGTGCAACTAGGTGAGCAACCTATATGATGCAATAACAACTAGCACACAAGCAAGCAAGGATGTAACAACAAGTAGGCTTGCAAAAGTAAAGGCACGAAATAACCAAGAGTGGAGCCGGTGGAGACGAGGATGTGTTACCGGAGTTCCTTCCTTTTAAGGGGAAGTACGTCTCCGTTAGAGCGGTATGGAGGCACAATGCTCCCCAAGAAGCCACTAGGGCCACCGTATTCTCCTCACGCCCTCACACAATGCGAGATGTCGTGAATCCACTATTGGTGCCCTTGAAGGCGGCGACCAAACCTTTACACGCAAGGTTGGGGCAATCTCCACACCAATCGGAGGCTCCCAACAACAACAACAACAACACGAAGCTTCACCAAAATGGAGTATGGCTTTGAGGTGACCTCAACCGTCTAGGGTGCTCAGCACCCAAGAGTAACAAGATCTGCAAGGGATAAGTGGGGGGAATCAAATTTCTCTTGGTGGAAGTGTAGATCTGGGCCCTCTCAACCAATCCCGAGCAAATCAACAAGTTTGATTGGCTAGGGAGAGAGATCGGGCTAAAATGGAGCTTTGAGCAACAATGGAGCCTTTTGGGAAAGAGGTAGGTCAACTAGGAGGAAGAAGACCCCTTTATATAGTGGGGGAACACATCCAACCTTTACCCCACTGAGCAGCCTCGCACAGGGCGGTACTACCGCTAGGGAAGGGCGGTACTACCGCTGAGAGCGGTACTACCGCTCCCTACCCAGCGGTACTACCGCGCTGAAGAGGAAGTCAGGCCACTGGCCCCAGAGCGGTACTACCGCGGGAGTAGAGCAGTACTACCGCTCAGAGCGGTACTACCGCTTCTACTGCCGCTACTAGTGCCACAAAACCCGACACAAGAAAACACCGTCTCGAATCGAGGCGGCAGTAGGCGCGGTACTACGGCCGAAGCCCGCGAGCGGTACTACCGCTCTGCGGAGCGGTACTACCGCTTAGAGCGGTACTACCGCTTCGTGGAGCGGTACTACCGCTGGGGGGGCTTCGGCGGTACTACCGCTGTAGACCGCGGTACTACCGCTGGCACAGGGCGAAGCAGGTACGGATGAGAGGTGCAGCTCCAAAGATGCGAAAGGAAGACGATGGGTGTGATAAGGATGTGTACGTGTTGATTCCACCCTAGTCTTACCAAAGCGGATCCCCTCTTAATAGTACGGAGACTCCTACGAAACTAGTCCACCAACAACGAAATGCAGGAGCTACACCGTCTTGAATAAAAACACCGAGGGGAGGAAATCGTCTCGTGCCAATGGATGATTCTCTGAAAGAACTTAACGCACACGATTAGTCCGCAAAAGCATTGTCATCAATCACCAAAACCACTATGGGATAAATAAGCCCTTACAATCTCCCCCTTTTTGGTGGATTGATGACAATACGGGATTTGCATAAACACGATATAGAGTAAGCATACAAACCCCACGATCCTAACATGTAGATGGGCTCCCCCTAGATGTGTGCTATTTAGATAAGTGCTTTGGACTGCACAGCACACAATACTAGGATCGGAGCTCCCCCTACATTTTAGAGACCAACAATCTAAGCATGGTGTATGAGAGCAGCATAGATGATATAACACGAAAAACACGCAGCTCATAAGCTAGATAGACATAGATACTGATATTGGAAAGTTAAGGTAGCATATGTCTCACACCATATGACTCGAACATAAGTCTCACTCGAACTTAGGTCTGTCTCACAGACAAACCAACCAAAGCAGAAGCAAGGAGAAACACGAACAAGACAAGACACACGAATAAGACGAAAGACACAACTCGCAAATCCCTAAGCTCTCTCCCCCTTTGGCATCGAGACACCAAAAAGGAGAGGGAGTGCTGCTACGGCCCCAGGTGAGAGCAAATGAGTGACACACGCATCAGAGCCCAGCGGAATCATCGGCACCACCGTCGTCAGTCTGGAAGTGCTCGGCCTCAGAATCGGTCCACGGGCAGTGCTGCTGAATCCACTCCTCCTCCTCAGTAAGCTGGTCCTCAGATCCACTCTTAACAGTAGCACCCAACTGACGCATGAGCTCCTTGTGACGACCTCGAGCCTTCTTCTCATCCACATGAGTCATGTACTGACCGTGAGCCTCCATGCAGAACAGCTTCTTCATCTTAGACTTGAGCTTCTTAGCCCAAGAAGGCTCTACCTCAGAAGGCAAGTAGTCATCATCTTCATCCTCAGCCTCAGCCCCAAACTCTTCCTCAGTCTCCATGACAGCAGCAGATGAAGGAACTCCAGTCCTAGGGGCCTGAGTGCCCCAGTTATCCTTCTTCCTCAGACGCTTGACATCGTGAGAGACCAAGTCTCCAATTTCCAGCACCACCTTGGGATAGACACGATCCCAGGCCTTCTTAATGAGCAGCATAATGAACGGACCATAAATCGGGCACTTGCGCTCGGAGATAGCAGAAACTAGCTCAGACCACATAACATGATAGATATCCAAGGACTCTCCGGTACTCTGCCCCTTCTCCCACTGACAGAAGAGAAGCATGTCCACGAGATAAGAGTGAACCTGGTCCAGATTCCCGATGCGAGGGAAAAGAGTTTCTCTAAAGATACGGTGAAGTATGTCCAGATAGGCAGGCAGCTCATAGGTCTCCTTCTTCGTCTCATGGTTGATCCTTAGAGTGCAGTGGGGCCACAGAGCTTGCTTGTGAGTGGCATTGGGTCGATGGTGGGGGCGAAAGCCGACAGCAGACTCAAGTCCAAGATCTTCCACCCCAATCAACTGCATGAAAGCTTTCCACTTGACTGATAGCAACTTGCCATTTGTCATCCAAGTCAGAGTCCTGTCCTCATCGGTCCCAAGGTGAACCGTGGCATAGAATTGGGCCACAATATCAGCATCATAGTCCTTGTTGAAGAGCACATCTGAAGAGCTTCACCAAAGTAGTCAGGATCATTCTCCATATGCTCGGTGTCGATGGAGTGCACATTGACATAGAGATTCTTCTTGGCTTTGAGGACATCAAAATAGATGGCAAACTGGAACCTATTCCAGAACGGACGGTTGACCAAAGTGGGATCTTGATTTACCTCATACGGGTTGCGGCGGTGCCTTGCCCAGAACTCCTTGGGCGGCATTTCTGGCACGGTTTTGGTTTGCTTTGGATTGACCCCAGGCTTCTTCTGCAGCTGGGGAGGAGGTGGAGCACTAGAAGATCCCCCGGCAGGCTCAGTGGTGCGGTAGCGCTTGGAAGAAGCACGACCGGGGTTGACACGACGAGCCTAATGCTCAGGAACCTCATCACCTGGAACCACACACACAAAACACGCAAACAACCAGAAAGAACGAGCATAAGCCACAAACACGAACAAAGAGGATCACTGAGAGGTAGGAGTATGTTGGAATATGGTAGAGAGCGGTAGTACCGTGACCCCTGAGCGGTAGTACCGCTCTAGAGAGCGGTAGTACCGCTCGAGGCGGGGAAACAACAGTTTCCTACTACCGTGGTCAGATCCGGTACTTCCGTCCTATCAAATTCAAAAATACTCCAACCAAACACTAATCCAAACTGCCTAGAAGCATTCTCCATCGTCCTCAAGCCTAGATTTGGCCAAAAATCTAAAGATGCAACCGCTACTGCCCCTAAGATGCTAGATTGGAAACCTAGACAAAAAGAACAAGAGAACGGGGGAAATACCGGCATCCATGGCAAGAGGACAAGGTGGGGATCGTCTCCACCGAAGGGAATGGAGAGGGACGGCCCGGAGAGGGAGATCCGCCGGAGCCCTCCCGCGGCGCCGGTTGCTGGAGAGAGAGAGGAACAGGAGAGGGGGCGTGCGAATGGGTATGGGGGAGAAGAAACTCCCCCTGCCCCGATATAACCCCCACCCGCGCCTCTCAGCGGTAGTACCGCGCTGGAGGGCGGTAGTACCGCTTGGAGCGGTAGTACCGCTCGCCAGCGGCGGTAGTACCGCCAGCAACCAAAAAAAGCTTCTAGGCAAACAAACAAATGCAAACACACCGAGAGGAACGGGAAGGCAAAGACAAGAGAAAGACCAACAAGACAACACACATGAAACAACGAACCAAAACCCACTCCTTCAAAACAAACAACAACAAAAAGGAGCGAGCTCAGGCCTCTCTCAAGAGAGGGCGGTGGCCGGAGCCACCTATGTTTGAGTCAATTGGTATGGCACCGCGAAGAATTATCCTTGGGCCCATGACCAAAACTCGTCTTTGAAGCACAAGTACCATCAAAAATGGTTAATGTGAAAGAGTTGATCATTTTATGCATAATGGGGGAGGGAGAGTTCATTGAGAGAACAACACTCCCCCTATGTCCATGCCTACACCTAAACTAGACAACAGATTGAGTGTGGTGGGGGGTGCACGGGTTCAAGTCACATTGCTCAAATCAATGATATTTAGCTCATGCCTTAACTCGCGAAATCTTGCTTCATCCAAGGGCTTCGTGAAAATATATGCAAGGTTATCATGAGTGTTGACATAATTGAGCTCGATATCCCCTCGCCTAATGTGATCCCGGATGAAGTGATACCGAATCTCAATGTGCTTCGTCTTGAAGTGTTGCACCGGGTTGAGAGAAATCTTGATGGCACTTTCATTATCACACCAAAGAGGCACTTTGCCACAAATGACACCGTACTCCTTTAAAGTTTGCCTCATCCATAGGAGTTGAGCACAACAACTACCGGCCGCCACATACTCCGCTTCGGTGGACGAGAGAGACACACAACTTTGCTTCTTGGAGGACCAACTTACCAAAGAGCAACCAAGAAATTGGCATCCTCCGGAAGTGGACTTCCTATCCACTTTGTCTCCCGCCCAATCGGAATCCATGAAGCCTTCAAGCTTGAAGTTTGCTCCTCTTGGGTACCATAAGCCAAAGTTTGAGGTATGAGCCAAGTATCGAAAGATTCGCTTGACCGCCACAAAGTGACTTTACTTTGGTGCGGCTTGAAAACATGCACACATCCCCACACTCAACATGATATCCGGTCTAGATGCACAAAGGTAAAGCAAGGAGCCAATCATGGAGCGATATACCTTTTGATCCGCCGCTTTACCATTGGGATCGATGTCAAGTTGGCACCTGGTAGGCATTGGTGTAGTAGCCGGTTTGATGTCACTAAGCATGTCTTGAGTGTATTTGGCTTGGTTAATGAAGGTTCCTTCTCTTCTTTGTTTGATGTCAAATCCAAGGAAGAACTTCAACTCTCCCATCAAAGACATCTTGAACTTGGAGGTCATGAGAGCGGCAAATTCCTCATTGAAAGCTTTGTTAGGAGAACCAAAGATAATGTCATCAACATATAGTTGGCATACAAACAACTCCCCTTTGACCTTCTTAGTAAAAAGAGTGGGATCAATTTGTCCTACTTCAAATCCACGATCTTGTAGCAACTCGGTAAGGTGGCCATACCACGCACGTGGGGCTTGTTTAAGGCCATATAGTGCCTTATCGAGTTGATACACATGATCCGGGAAGTAGGGGTCCTCGAACCCGGGGGGTTGCTTGACATAGACCAACTCATTAATGGGACCATTAAGAAAAGCACTTTTCACATCCATTTGTTGCAACTTAAAGTTGTGATGGGAAGCATAAGCAATCAACAAACGAATGGATTCAAGATGAGCAACGGGAGCAAAGGTTTCACCGTAGTCGATACCCTCGACTTGGGAGTAGCCTTGTGCTACCAATCTTGCCTTGTTGCGAATGATGTTCCCATGAGCATCTTGCTTGTTCTTGAAGATCCACTTTGTTCCAATGACGTTGTGGTTCCACGATGGCCTTGGCACCAATCTCCAAACTTTGTTGTACTCGAAGTTGTTGAGTTCTTCATGCATGGCATTGAGCCAATCCGAGTCTTCGAGTGCCTCATAGACCTTTTGGGGTTCAACACAAGAGACAAACGCATGATGTTCACAATAGTTTGCTAATTGTCTACGAGTGCTTACCCCCTTTCTTAGGCTTCCAAATACATTTTCCATGAGATGGCCTTGAGTGATGAGCTTGGAAGCAATCTTCGCGGCACGACGCTCTAATTCCTCCTCGGATGTGGAGGGAGGGTTGACTTGATCATCTTGAGCGCCGTCTTGAGCTTGTTCTTGATCTTGAGCTTGAGTTTGCTCTTGATCTTGAACTTGCTCGAGGGGGAGAACTTGACCTTGGGCATCATTTAGAGGTTCACCACCATCTTGAGGTTGATCTTGCCCTTGGTCTTGTTCACAAGGTTGAGGGCCTTTACTTTGTTCTTCGGAAGCGTGAGGGTCTTGATGAGGTGATGGCTCTACTTGAGTAGAGTATTGTCCTTCTCCTTCGGCCACAAGGGGTTCCTCAATGGGTAGGATTTGACCAATACCCATTCTTCTTATGGCTTGGGGAGGAATTTCATCACCTACATCATAAGTACCACTTTGCTCCACTTGGGAGCCATTATTTTCGTCAAACTCCACGTTACACCTCTCCTCAATGAGTCCGTTGGACTTGTTGAGAACACGGTAAGCATGAGAGTTTGTAGCATAACCAACAAATATGCCCTCATGAGCTCTAGCTTCAAATTTAGACAAACGAACACCTTTCTTGAGAATGAAACACTTACACCCGAACACCTGCAAGTACTTGAGATTGGGCTTGTTCCCGGTGAGTATCTCATACGGAGTCTTTTTCAAGCCTTTGAGGAGATAGAGCCGATTGGATGCATGACAAGCTGTGTTGATGGCTTCGGCCCAGAAGTTGTATGGAGACTTGAACTCCGCCATCATGGTCCTTGCCGCATCCATCAACATCCGGTTCTTCCTCTCCGCAACACCATTTTGTTGAGGGGTATATGGTGCGGAATATTGGTGCTTGATCCCTTCATCACTAAGAAACTCATCCAAGGTGTAGTTCTTGAACTCGGTGCCGTTGTCACTTCTTATTGTCAAGATCTTTGCATTGTGTTGACGTTGAGCTTCATTTGCAAAGTCGATGACGGTTTGTTGAGTCTCACTCTTCCTCTTGAAGAAGTATTGTCACATCCCTAGTCTGGTATGACCTAGACTAGCTGGTCATTTGTGCATCATGTTTAAATTTCATTTAAATTAGAAATGAGGATTGGTGGAACCCTCAGAATCATTTTTGAAAATGACCCAAATAAAAATTTCTCCAAAAGGGTCCAAGAAAATGCTCATGTTGCCCTCTGAAAATATTGGACAGAGATAAAAATCAAAACAATATTTTTAGGAGCTCATGGATATTTATTTTGGCCATTTGGATTAATTCGATAAATATTTGCATTGGAAATATATTTCTATATATATGAAATATGGTCCAAAAATTATGCCAATTATAAAGGAGCTCTGGAATAATACCATTAGCCCCTACAAAAATTGGCATAAGCAAATAAATTGATTTAGTATTTTATTAAATCAAACAAATGTCAGAAAATTAGAAAAGAAAACAGAAAAGGGGAGAGAGACTTACCTGGGCCACTTACCCGATCGGCCCAGCAGCTCGGCCCAGCTGACTGGCCGACGCCAGTCGTCCCCCTCCTCGCGCCAGGAGGCCAGGGGCGTGTGGCCGGCGTGTGCGCACCGTCGTGCCGCCATGGCACCTGCCTGCCTGTCCTCCCCCTCGACGCCTGGACGTCCGGAACGTCGCCACGCAGCCGCCCCGGTCCTTTTCCCCTCCCTCTCGCTCTCCCTCCTCCCTGGTTCTCTCTTCCCCGAGCGCACCCGAGCGCAGCCGCCGCCATCGCTCGCCGTTGCCATGGCCACCGGCCTCCCCTCGCCTCCCTGACATGCTTCCCAGCTCCGCCACGACCCCCTCTACCTCCTCGTCAAGCCACGCACCTCCGGACGCGCTCCATCGCCGACGCCGTTGTCTTCTTCACCACCGACGCCGGAGATCGACCTTGCCGCCATCGCCGTCGATTCGCCGGACGCAGGACGTCCCCGAGCACACCGGCCTGCTCTGCGAGTCCGCCGTGAGCCCCTCTTCTTTTCCCCTCACCTCTCTCTCTCGCGCGTGCCCTGTAGCCGCTGCCCCGCGAGCGCCCGAGGCCGCCGTCCGCCATGGCCGGCGAGCTCCGTGCCCCCGAGCACCTCCGCCTCGCGTAGTAGCTCGATGTGCTCCTGCTGCCTCGTAGCTACCGCCTGTGCCCTCCGTTCGCTCGAACGCGAGCTGCAGCCCCACGCCCGTGCTATCCCGAACTCCGGCCGCCGCCGTGAGCTTTGCTCCGGTGAGCTCCGGCGCCCCCGCAGCCCCCCACCAGCTCCCCTGGATGCGGACGACGACGGGCTACGCCCCGGTGGTCTTCGCGCGACCAAACGCCGCTTGTAGCGCAAGTCCGGCGAGTCGCCGCCGCGTTATTGGTCGCCGCCGGCCAGAACTCCGGCGGGCTGACGTGGCTCCGTTAATTATGCACTAATCCCCACCTACTAACGCTGACGAGTGGGCCCCAGGGCTTAGTCAAAGCTAATCAGCCCAGGTTTGACTCGGGGTTAACCCCAGTGTCACTGACGTGTGGACCCCACACGTCAGGTTTGACCCTGGACAGCCGCGTTGACCCGCTGATGTAGTGATGACGTCATGCTGGCGCAATAATATAATTTCTGGATTTAAATTTAATCAGAAAATTCCAGAAATTGATTTAAACTTCAAAAATTCATAGAAATTCAACCGTAGCTCAGATTGAAATAATTTATATATGAAAAATTATCAGAAAAATGCAATCTTTCCATCTGTACTAGTTTCATGCATGACAAACCAACTTATACATGCTGAATATGAGAAAACACATTATGGCATATTAAGAGACTTATTTTTGGAGTTGCATTTGAACCTTTTGTTCAAATGGACTTCATTCAATTGAATACTAGTTGCATTAGCTCAAACAGCATCACATCTACATGCCATGTTCATGCATCATATTGTTGCATATGATTGTGTTTTGATTGCCGGCACCGTTCCTTCTCGATAGGTCCTACTCCGGAGACGTTCCAGAGTACCTGTCTGTGAAGCAGTGCCTCCCTTGTTGATTTACCAGGCAAGCAAACCCCCTTGTTCATTTCGATAAAAACCCTACTCTCTCGCTCCTGCTCTCAGTTATTGCATTAGGACAACAACGATTCATATGCTACTTTGTGCTGCGGTAGTTGAACCCATTCCTCTGCATGACCTGTCATTGCCACAGTAAATAGTTGAAACCCACTAGCATGTGTAGGAATTGATTGAAGCCACTGATGTGTTCCTACCATGCTATGCCTGCTATTGCTTAGAGTTGTGTCAGGTCTGATTCATTGGGAATGAATTGGAGTGTTACGATATGTTCTGATGCTGAGAGTGAAGTGTGTGAACACGATTTGGTAAAGGTAGCGGTGAGAGGCCATGTAGGAGTACATGGTGGGTTGTCTCACTGGAACCGTCCTTAAGCCCTGAGTTCTGTGTATGTTGTCCAATGACTCGATACTACCACACATTGGGCTCCGGGCGCTCCAAGCCCTCTCGACTTATTAACCAACTTGATCTCGGTCCAGGAGTCGCAACTAGTTTCTGGTGTTTGTAGGTAGTGCTATTTTTCTACCAAGTGGCACCCGGCAGGGTGGGCTTGGGACAGACTAGGCACACGTGGCCCGGTGTACCGAGTGGCACCCGGTTGGTGGGCTCGGGAACCCTGCTCACATCGTTTGGGGCTGTGAGCGACACCCCGGCCGGATCTCCTTGCGGATGGAACCCGAATAGGCGATAAACCTGGACTAGAGTCTTGTGTGGTTAGTCAGGTCGTGGCCGACACCCTCGCCAGGCTTCCGCTTGAAGGTTGCCGAGATACATGACGTGTACATGGCGGTAAGTGGCGAGAGCGTGTGTGAAGAAGTACACCCCTGCAGGGTTAACATGATCTATTCGAATAGCCGGGTCCGCGGTTATGGACTTCTTGGATGCTTACATGGTACATAGACAACTTGAAGTGGATACTATAAAATGCTCAAGACATGTGTGAGTGCTATGGATGGCCTTCTCGTAGGGAGACGGGGATGAATCCATAGTAGTGTATTGTGTGGTGATTAGTGGACTCGTGTACGTTGTTTCACCTCCAGAGTTTCTGGTAGTCGTAGAATAGGATAGCCACAGAGTCAAAGCTGGCTTGCTGCAACTAAACCCCACATTACCCTCTCGATACCAATGCATGTACGATAGGATCTGATGTAAGTCTTGCTGAGTACCTTTGTACTCATGTTGCTTTATTTATGTTTTTGCAGCGGAGACTTCGGTCTTACTAGTGTTCCCATGGACTTCGACTAGTAGCTAGTACCTCAGCTACGATCTTGATCGGATGTTGTAGATAGTCAGGCTCTTCAGCCTTTTTCTTTTGTAGATGTCTGTACCCAGACATGTAATGCTTCCGCTTGTTGCTTGTATGCTCTGTATGATGGGTCTTGTGACCCCTGTTTGCAATATATGCTATGACGGCTCTTCTGAGCCTTTATCTATATGAGTTGTTGAGTTATGCTGTGATGCCATGTTGTACAGCACATACTTGCATGTTATGCGTACGTGTAATGTGTATTGCTATGTGTGGGATCTGACTATCTAGTTGTTTATTCTTAGTAGCCTCTCTTACCGGGAAATGTCTCCTAGTGCTTCCACTGAGCCCTGGTAGCTTGCTACTGCTCCGGAACACTTAGGCAGGCCGGCATGTGTCCTTCTTCGATCCTGTGTCTGTCCCTTCGGGGAAATGTCATGCGATGAATACCGGAGTCCTGCTAGCCCGCTACAGCCCGGTTCACCGGAGTCCTATTAGCCCAGTGCTACAGCCTGGATTCACTCGCTGATGACCGACACGTTCGATGCTGGGTCATGGATGCCTGTCCCTGTAAGTTAGTGCCACTTTGGGTTTACGACTAGCCATGTCAGCCTGGGCTCTTTATCATATGGATGCTAGCGACACCATCATATACGTGTGCCAAAATGCGCAAACGGTCCCGGGCAAAGGTAAGGCGACACCCGTGGGGATACCGTGCGTGAGGCCGCAAAGCGATATGAGGTGTTACATGCTAGATCGATGTGGCATCGAGTCGGGGTCCTGACAAGTATACCCAAGTGTATCTTGAATAATCATCCATAATCACCAAGAAATACTTTCTCCCTCCAAGACTATCAAAAGATGGAGGCCCGAAGAGATCCATGTGAAGGAGCTCCAAGGGTCTCTTCGAGTAGATGATGGTTGAAGGAGGGTGAGCCTTTTCATGAAGCTTTCCTTCGATACAAGCACTGCAAGCACGATCTTTGGCAAAACTAACATTTGTTAGTCCACGAACATGGTCCCCCTTGAGAAGACTTTGCAAAGATCTCATATTGACGTGGGCTAAACGGCGATGCCAAAGCCATCCCACATCAACTTTAGCCATTAGGCATGTCGCGGTCTTAGTGGGTTGCTCCAAGAAGTTAACCACATAGAGACCGTTCTCGACATGCCCAACAAAGGCTACTTTAAGAGTCTTGCTCCACAAGAGGGCCACGGTATCAATATCAAAGAAGGTGACAAAACCCATGAGTGCGAGTTGACGAACGGAAAGTAAATTGAACGCAAGGGACTCAACAAGCATGACTTTCTTGATCATTAGATCATGAGAAATGACAACCTTGCCAAGACCCAATACCTTAGAATGTGAGGAATCACCCCATTCGACATTGGTGGGCATAGTTGGGTATTGTGCATGTCCACCACCAAGTCCTTGCTCCCGGTCATATGATTTGTTGCTCCACTGTCGAGCAACCATGATCCCCCACCAGAAGCAAACACCTACAAGAGATCAATGCTTGGTTTTAGGTACCCATTGAGTAATGGGTCCTTTGATGTTAGTAACAAGGGTCTTAGGAACCCAAATAGACCATTCAATGTACTCATAAGGAGAACCAACAAATTTAGCATAAACATGTCCATCACTAGCACGGCACAACACATAAGAGGGGTTAAAGTCGCCGGCTTTGTTGGGAGAGATGGCGTTGCGCTCTTTGGCTTCATCGCTCTTCCCATTGTTCTTCTTCTCCTTAGGAGCACCTTCTCCCTCCTTCACAAAGGTTTGCATGAGCGGAGGAGGTCGATTGGTCTTGCTCTTCTTCTCCTTGTTCTTCTTCTTGTTTTTGGACTTGGGTGCGAACCCAACTCCCTCCTTTCCCAAAACTTCCTTTTGATTGCTCAAAAGGTCATTTAGGTTCTTCTCGCCTTGTATGCATGACACAAGACCTTTCTCGAGTTGTTCCTTCAACTTGGCATTTTCCTCCACAAGATGCACATGCTCACAACATGGGTTAGTAGCATTTGCATTATCAATTAAGACCATGTGAGGAAATGTGGCCTTTTCCTTAGTTAGCTTAACTTGGAGTTGAGCATGAGACTCCTTGAGGGTGGCATGAGAACTTTTCAAGACCTTGTGGGCCTTGTCAAGTACATCAAACTCCTCCATGAGTCTAACATGATCAACCCCAAGTTTAGCCTTCTCGGAAGCTAGAACACGAGACACAACAAGAGCATGATCAAGATCTTTCTTTAGTTTAGCGTGACCATCGTTGTGTGACTCCTCAAGAGCCAAACGATGCTCACGCTCTTCCTCAAGAGCATTAGAGAGATCCGGTATCTCATCGGCATAGTCACGGCTATGACTTTCCATCTTAGTGATGGTTTCTTCATGAGCCTCGATCATGTCATTGGCTTCACCAAGTTGTTCCAAGAGAGCAACGAAATGCTTCTTGGATTTGCCCTTGAGCTTACTCATGAAGGACTCAAATTCATTGATCTCCTCATTAGACCCCTTACCATTATCAAAGTCATCCATTGAAGGAGGGTTAGGAATAATGGTGGTTTTGATGTTGGGGGTCACCTTGTTGGTGGCCTTAGCCATGAGGCACTTGGCAGTGATGTTCTCGTTAGGTGCATCGAATAGAGACACCCGAGGAGTTGAGACAATGGCAACGGATGCCATGGCCATTGTTTCACCATCTTCATCATCATCGTCATCCTCACGGTATTCTTCTTGAACCACCAACCCGCGAGAAGGAGTCTTCTTGGTGAAGTTGTTCTTGCTGGGGAAGGACTTGGCTTTGTCTTTTCGAATGAACTTGCCACCATTGTCTTCCCGCTTCTCATATGGACAGTCCACAACAAAATGACTGACATTGCCACAGTTGAAACAAGTTCTAACTCGTTGCTTCCCTTTGAGGCCACTTGAGTTGTTCTTTTTGAAGTTGGGTCTTGTAGTCTTCTTACTCCAAAACTGTCTTGAGGCAAGAGCCATGTGCTCATGATAATCATACTTTGTGTCCTCGGGGTTGCTCTCCTCATCTTCCTCTTCTTCTTCTTCTTCCACACTAACCTTGGCCTTCAAGGCAAGATTGGGCTTCTTTGCCCTTTGGGAACGAAGCACCGCATTGTCGGCGGTCTTATCCAAGATGTTCATTGCAATGAACTCATCCAACACTTCACCAGAGGTCATGGAGTGGAAGTCCGGTCTTTGGCAGATGACGGAGGACATGGCCTTGTTGTAGGGCATCATGGCCTTGAGGAACTTGCCCTTGATCCAATTGTCATCCGTGTCTTTACTCCCATGATCTCGGAGTGCGACCGCAAGTTTGGTCACTCTTCGAAAGAGCTCACGAGGTTCTTCATCCTCTTTCATTGCAAACTCATCGGCTTCATCTTGCACCACTTCATAGTTGGAGCGTTGAATGCTAGCACTTCCTCTATACATACGCTCGACATACTTCCATGCTTCTTTAGCCATGACATGAGGTCGAAGATGAGGGAGATCTTCGGGAAGGATAGCATCTTGGATGATGAAGAGAGCACTCTCATTGAATTGGTTGTCCACTTCTTCTCGAGGGGTGAAGTTGCTTGGATCATGAGGATAGAAACCTTCTTCAATAATTCTCCAAAGGTTAGTATTCACATGTTTTAAATGATGCTTGAAGCGATAGACCCAAGAATCAAAATCTTCATTTTTCACATATTTAGGAGGAGGACCGGCATGATTCAAATGTGTAGAGGGGATTGGTCCTTTATACACCGGGGGTTCCACATGGGCATAGATGCCGGTGCCATTTCTACCACTAGTAGACAGACTCTTTTCACTATTAGCTTCCCCCTTGTCGGGGTTAGCATCCGTCACCTTGTTAGTGGGATCACCCACTTTCATCGGCAAGGTAGATAGTTTGAGTCCCTCTAGGAATTCAGTAAACATGCTTTTAACCTCGGCCGTCATGGAGGTTTTCAATGTGTCTAAAGCCACATTGAATTCCTCACGAGAGACCGAGGTTCCCCCTTCGGCTGAAGACGAGATGGGATTCACACCGGAGTGTTCCTCCGCACCGTCATTGACGTCAACCATACTCTTCGGACGGTAAAGTCCTTAATAAAGAGACGAGGCTCTGATACCAATTGAAAGGATCGATATGGTTGACTAGAGGGGGTGAATAGGCAACTAACAATTTCTAAGCTTTTCTTTACCAAATTAAACTTTGCAACAAAATAGGTTGTCTAGATGTGCAACTAGGTGAGCAACCTATATGATGCAATAACAACTAGCACACAAGCAAGCAAGGATGTAACAACAAGTAGGCTTGCAAAAGTAAAGGCACGAAATAACCAAGAGTGGAGCCGGTGGAGACGAGGATGTGTTACCGGAGTTCCTTCCTTTTAAGGGGAAGTACGTCTCCGTTAGAGCGGTATGGAGGCACAATGCTCCCCAAGAAGCCACTAGGGCCACCGTATTTTCCTCACGCCCTCACACAATGCGAGATGCCGTGAATCCACTATTGGTGCCCTTGAAGGCGGCGATCGAACCTTTACACGCAAGGTTGGGGCAATCTCCACACCAATCGGAGGCTCCCAACAACAACAACAACACCACGAAGCTTCACCACAATGGAGTATGGCTTCGAGGTGACCTCAACCGTCTAGGGTGCTCAACACCCAAGAGTAACAAGATCCGCAAGGGATAAGTGGGGGGAATCAAATTTCTCTTGGTGGAAGTGTAGATCTGGGCCCTCTCAACCAATCCCGAGCAAATCAACAAGTTTGATTGGCTAGGGAGAGAGAACGGGCTAAAATGGAGCTTTGAGCAACAATGGAGCCTTTTGGGAAAGAGGTAGGTCAACTAGGAGGAAGAAGACCCCTTTATATAGTGGGGGAACACGTCCAACCATTACCCCACTGAGCAGCCTCGCACAGGGCGGTACTACCGCTAGGGAAGGGTGGTACTACCGCTGAGAGCGGTACTACCGCTCCCTACCCAGCGGTACTACCGCGCTGAAGAGGAAGTCAGGCCACTGGCCCCAGAGCGGTACTACCGCGGGAGTAGAGCGGTACTACCGCTCAGAGCGGTACTACCGCTTCTACTGCCGCTACTAGTGCCGCAAAACCCGACACTAGAAAACACCGTCTCGAATCGAGGCGGCAGTAGGCGCGGTACTACGGCCGAAGCCCGCGAGCGGTACTACCGCTCTGCGGAGCGGTACTACCGCTTAGAGCGGTACTACCGCTTCGTGGAGCGGTACTACCGCTGGGGGGCTTCGGCGGTACTACCGTTGTAGACCGCGGTACTACCGCTGGCACAGGGCGAAGCAGGTATGGAAGAGAGGTGCAGCTCCAAAGATGCGAAAGGAAGACGATGGGTGTGATAAGGATGTGTACGTGTTGATTCCACCCTAGTCTTACCAAAGCGGATCCCCTCTTAATAGTACGGAGACTCCTACGAAACTAGTCCTCCAACAACGAAATGCAGGAGCTACACCGTCTTGAATAAAAACACCGAGGGGAGGAAATCGTCTCGTGCCAATGGATGATTCTCTGAAAGAACTTAACGCACACGATTAGTCCGCAAAAGCATTGTCATCAATCACCAAAACCACTATGGGATAAATAAGCCCTTACAACAACTACTCCATTGCTAGGATCTTGCCTCTCCTTTGTACCCCCCAATACTACTGTCAGACTTAGAACCACGACAGTTGGCGCCCGCCGTGGGGAAGGTGTCTTAGCGACTTATTGGAGAAGTTGCAATTATTTTGATTCCCATCATCATGGTTTCAGGTGGAGTTTTGGTTGAGGGCCGCGAGATCCGTCTCGGCACGCTCACGTTCGTCGCCGACGACTCTGCCTGGCTGCAGGAGGCTCTGCTCGACGTTGATGTGCTCCCAGTCCGCGGAGCTACGCACTTTCGAGCGTGCGTCTGTGGTGTACTTCTGCGGCAACCGTCGACCCAGTATCGGCCGGTTTTTGTGTCATCCTCCCTCCCAGCTTCCCGCCGGCGTAAGCGCTCCAGTTGGTCGAGGCTTCAGCGGTGGGTGAGGCACGCGGTGGCTCGCCAGTCGACCACCTCCCAAGTCGCGGCAATCAAGCCCGACGAATCTCTCTACGGCCTGTTCGACCTGTCGACTGGCTCCACAGAGACAGCATCTGAGTGAGACAGCAATGATCCAGCGGCGGAGATCCTGATGGTCAACGGACCGCATGTTCCCCCCGGCTTTCCCGGTGTCGAGGGAGGCAACGGCGGAGGCGATCCGTCGCACGTCCATGAGGAATACCTCCCCGAGCCCCTCAATTCATAGCAGAGGGAAGAGCTTCGCCGCTGGAACGTGGATGCGCTTCTCTCAGGACCCCGATCCTAAGTCACACCGATCTAGCATGTAACACATCATATCACTTTGCGGCCTCATGCACGGTATTCCCACGGGTGCCACCTTACCTGGCCCGGGACCGTTTGCGCCTTTTGGCTCACGTATATGATAGTGTCGCTAGCATCCATATGACAAAGAACCCGGGCTGACATGGCTAGTCGTGAACCCAAAGTGGCACTAACTTACAGGGACAGGCATACATGACCCAACAACGAACGTGTCGGTCATCAGCGAGTGAATCCAGGCTGTAGCACTAGGCTAGCAGGACTTCGGTGAACCGGGCTGTAGCGGGCTAACAGGACTCCGGAATTCATCGCGTGACATTTCCCCGAGGGGACAGACACAGGAACGAAGAAGGACACATGCCGGCCAGCCTAAGTGTTCTGGAGCAGTAGCAAGCTACCATGGCTCAGTGGAAACACTAGGAGACATTTCCCGGTAAGAGAGGCTACTAAGGATAAACAACTAGATAGTCAGATCCCACACATACCAAGCATTTCAATAACATACACACAATATGCTCGATATGTGCAGATACAACATGGCATCACAACATGACTCTACAACTCAAGTATTTTATACAGTAGGCTCCGAGGAGCGAGATATTACAAACATGGGTCTCATGACACAACACTCAGAGCATACAAGTCAAAGCACAAGCGGAAGCTTAACATGTCTGAGTACAGACATCTACAAATGAAAAATGCTGAGAAGCCTGACTATCTACCAGATCCTGCCGAGGGCACAAGACCGTAGCTGATGTAACAAGCTAAACGTCGAAGTCCACGCGGTACTACTAGCGAGACTGAAGTCTCTCTGCAAAAACATAAATTAAGCAATGTGAGTACAAATGTACCCAGCAAGACTTACATCAGATCTAACTACATATGCATCATTATCAACAAGGGGTGGTGGAGTTTGACTGCAGCAAGCCAGCTTTGACTCGATGGCTATCCTGAACTACGACTGCAAGTAACTCTTTTGAGGTGGCGCACACGAGTCCACATATTCACCATATCAATACACCACTATGGATCCGCTCCCGTCTCCCTACGAGAACGCCATCCATAGCACTCACGCTTATCTTGCGTATTTTAGAGTATCCACTTTCACTTGTCTATGAACTGTACAGGCAACCCAGAAGTCCTTTACCGCGGACACGGCTATTCGAATAGATAATGTTAACCCTGCAAGGGTGTAATTCTTCACACGCTCTCACCACTTACCGCCGTTTACACGACATGTACTCGGCAACCTTCAAGCGGAAGCCCAGCGAGGGTGTCGGCCACGACCTGACTAACCACACAAGTCTCTCGTCCAGGTTTATCGCCTATTCGGGTTCCATCCGCAAGGAGATCCGGCCGGGGTGTCGCTCACGGCCCCAAACGATGTGTGCAGGGTTCCCAAGCCCACCTCGACGGGTGGATCTACGCTTGGTACACCGTGTCATGGTGCCTAGTCTGTCCCAAGCCCACCTGTACCGGGTGCCACTTGGTAGACTACTAACACTACCTACAAACACCAGAAACTAGTTGCAACTCCTGGACAGAGATCAAGTTGATTAATAAGTCGAGAGAGTCAATTAAGGATCCCAATGTGTGGTAGTAGCTGTTCATGGATCACAAACACAGAACTCAGTTCCTGAGGACGGCTGCAATGAGACAACCCACCATGTACTCCTACATGGCCTCTCACCGCTACCTTTACCAAATCGTGTTCACACACTTAGCTCTCAACAGTAGGACATGTTCACCACATTCCAATTCATCCCCGATGAATCAGACCTGACTCAACTCTAAGCAGTAGCAGGCATGACAAACAAGCATGAATGAGTAGGCACATCAGGGCTCAAACAACTCCTACTCATGCTAGTGGGTTTCATCTATTTACTATGGAAATGACAGGTCATGTAGAGGATAAAGGGGTTCAGCTACCGCAGCAAGTAACAGATGAATCGTTGTTGTCCTAATGCAGTAAAAGAGAGCAGGAGCGATAGAGTGGGATTTTATCGGAATGAACAAGGGGGTTTTGCTTGCCTGGCACTTCTGAAGATAGTATAGTTCTTCATCGGTGTTATCGAACTCATCGTCGAAACGCGTCTATCGAGAGGGGACAGATACCGGCAACAGAGAAGGAATACAATGAATGCAATGCACAATATGATGCATAATCATGACATGGCAAAATGAATGTGTTTTGGGCTAATGCAAGCTAGAACAGATTGGAATGAGTCCATTTGAACCAAAGATTCAAATGCAAACCCATTTTATGAAGTCATAAAGGTGCATTAACTTGTTTCATCTAAACAGCAAGGTTAGGTTGCTTTAACATGCATGAAAATGATACAAATGGATAGATTGGATTTTTCTAATCATTTTTCATATATAATTTATCTTATTTGGAGCTACAGATAATTTTCTATGAATTTTAGAAGTTTTAGCTATTTTCTGGAATTTTCTGTATAAGAATAAATCCAGTAAATGATTTATTGCGTCAGCATCGCGTCATGGTGACGTCAGCAGTCAACGGACCGGGTCCAGGTCAAACCTGAGGGTAGGCCCCACATGTCAGTGTCCTAGTTAATTAACAGAGGTTGTTAGTGCTAATTTTGTCCTAACTAAAAGGTGTCAGTGAGGCATGGGCCCACATGTAAGTGACCCAGAGGGTCATTAGATTAGTGCCTAATGGCGTTCTCGCCGGAGTTAGGCCACCGGCGAGGTGCCGCGGCGGCAGGCGCTTCGGAAAACCGCTGTGCTGCACCGTTTGTGGCGGGGTTTGCTCCTACGTGTTCCTGGGAGCGAGCCGCGTCGACCAGTGGTGGTGGCCGGAGCTGCGGTGGCTAGGATCAACGGCGGCGACCAAAACAGCGGTGGCCGGAGTTTCGGCGTCCATGCAACTACGGCCTAAAGGACGCGGAGAGGCCGGGGAAGAGGGGGAGTCGAAGCGGGCGCTCACAGGGAGGCGGCAGGGTAGCTCAGGGGCTCGGGGACGCTCCAGTTGCTGCGTATCGACGGTGATGGTCGGCGTTGCCGAAGCTTGAAGACGAGGAAGATGCCGGTGATGCAGGGCGTCGGGCGATGCTTGGCTTGGTGAGGAGGTCGAGGACGGAGTGACGGAGCTCGTGGTCGGCTCAGAAGGTCGAGGGGGAGGCAGTGGCTGCGGTGGTGGTGAGCGGCGGCGCGGCCATGGCGGCCTCGGCCATGAGGTGGGGAGCGAGGGAGAGAGGGGAAAAGGTGAGCAGAGGAAGAGGGATAAAGTCCAGGGCATCCAGGCGTTTCCACGACGCAAGACGAGGACGCAGGAGGCGTCGACAGCGCGAAGCAGGAGGTGGAGCTCGGGCGCGCGTGCGTCGACACGCCGGCGTCCTTCTAGCGCAGGGAGGAGGGTGACTGGCACGGGCCAGGTGGGCCGGCCCAGCCAGCTAAGTGGCCTCCTGGCCTTTATCTCTCTCTATTTTTAAATTTAGTTTGCTTTTCTATTTTTCTGTAAATGTTGGGCTTTATTAAAATACTAAAACATTTCCAAAAGTCCTGCAAATAATTGTGGGCTATGTTGGGATTATTCCTAATAGCCCACACTTAAGTTCAGAATTAATTGAGCACTTAAAATAATATATAGCATTTAAATGCCCAATTGCAAATACTAAATGATTTAATTCAGTGACCAAATATGTCATGGAAAAATGTGCAACACCTCTGGTTATGGTTTCTAGCATTATCCAGAAATGATGAACATTTTTGAAAGCCATTTGGACTTACTGAAAATATTTTAGGTGAACCTAGTGAATTCCTTTAATGCTAGGGTTTGGACAATCCCCATTTCAAGTTCATTTGAAAAGTTAAACATGATACACACATGAAGGGCTAGCCTACTACATACCAAGACCAGGGATGTGACAGCTTCACACTCCTATCATTGGAGAAACCCCTGAGGCTCGCGCCTTGGAGGACGCGCGCTTGGCCAACCTGGCCGAGCACACTCGACTGGAGAACCTTTAGCGGGCACTCGACGAGCGCGCGCTGCAACGGATTCTAGACTCCAGTCGACGCCAGCTCTTTCCACCTCCGACTCAGGTATATCGAACTCCGATTCAGAATTTAGCAGCTGCAGCCCGTATAGCAGAATCGATTCAACCTTCCCAGTCAGAGGCTGGCAGAGGCTTGATGCAGATCAGAGATTTGCTCCGGGCAGCAGGAGATCAGAATTCAGTTGTATCGCAGTCGTGGAACAGGATTCACAGCAGATCCGTGGCAGCGAATACGGTCCAGTCGGCTCATAGCCCTAGATCGCCCCCGAGGCGTGAAGGGCATGGTGACCGGCATGATCAGTACAGGAACTATGAGCAGTATGATCACCGATTCGATCGCAACGATCGACGTCGAGTGCCCACTCCTCCCCCAAGGGGTGGATCTTATGTGCCTCGACAGCAGGATGATAGACGCCAGCACAGTGGAGGACGAAGGATCCCGGTCGACCCTAGAGAACCAGGATTTGATGCGAGATCCATCATCGTTCAAGGTCTGATCGACCGGAACAGAGCTCATAGAGAGGGCAATGACAGAGATGTACCCATCAGCAGCCGAGTGCATGTCTCCGAACCAGAGTGCTTCAACAGAGCCATCCGAGCCGCAGTGATTCCTCCCAACTTCAGGTTGGCGACTGGAGTCAGCAAGTTCAACGGTGAGTCTAAGCCCGATACTTGGCTTGAGGACTACCGAGTGGCTATTCAGATCGGCGGCGGAAATGACAAGGTGGCCATGAAGCATCTGCCTCTTATGTTGGAAGGGTCAGCCAGAGCATGGCTGAATCAGTTGACGCCCAGCAGCATTTACACGTGGGAAGACCTTTCCCGAGTATTTGTCAGAATGTTCGAAGGAACATGCAAGCGACCAGCAGGACTGACAGAGCTGCAATCTTGTGTGCAGAAGTCGAATGAAACTTTGAGAGACTACATCCAGAGATGGATCACATTGCATCACACAGTAGAGAATGTATCTGATCACCAGGCAGTCTGCGCCTTCAAGGAAGGCGTAAAGTATAGAGAGCTAAGCCTGAAATTCGGTCGAACCGAAGACATGTCTCTGAGTCGAATGATGGAAATAGCCACCAAATATGCCAATGGTGAGGAAGAGGATCGGCTCCGGAGCGGCAAGCATAAGTCAGTCGCCCAGGAAACCGGAGGAGGGAACTCCAGTCGGAAGCAAAAGCGGAAAGCTGAGCCAACTGCTCCTGGAGAAGCCCTGGCCGTGACTCAAGGAAAATTCAAAGGAAAGCCCAAGGGGCCTTGGAACCCCAAAAAAGTAAAGGATAAAGAAGGAAACAACATGATGGATTTACCGTGTCACATCCACATGAAGAAAGATCAAGAGGGTAACTTCATTTACCCGAAGCATACCACTCGGCAGTGTCGACTCCTGATACAGCAGTTCCAAGGGAAGCAGCACAAAGATAAGTCAAAAGAGTAGGACAAAGTCGTGGACAAGGAGGACAGTGACGAAGAATATCCGCAAGTCAATTCCACCCTGATGATTTTTGCTGACGTCGAGAGCAAAAACCGACTGAAAGTTATAAACCAAGAGGTGAATATGGCTGCTCCGGCAACGCCCAATTATCTGAAGTGGTCTCAAACCGCCATCACATTTGATCAGTCTGATCACCCGACGCACATAGCCACCCCTGGGAGGCAAGCTCTGGTGGTCGACCCAGTCATTGAAGGCACTCGACTGACTAAAGTGTTGATGGATGGCGGCAGTAGTTTGAATATACTGTACGCTGAGACGCTGAAAGGGATGGGCATTCTGATGTCCAGACTCAGCACAAGCAACATGAGTTTCTATGGAGTCATTCCTGGCAAGAAGGCCATGTCACTCAGCCAGATTGCTCTTGATGTGGTTTTTGGTGATTCCAAGAACTTCCGCAAAGAGAAGCTGACATTTGAGGTTGTAGATTTCCAGAGTGCCTACCATGCTATTTTGGGCAGGCCAGCTTATGCATGTTTTATGGCTCGACCATGTTACGTGTACCTCAAACTAAAGATGCCTGGCCCTAAAGGCGTGATCACTGTTACTGGTAATCGCAAGAAGGCAGAAGAGTGCTTCCAGAAAGGCTCAAAGATCACCAATGCTCAGATGGTGGCAGAAGAGTGGCAGGAACACCAGAGGAATGCAGACCCGAGTGATTTGTTGCGAGCCAAAAAGCCTGCTACGGAATTAGCGTTTCAGTCGTCCGGTGAGACAAAACCAGTTTACATCCACCCGACCGACCCCAACGCTCCTCTGACTCATATCTCCACAACACTCGACCCCAAATAGGAAGAAGCGCTCATCCAGTTCCTCCGTGAGAACTGGGACATCTTTGCATGGAAACCTTCTGACATGCCGGGTGTACCCAGGGGCCTGGCTGAGCATCGTCTGCAAGTCGATTCAAAGGCAAAACCTGTCAAGGAACATCTGCGACGGTCCGCCGTCCAAAAAAGGAAGGCTATTGGCGAAGAAGTGGCTCGGCTCTTAGCAGCAGAGTTTATCCGAGAGATTTACCACTCCGAGTGGCTCGCCAATGTCGTCATGGTCCCCAAAAAGGACAATTCGCTTCGCATGTGCATTGATTTTAAACATATCAATCGGGCCTGCCCAAAAGATCATTTTCCTCTTCCCCGCATTGGCCAAATAGTCGACTCGACTGCGGGATGTGAGCGACTGTCTTTCTTAGACGCTTATTCCGGGTACCATCAGATCCGTCTGTTTGGGCCCGATGAGATCAAAACAGCTTTCATCACCCCATTCGAGTGCTTCTGTTATGTCACCATGCCATTCGGCCTCAAGAATGCCGGAGCCACGTTCATGAGGATGATTCAGAAGTGTTTGCTCACTCAAATCAGTCGGAATGTGGAAGCATACATGGATGACATTGTGGTCAAGTCACGGAAAGGTTCCGACCTGCTGACTGACCTTGCTGAAACATTTGCCAACCTTAGGAGGTATGATATCAAGCTTAACCCATCCAAGTGCACATTCGGAGTTCCTGGTGGAAAGTTACTCGGTTTTCTCGTTTCCGAACGAGGAATCGATGCAAACCCAGAGAAAGTGGGCACTATACTCCGAATGAAACGACCTGTGCGTGTGCATGATGTTCAGAAGCTTACTGGTTGCTTGGCCGCTTTAAGTCGATTCATCTCTCGTCCCGGTGAGAAGGCATTGCCTCTTTACCGACTGATGAAGAAGTCAGACAAGTTCGAGTGGACTCCTGAAGCTAACGCAGCATTTGTAGAGTTAAAAACCCTGCTTTCCACCCAGCCGGTGCTTGCTGCCCTGATCAGCAAAGAGCCTTTGCTGCTTTACATTGCAGCCACAGGACAAGTCGCCAGTACTGTACTTACGGTCGAGCGGGAAGAAGAAGGGAAAGCCTTCAAAGTTCAGCGCCCAGTATATTACATTTCTGAAGTCCTAACCCCATCAAAGCAAAGATACCCTCATTATCAAAAGCTTGTATATGGGATCTATATGACCACGAAGAAAGTTGCTCACTACTTCTCTGATCATACCATCACAGTCATCAGCGACGCCCCCTTATCAGAGATTCTGCACAACAAAGATGCAACTGGCCGAGTGGCAAAATGGGCGATTCAACTTCTTCCCCTGGATATCAGATTTGAGGCAAAGAAAGCTATCAAGTCCCAAGCAATAGCAGATTTCCTCGCCGAGTGGACTGAACAGCAGTTACCGACTCAAGTTCACTCGGAGCACTGGACTATGTTCTTCGATGGCTCTAAAATGCTGAATGGTTCCGGTGTCGGGGTAGTGTTGGTTTCCCCCCGAGGAGATAAGCTCAGATATGTACTCCAGATTCACTTTGATTCCTCCAACAATGAAGCAGAATACGAAGCACTCTTGTATGGGTTGCGTATGGCCATTTCACTTGGCGTCCGTCGCCTCATGGTCTACGGTGACTCGGATTTAGTGGTTAACCAAGTGATGAAGGAGTGGGACATCAGAAGCCCAGCCATGACTGGTTACTGCAATGCAGTCAGAAAGCTGGAGAAGAAATTTGAGGGATTAGAGCTCCATCACGTCCCCCGACTGAAAAATCAAGCAGCCTATGACTTGGCGAAGATAGGTTCCAAAAGAGAAGCCATCCCGAGTGGCGTGTTTTTGGAGCATGTTCACACACCATCAGTTCAAGAAGATCCTTTCACTGAAGAAGCCCTGCAGCCAAAAAGCGCCACAGATCCGACTGAAGTTGAGATCCCAGCTGTGGTCAACTTAATCATGGAAGTTCTGGTTATCACTCCCAACTGGACAGTGCCCTATATCGCGTATATTCTAAGGAAAGAGCTCCCAGAGAATGAAGAAGAGGCTCGAGAGGTCGTCCGTCGATCCAAAGCCTTTACTATCATGAGGGGACAGTTTTACAGAGAAAGTACGACTGGAGTCAGCCAGAAATGCATAACACCGGAAGAGGGTCGAATGATTCTCAATGACATCCACTTGGGGACCTGTGGCCATCATGCGTCCTCTCGGACCATTGTGGCTAAATCATACCGAGCGGGTTTTTACTGGCCCAGAGCGAATGAAATGGCGAAAGAGATAGTCGACAAGTGTGAAGGATGTCAGTTCTACTCCAACATGTCACACAAACCCTCCTCAGCCTTGAAGACAATCCTGATCGTCTGGCCTTTCGTTGTTTGGGGTTTAGATATGGTTGGACCGCTGAGAACTGGCAGGAGTGGCTTCACCCATGTACTGGTGGCAGTCGACAAGTTCACCAAGTGGATCGAGGCCAAGCCCATTAAAAATCTTGATGTTGGCACTGCCATCAGCTTCATTAGAGAATTAATATTCAGATATGGAGTTCCGCATAGCATCATCACTGATAATGGGTCAAACTTCGACTCCGATCAATTCAAAGCTTTCTGCGCTTCCCAAGGCACACGAGTCGACTACGCTTCAGTCGCCCACCCCAGTCGAATGGACAAGCAGAAAGAGCAAATGGCCTAATTCTCAAGGACTGAAACCCCGGTTGATGCGCGACCTCAAGCACGCAGCAGGCGCTTGGGTCGACGAACTTCCATCAGTTCTTTGGGGATTGAGGACTACTCCAAATCGGTCGACCGGGAGGACTCCGTTCTTTCTGATCTACCGAGATGAAGCGGTTCTGCTGAGTGACCTGCTTCACAATGCGCCGCGAGTCGAGCTCTACTCTGAAGCCAAAGCAGAACAAGCCCGGCAGGATGCAGTCGACCTTCTAGAAGAAGAAAGAGAGATGGCCATGATCCGATCGACCATCTATCAGCAAGACTTGCGTCGATTCTATGCCAGAAATGTGAAGAGCCGAACCTTCCAAGAGGGAGACTTGGTACTCCGAGTGGACCAACAGAAGCCACACAAACTTGCCCCTACGTAGGAAGGCCCCTTCATTGTTACCAAAGTTCTCCACAATGGAGCATACCATCTTTACAATGTCGATCGCCAGATTGACGAGCCACGAGCTTGGAATGTGGATCTGCTCCGCCCCTTTTGTACTTAAGTATTCACTCGGATGAGTTGTAATAAAAGTACTTCTGTAGTTTATTTATCAAAGACAAGAGTTTCATAATTTTCCCAGTGATTGTTATTACTTTTGTTCACATAAATCAGTCCCCAGTGGGTGGCTTAGCTGCGAATCCGTTTCGCCTAAGTTTTAAAAAAATCCCTACCGAGTGGTAAGCCAGCCTTCCACTCGGAGCCTTAGCTGCAAATCCGTTTCGCCTAAGTATCAATAAAATCCTACTGAGTGGTAAGCCAGCCTTCCACTCGGAGGCTTAGCTGCGAATCTGTTTTGCCTAAGTTTCAACAAAATCCTACCGAGTGGTAAGCCAGCCTTCCACTCGGAGGCTTAGTTGCGAATCTGTTTCGCCTAAGTTTCAACAAATTCCTACCGAGTGGTAAGCCAGCCTTCCACTCGGAGGCTTAGTCGCGAATCGGTTTCGCCGAAGTTTAAACAAAATCCTACCGAGTGGTAAGCCAGCCTTCCACTCGGAGGCTTAGCTGCAGTCAAAGTACTCGCCTAAGTTTAAACAAAATTCTGCCGAGTGGTGAGCCAGCCTCCCACTCGGGGGCCTAGTTGCAACCTAGTGTTCGCCTAAGTAAAAATACAACATGCGCTCCACAAGGAGGACGAAGCGCAGGTCGACTGCTACCTTCTCCTTCCAAGCTACGCCACAAATACAACATGCACTCCGCAAGGAGGACGAAGCGCAGGTCGACTGCTACCTTCTCCTCCAGAGCTACGCCACTAAAATCTATCGAGTGGAGAGCAAACCTCCCACTCGGGGGCTTAGCTGCAGCCCAGTGCTCGCCTAAGTTTTCGAAAATCCTACCGAGTGGAGAGCAAACCTCCCACTCGGGGGCTTAGCTGCAGCCCAGTGCTCGCCTAAGTTTTTGAAAATCCTACCGAGTGGAGAGCAAACCTCCCACTCGGGGGCTTAGCTGCAGCCCAGTGCTCGCCTAAGTTTTCGAAAATCCTACCGAGTGGAGAGCAAACCTCCCACTCGGGGGCTTAGCTGCAGCCTAGTGCTCGCCTAAGTTTTTGAAAATCCTACCGAGTGGAGATCAAACGTCCTACTCGGGAGCTTAGTTGCAGCCCAGTGCTCGCCTAAGTTTTTGAAAATCCTACCGAGTGGAGAGCAAGCCTCCCACTCGGGGGCTTAGCTGCGGCCCAGTGCTTGCCTAAGCGTGACGAGGTACGAAGCCGATTGCGATCTGTGCTTCGTCCTTACCTGCAAAAGTGCATCACAAGTACTAAAATATATATACCGAGTGAAGGACAGTGTTCACTCGAAAGCAGATACAAACATATTCAACGGCAAAACCAAGTTCGGATAACATCCTATGGATCCAGAAGCACTCATGCATCAAGCATGTTAGGGTTTATCGGTTACGAAAATCACTCGGCATTCTGAGGCAAATTTAAAGCATCAAGCATAGAAGTATTTTACCCCTCCTGCGGAGGGCTGGAAGGCGCAACAAACTCGTCTAGGTCAATTCCGTCTGCGATCCGAGTAGCAGCAGCAATGAAGGTCTCCATGAAAGAACGGAAGTCATGCTTCCTGGTATTGGCCACCTTGAGAGACACCAGCTTGTCTTCTCTCGCTTCCTTGCAATGAACACGGACTAGAGACAGGGCAACGTCGGCACCACACCTGGCAGAAGACTTTTTCCATTCTTTCACTCAACTTGGAACTTCGTTCAGTCGAGTCATCAAAGACTCGAGGTCATTCTGAAGTGTTTCTTCTGGCCAGAGTCTGTGTCGATGCGCGATGTTGCGGCCTTCAGTCTTGCCAGATAGTCGACCACGGCAGCAATGCGAGACTCGAGACGGAGCACGTTTATAGCAGCTTCATCCTTCACGGGAGAGAGTTGATGGGATCCAAGCCAGTCTCCACTCGACTAGTCTCCTCTTCAAAGTTTTAGCAGAATTCTGTGGATATGATCCAAGGATAAGCTAATGTTCCCACAAAGTCAGTGATTACCAGTCGGATATAAGGGGTTACCTTCGAGCATGAGGAATAACTTCTTGGTGAGCCCTCCCAAATAAGCCTCCAAGTAGTTCTTCTTTCCCGCCAGTTCGCTAGCCTTGTCACTCAGGGCTATCTTCTCACGCTTCTGTTGGGTGACCTCCTTGTTGGCCGCGTCGAGAGCAGCTTTCAGAGTGGCATTCTCCTCTTCAAGTTTGCTGACCGAAGCCAACTTCTCTTCTGCAAGTTTCGTCTTGTCCGAAGCCGCTTTCTGCGCCTCGGCGAGGTCAAGGTCCTTCTTCTTCAGAGCATCCTTTAGTTTATCTGCAAAATGACAGTGAGATCAGACTCAAGAATGGACAAAAATAAGGACAGTCGTCAAGATTCTCACCAAACATACCTTTTGCCTCCTCCTTCGACTTCGTGAAGTTCTCCTGGACAAGCTTCAGATCAAGTTCAAGCTGGATATGCTTGTTCTCCAACTCAGTATAACGAGAAACAAGGTCGCAAGATTTCTGCGAAAGATCAGTCGACAGACATCAAAGATAGGTCACTTCTGAGTGACTAAGAGAAAAATCGTAGCATTTCTAAGACTACAGCCGAATCAAAATATTCAACTGTAGTCTCGGGAACTACACCCAGCGGGTGCACTCAGAGTGCCCCCATTGGTTCTACCGGCTCGGATAGATCAGTCGACCGAAAGCAGCTAACTGTCAGCAGATAGACACACAAAAAAACGAAGAATTCTTCAGCCCATAGCCAACTGCCACCAGTCGACCACGGTCACGGGGACTACACCCAGTGGGTGCACTCAGAGTGCCCCCACTAGTTCCATGATTCCACTCGACCAGCTCGAGTGAAGCAAGTAAAAGATAAAAAAGTTCAAGACATAAAGACTACAATCGACTGCCAGCAGTCCACCGTAGTCTCGGGGACTACACCTAGTGGGTGCACTCAGCGTGCCCCCACTAATCCAGACATTCCAATCGACAAACCCAGTGGGTGCATGACAAACATTAAGATTTTCAGTCGATGTTCAACTAACCTGGACATTGCTCTGAAGAGCTGAACTCGCATCATAAGCTGCTTGACTGGCCGCTCGGATCGCCTTCACCTACTCCATCATGATCCCCGCTTGGCGTATGGCTTCCTTGGCAGCACCTTCTTGGTCTTCCGGGACATTGTGTGTGGAGAAGAGGGCAGGTGGTTCAGCACTCGACGACGGAGGACGGGCACTCGTCAACGGCTCCGCAAAGGACACAGTAGCCCGAGCAACGTTGCTCCCCTCCGGAACCAATGATTCAGGTGCTGACGCAACCTGAGCAGTCTTGCCAGCAGACGCCTCCCTGTTCCTCCTTTGCCTCAGCGGCTCCTCATTGTCATCGTCAGGGAGATCAATGATGACACTAGGTGGAGCTACAGAGAAAGTTCAAAGTCAAAAATGAAGATCCGATCGACCAAAAGTGGAACTGCGCAGATCATACCAGGATGGGAAGTGGCAGCATCCTCCATCTCTTGATCCTCATGCCTGGCTGAAGTCTCAGAAGTAGCAGCACTGCGATTTCAGAAATCAGTCAGTCAGCGATCGAGTCGACCGAAAATATATCCATGTTGAAAGAGAAAACATGAGTTATGCCAATTACCCAGAAACAGTCGGAATCTCCATCCTCATCTTTGGTAGGGCCTTAGCTGGTTTTGTCGGGGCCGCTCGGGGTTGCTTCGGCGCTTTCTCAGTCGGCGTCGGAGAAGTCGTCCGAGTGCGTTTGTCGATTGCCCAGCAGGCATGACTTCCTCTCCACGCTTGACCGCGGGATCATGGGCGAGCTTGGACCGTCTTTCAGTGCGAGGAGGCTCGACTACCTCCTCCTCTTCCTCCTCCTCCTCCTCCTCAAAGCCAGCGTCTTCATCACCCTCGTCGCCGTCCGACTCCCACTCCTCCTGGCTTTCGCCTCCGCTTCCTTCTTCTTCTTCAGTTTGTTCTTGCGCCCTGTTGGGCATCGAATACATCTCGGTAGTGACCTGGAAGGCAATAAACAAAATTCAGTCGACCGGATTGCAACAAAGCGGAATGAAGAAAACAAGAGGCACAGTCAGAAGAATGTGGCCAAACCTTGTCTGGTTCGTAGGACTGGTCGAGTGGCGGGATCCTCCTGGATCCACGAGGATTGTCCCTGTTCCCTGTGACGGCGGTCACCCACCTCTCCAAAGTAACATCATCGACCTCCTCCGGGTGGACCCGAGAGGTGTCTTCGGGACCAGAGTACAACCACATCGGGTGCCCCCGATACTGAAGTGGCTGGATGCACCATCGAAGGAAAACCTCTAGGAGATCCATGCCCGTCACTCCGTCACGAATGAGCTGAACCACGCGCTCCATCAACATCCTAACCTAAGCCTTCTCCTCCGGGAGCATCTTCAGTGAAGATGGCTTGTTCACTCGGTCCATGGAGAACGGGAGAAGGCCAGTCGACTGCCCTGGCGTCGACTGGTCTTGGCAGTAGAACCAGGTCAACTGCCACCCTCGAACTGACTCGGGAAGGGTCATGGCTGGAAAGGCACTCTTGCTCCTCATCTGAACCCCGAGGCCCCCGCGCATCTGAATAACTTGGGTTCTCTCATCATTCGGGCTAGCCTTTTTCACCGTCTGGGAGCGACAGGTGAAAATGTGTTTGAAAAGGACCCAGTGCGGCTGGCAACCCAAGAAGTTTTCGCACAAAGACACGAAAGCGGTGAGGTAGGCGATGGAGTTGGGCGTGAAGTGATGGAGTTGTGCACCAAAAAAGTTCAGAAACCCCCGGAAGAAAAGATTCGGTGGCAGAGAAAAACCGCGATCTACATGGGTGGCTAACAGGACGCACTCACCCTCCTGAGGCTGCGGCTGCCACTCCTTCCCCGGAAGCCTCGCTGACCCATGAGGGATCAGTCCCTCGTTGCCAGGTCGTCGAGATCTTTCTGCGTGATGGTCGAGCGGATCCAATCTCCCTGGATCCAGCCTTGCGGCAGGCCGGACCGCGATGAGGATCCGCCCCGACTGGGCGCTCCTCCCTTCGCCTTCACCGTCGCCTTCTTCGCCCGCTCCAAAGCCGCCGTCTTTTCCTTCACCATCATCGCCGGCGAGGCACGCGAGGAGCAGCGAGGCGGAGGTAGAGGCGAGCGCAGCGAGCGCGCTCGAGGAGGAGGGAGAGGGGATTGAGGGTGCACTGTTTGAAAAAACCCCATCCGGCGCCTTATATGAAGTCTCTTCCGAGTGGCTGACTGGTAGGCCCGGGCGATCCTGTCAAATCCCGCAATAGTCGCGCGCGCGATATGTGGCAAAAAAGGTGGCGCGGAAATCAAGGCGTCCCTGCCTTATCCCATCCGAGTACTGCGGCTTCCTCTGCCCCACGCGCTTCCCGAAATTCAGATCCCGCTAAATCCGCGAACAGCAGGGCAACTTGTCAGTCTGAAGATTTCCTCTGATCTCTCGCTCAGAGATCTCCAAGTATAGAAAAGTCACTCGACTAATATCAAGAATGGATCAAGGAGACTGAAAAAGAAGTTGGTGCCGCTACCTATGGTCATTTGATCCAAAACAAGACATACTCATAGCATAAAAAGAGGGGTCGGAAGAATTCTCAACTCCTTCCTCACTCAGTCCTCGATCCATTCGGGGGCTAATGATGAAGCCATGTATCTAGGGTAGGGTCATGGACCTGTCCAAAATACCCTCCCCAAGGACACCTCTAAAAGAAACTACCTTTCAGTCGACCTGAAAGGATTCCACTCGACGGACTCAAAGACAGTCGACCATGAAGACTCACTCGACCACCAGAAAGACCTAAGGTCACTCTACATCCAAACGGTCCGTTATTAAGTAGTCTTTATGGCCATGATATCACTTTATGTAAGGCGTTACCAGTAACGTCTGACCTTTATGTACATTGAACTCTCTGCTATGTGGGTTAGCTGGGGTCCTGGCGCTCTCTATATAAGCCACCCCCCTCCACAGGCAGAAGGGTTCGCACCCCTGTAACTCTCACACACATAATCCAGTCGACTGCCTCCGGGCACCGAGACGTAGGGCTTTTACTTCCTCTGAGAAGGGCCTGAACTCGTAAAACTCTTGTGTGCACAACTACTCCATTGCTAGGATCTTGCCTCTCCTTAGTACCCCCCAATACTACTGTCAGACTTAGAACCACGACAGGCAGAGCATTGCCGGTCCAGAGACCGGTGTATTACTTGAGAGAAGTATTGTCCGCCTCCAAGCAAAACTACCCTCATTATCAAAAGATGTGCTACGGCGTGCACTTTGCAGCCAAGAAGCTGAAGCCTTACTTTCAAGAGCACCCAATAACCGTCGTCTGCACGGCTCCGCTTGCCGAGATCATTGGAAGCCGAGATGCCTCTGGCTGAGTGGCCAAGTGGGCTATTGATCTGGCCCCCTACACCATCTACTACCAGCCTCGCACCGCCATCAAGTCACAAGTGTTGGACGACTTCCTTGTCGACTGGGCCGAGACCTAGTACCTGCCGCCAGCACCAGACTCCACCCATTGGTGGATGCATTTTGATGGTTCAAAAATGCACACCGATCTAGGAGCCGGCGTCATCCTCACCTCTCCCAAAGGCGACAAGCTCAGATACGTGCTGCAAGTCCATTTCGCCGCCTCCAACAATGTAGCCGGGTACAAGGCACTCATACACAAGCTCCGGCTTACCAAGGAACTCGGCATCCGCCGGATCCTGTGCTATGGTGACTCCGACTTGGTGGTCCAGCAGTCGTCTGGCGACTGGGACGCCAAGGATGCAAACATGCCAAGCTACCGCTTCCTCGTGCAGCAACTCAGTGGATACTTTAACGGGTGTGAGTTCCTCCACATGCCAAGAAACGACAACAAGCAAGCAGATGCCTTGGCATGGATTGGCTCCACCCGACAAGCAATACCAGCCGGCGTCGCCCTACGCCGCCTTCTCAAGCCGTCCGTCAAGCCGTCCCCAGAATCAGATTCCATCTTCGTGCCAGCCCCTCCCGAAGCAGTCGGATCCGACTTGAGGGTCCCAGAAGCCGGCACGGGGACTTCAGCAGGCGGCCCGGGGACTGCTGCAGCCGCACCCGTCTCGGGGACTACAGAGCCAGGCCCGGGGATTGCAGCAGTCGGCCCAGGGACTTCTTCAGCTCAGTAGGCGGAAGCGGCTGCCAACCCGCCGTCTCCCGGCCCAACCACCCTCATACAAGTTGCAGTGGTGGCAGTCGAAGAAATAGCAACGCCATCCTGGGCTCAGCCAATCCTCAAGTTCCTGGTGAACAAAGAGCTGCTGACCGATGAGATCTTGGCCCGACAGGTGCAACAGCGAGCAGCAGCTTACACCATAGTCAACAGAGAGCTGGTGCGATGAAGTGTCACCGGTGTTTATCAGTGCTGCGTGGAGCCGGACAAAGGCCAAGCAATACTCAGGGATATCCACCAAGGCGAATGTGGTCACCGCGCGGCTTCAAGATCACTTGTGGCCAAGGCTTTCCGTCATGGATTGTTTTGGCCGACTGCTCTAGAAGAGGCCAAAGAACTAGTTCAGAAGAGTCAAGGGTGCCAGAAGTTTCGCTCAAAGCCACATTTGCCAGCTTCTGCACTCAAGACCATTCCCATAGCTTGGCCCTTCGCTGTTTGGGGGTTGGATATGGTAGGGCCATTCAAGATGGCTCGCGGCGGCATGACTGATTTGCTTGTCGCTCTGGACAAGTTCACTAAGTGGATAGAAGCAAAACCAATCAAGAAGCTAAATGGGCCGACTGCTGTGACCTTCATCGCTGACATCACCACACGGTATGGCATACCACATAGCATCATCACCGACAATGGCACCAACTTTGCCAAAGGAGCCTTGGCTCGTTTCTGCGCAACGCAAGGCATCCGACTAGACTTAGTGTATGTTGCCCACCCGCAGTCAAATGGCCAAGTTGAGCATGCAAATGGCCTCATTCTGTCCGGCATCAAGCCCCAACTGGTCGAGCCTCTGGAGCGCTCGCCCGGCTGCTAGCTCGACGAGTTGCCGGCCGTCCTCTGGAGCTTGCGCACCACTCCGAACAAGTCAACTGGCTTCATGCCTTTCTTCCTCGTCTACGGTGCCTAAGTCGTCATCCAGATGGACATAGAGTTCGACTCCCCAAGAGTCACCATGTACACCGAGGCGGATGCGAAGGAGGAACGGGAAGACGGCGTCGACTTGCTGGAGGAGGGCCGGCTGTTGGCACTCAGCCGGTCCGCCATCTACCAGCAGAGTTTGCGCCGGTACTACAACCGCAAGATGAAGCCAAGATCCTTCCAGGAGGGAGACCTTGTGCTCCGGCTGATCCAGCGAACAGCCTGCCAGCACAAGCTCTCGGCACCTTGGGAAGGCCCTTTCATCATCAGCAAGGTGCTGGGCAACGATTCCTACTATCTGATCGACGCCCAGAAGCCCAGAGCACGCAAGAGAGATGATTCAGGCAAAGAGATGGAGAGGCCATGGAACGCAAACCTCCTCCGAAGGTTTTACAGTTGAGAGCAGTATGTATCATGCTACCTTTTGTATTATGTATGAAGACTCCAGGTCCCCTGAGAAGAGCTCGGGGACTACCCTCTTTTATCTATATGATAAGTGTTATGCCTATGAGTATGTATAGTTTTATTTCCGCCTGGCACCGGGTTCGACCAGTCGACCCGGAGGCTCACCGCCTTCTCCTATACGCCACCTCCTGCAGCCGGACAAGTAGTGCGTCGGCACCAAAAACTTCCTTTGTCAGAAGCCGCAGCTCGCAGAGCGACTACATGGCGGGCAAGGGTTGCAAAATGGTGCCCACGCGAAAACGACTAAGGAAAAAACGCATATAGTCGAGGCCGGCATCACACCTATTCGTCCGGCTGCCGAGCAGCCGGTCGGCCGGCTTCTACTTTTATTGCCAACACTCTGAATGGCTAAGTACTGGCCCTCCCGCAAATAGCTAAGTACTCAACCCAGCCGTAGTCCGCAGAGCGGCTGCTTGGCTGGCAAGAGGATAGCCAAGGGAGGGCGGCAAAGGAAAAAACCAAGGAGCAAAAGGCAAGAAAAGTTAGAAGTCAGCAAAGCAAAACATAAACGGTGATAAGATATTTACATGGATAAAGGCCTACCGGTCGGCATTCAATAAAGTTCGATATACACCCCGCGGGTGGAATTGTGAAATTTAATCAAGTTGTCCAGACTCTAGCAAACAGGGAAAAAGAAAATATCCTAAGGAGCGGCAGAAGACTCCGGCTCGGCGGAGCCGGTTGGTGTAGCAGAGGTCTCCAGCTGAGCGTTGGGGCCGGCGGTGCCAGTTGGCGCGGCGGAGGGCTCCGGTTGAACGCTGGAATCAGTCGTGCCGCCTGATGCGGCAGGCGGCTCCGACTGAGCGGTAGAGTCGGCAGCAGCAGTCGGGACGGCGGAGGGCTGGATGACAGAGTCGGTGGCGCCCGTCGGAGGAATGGGCAGCTGGTCGATCCCCACCTGGCCGCCTCCAGCAGCAGTCGGTGCTTTGGAGCGCGGATCATTGCTTGAGGCCCGGTCAGGTTGGGGCTGACCATCCGCCCCAACCTCCGGCATGTCGACTTTGCTCTCTTCCTCCTCCTCCTCCTCCTCCTCTCCCTCCTCCCCTTCATCACTGGAGTCGATAACTTCAGCTGAGTCCTCGCTGTCCTCCGGGTTCAGCCCGAGCCATTCCTGCAGCGCTTCAGCGCCTTCCTCGACTACCTCTGGGACGAAGACGTTGGTGTCGGTGAAGTCGGCGATCGCCGCCGCCCTGTTGATAAGCTCGGCTTCCACCGCCACCAGCTCCTCCTGCGCCTCCAGCCGAAACGTGGTTAACTGGGCTAGATCTAGCCCAGGGTACCACGCCTTCACGAACTCCAAGGCCCGGCGCGCTCCTGCCCGAGCTGCAGAGCCCTTCCGGGCTTCCAGGCGGCCAGCCGCCATCTCCAGCCAGTCGGCAGTCCGACTTGGGGTGCATGGAGCCGGCACGCCTGGCCAGAGGGCGGAGATCGCCTGGGCCCCGACGCGTTGAAGACGGCGCAACATTTGATGGGCGGGCCGAAGACAGGCCTGGATGCTAAGGATTTGCTCGCTGAGAGTCCAGGGAGCATCAACGGCGATCTACGCGCCTTCCGCCCTCCACTCCTCGCGCTGGGCCTCGATAATCTGGATCGCGGTGACGGAGCGGCCTGGGAAGAAGTCTGCTTGGGCAGAAGGAAAGAAAAGCCAAAGTCATAAACGAGGAACCGGCCTAGATAAGGGCCGGCAGCTCAAAAGAAGAAACAAAGAAAATAAAGCTCACCATCGACCAAGTCTTCGATGCTGCTGAAGCAGGCTGTCATCTAAGCTTCCTTGTCGGCGCAGGCGGAGCGCTCGACCTCAAACTCGGCGAGGAGGTCAGTCTCTTTCATTTTCGCCTCCTGTTGGGCCGTCTTGAGGGCCTCCGCCTGCTCAGCGAGCTGAGTGACCAGCCGGTCTTGCTCCTCGGCCAGCTTGCTGCACTCCGCCTCCTTGCCGCGCAGGGCGGTGTTGGCTTCGCCCAGCTGCTGCTGCAAGGCGGTGTTGGCCTATGAAAAAAGGAAAATAAGGAAGAGCATCAGTCAAATAACAAAGAGGGATGAAGTTGCCAGGGAGATCCGAACCGACTGCTCAGCAGTCGGCCCGAATCTCGGGGACTACAGCCCGCGGGTGCGCCAGCACGCCCCCACCAAAAAAGGAAATAGAAACTTACTCTGGCTCTCGGACAAGTAGGTGGTCTGCTTTTCCAGCTCCTGGACCCTGGAGTTGAAGCTGACCGCGCGAAGATTGTGGTAGTCCTGTAAAGGGAATATCAAACAAGATTAGCGTTTAACTCCGACAAGATGAAGTTCCGAACCGCCTACTCAGCAGCCGGCCCGAAACTTGGGGACTACACCCAGTGGGTGCGCTGGCGCGCCCCCGCGAAGGATGCAAGAAGATCAAAATAAAGAGAAGCAGGAAGCTCACGCGGATGGTTGCCCGCGAGTTCAGAAATGCCTCGTTGCAGCGCTTGAGGGCTTCGGCTTCGGCCTGGAGTTTGGCCTGGACGTCGAGGGCCGCCTGGTTCAGGGCGCCCGTCCCGCCCCCGCCTACCCAGCCGGTTGGCGCGGCGCTGGTCGCCTCGGTGTCAGGGACCGACAAGCTCGCAGCTCCGGTCTCCAGCGGTCGCGGCGTCGAGGCCGCCCTCTCAAGACGGCGGCGTGCGGGTGTGCGGACATGAGGAGTTAGGTCCGTCACCACCACGTTCCCAGCTAGTGGCACTGGCGGCTCGGCCGGCTGCTCGTCCCACGTTCCGCTAGTCGGTGGCGGCGGCGGCACAATGACGTCCGGCATGGCCACGTCGCCGCCCTCCCTCTCCATGACCGGTTGCTCATCGCCGGCTCCCCCGGTCGTCACCTCAAACTCCGGCGGAGGTGGTGCGGTGTTCAGAGGCGTCACAAGCAGCGGTTCCTGGCGGCGTGCGGCCTCCGCAAGCCGCTCCCTCTCTGCGCCTTCGGCCTCCGCCTGCGCCAGCTTCCTCGCCGCGAATGCTACGGCCTTGTCCGCCTCCGCCTTCGCCAGACGGACGGCTTCTTCATCACACGCCTCCTGCACGTTCCGCTCCCTTGCCTCCCGGAGGTCGGCGGCTGGGTCGATCCACCGACTGGTGGAGGAGGTCGCCACCGACCTGATGACCGAGGCGGTGCCCGACTTCTCTAGGGAGAGCGGGGCCCTAAGATGTGAAGACACGACAAAAAAAGCCTTTTAGGCTGGATCAGCGAAGAGGTGGAAATGTGAGAGAGACACTTACGCTAACACTATAACCGGCACCTTCGGCTACCTCTGGTACTTGGCCACCTTGGTCGCGGCTTCCTTCCGCCTAGTCGCTGCGGCCGGGTTCTTGGGCTTCTTCGATGCGCTGCCAAACAGGGCAGCACATTGCTTCCGCTTGCGTTTGCCGCCACGGGCGGGCGGCCCAGCAAAGGGGCCGGCGCCGGTGTTGGCTTTGCTCCAGGCGGGGAGCGGCTCGTCTTCGTCGTCGTCATCGTCAGGCCAGGTCTCCACGCTGCCGCCCTCCTCGGAGCCTCCTGCTGCGTCGTCCGCTAGGGCGGCCTCCCCAAGTCGGGGTCGTCCACGTCACTCACTGCCCTGTCCGGCAGGTAGTCACCACCCGGCCCCATGATGGTGGTCGCCGCCGCGGACATATAAATCTGCGCTCCAGAAGGGAGTCGCGTCATGATAAGAGCAAGACTAAAAGACAGATCTAAAGGAAGAAATTGAGGGACTTACGCTAGGCGGCGGATTGTCGCGAGAATACGGCCACTTCCCGTACCGCCAGTCTCCCTCCGACACCTTGAGGTCGGAGATCTCGTTCACCATCCGCGAGACCTCGGCAGGCGGCATCTCTTTCGTACACAGCTGGCATGGGTCGCGGTTCCCGCCCATCCGGAAGATTGGATGAGGGCGGCCCTGGAGCGGGAGGACCCGGCGCTCGACGAAGGCGATGAGGAGGTCAGAGGCCACGAGGCCCTCAGACTCCTGGAGCACTCGGAGTCGGCCGATGGCGGCCGCCGCGTCCGTTGACTCCGGCTTTGGCTTGTACCCCCAGTTGGGCCGAAGCCTGGTAGGGGGGCCGGCCTCGTAGGCCGGCAGGTTGATGAAGTCGACATTCGGATTGACGTTCTCAACATAGAAATAAGACTGCTGCCACATTTTTACCGACTGTGACAGCTTGATGAAGGGGAAGGCATTCCTTTTTGGCGGTCGGCGCATGGCAACAAAACCGCCGCACTCGGCCGCCGTGTCCTTGGCAGCGGTGCCTAGCTTCCCGTAGAAGAATGGTCCCCATAGCTCGAGTGTGGGGAGGATGCCAATGTAGCCCTCGCACGTCGTGACCAAGGCGGAGAGTAGGGTCACGGTGTTGGGCGTCAAGTGATGCGGTTGGAGATGGTTGAAGTCGAGGAACGAGCAGAGGAAGCCTCTCACCGGAAGGCCGAAGCCGCGGAGGAAGTGCGAGCGGAAGACGACCCACTCGTTCCCCCTCGGTGCCGGTGAAATCTCCGCTTCCGGCGGCACCCGTGCGTTGATGAATGCCGCATTGGGCATCCGACGTGTGTCCCGGAGGAAGGTGATGTGGTCTTCGATGACCGTTGAGCCGTCCCAGTCGCCGCCCTTCTCGTGCGCCATGGCTTTGGGCAGAGCTGCGAGAGGAGCAAGGGTGCGGTGGCGGCAACAGCGGCAGCACCACAGCAAGCGCAGAGGAGTGACAGCGACAATGGTGGGGAGAGCGAGAGGAGGAAGAAAGTGTGGGAGGGGGCATGCGTGCCCCGCCGCACCCCTCCCTCCCCCTACTTATAGCCCTCAGGCTATGAAGCCGAAGGGACGGGGAGCGGGTCATGGGATTAACTGCACCCATGACCCCACGACCCCGCATTGCCGCGCAAATTTACTGCGCCTTTAACGCTCGTGGGAATCGCAACCACCCGCCTCGGCACAACGGATCCGCCCACGTGCCGAGGCCCGATAGTGGCAGGCCCGGCCCACTATCACGTCCCATCAGGAGCGTGGGGTGGCAGGCTGGCCGGGCTGGTGAGCGCTGCGTGGCGTTCCTGCAATGGGTGGCGGCCTAAGGAAGCTTAGCAGGCACGCCACCTGTTCCCCCGCCATGGAGTTTAAAATTGGCCAACGATCCCGCCTTGTCGAAGCCAGCCTCAGCGGCCGGCGTGCCGCGAGGCGGATCAAAATACTCTCCTGCAGCTCGGTGAGGGGGAAAGTCATTGAGACTTTGTGGCCCCGCGACCACGGTGCCTCACCGGCTTCGAGGACTACTGTCGGAGTAATGGGCCACGGGTAGCCTCACCCGAGTCCCTGGACATATCAAAACTTTGGGCCGGCTTCATCCCTCAATGACCCCAGCTAAAAGCTCTGCCTGAGGGAGTCCTGGATAAGGGGGTATCCGGACAGCCGGACTATATACTTTGGCCGGACTGTTGGACTATGAAGATACAAGATTGAAGACTTTGTCCCGTGTTCGGATGGGACTCTCCTTGGCGTGGAAGGCAAGCTTGGCGATTCGGATGTAGATCGCATCCTCTGTAAACTGACCCTGTGTAACCCTAGCCCCCTCCGGTGTCTATATAAACCGGAGGGTTTAGTCCGTAGGACATGACAACAATCATACCATAGGCTAGCTTCTAGGGTTTAGCCTCTCTGATCTTGTGGTAGATCAACTCTTATAATACTCATATCATTAAGATCAATCAAGCAGGAAGTAGGGTATTGCCTCCATCGAGAGGGCCCGAACCTGGGTAAACATCGTGTCCCCAGCCTCCTGTTACCATCAGCCTTAGACGCATAGTTTGGGACCCCCTACCCGAGATCCGCCGGTTTTGACACCGACATTGGTGCTTCCATTGAGAGTTCCTCTGTGTCGTAGCTATAAGGCTCGATGGCTTCTCCAACCTTCAACAACGCCGTCCTGGGTGAGACTTTTCTCCCCGGACAGATCTTCGTGTTCGGCGGCTTCGCACTACGGGCCAACTCGCTTGGCCATCTGGAGCAGATCGATAGCTACGCCCCTGGCCATCAGGTCAGGTTCAGAAACCTAAACTACACTGCCGACATCCGCAGAGACTTGATCTTCGACGGACTCGGGCCCGTGTCAGGAGCGCCGAACAACCACGACATGCATGACCTGGATCTGCAGTCGGATAGTATTCAGAACATCGCACCTGCTACAGCTCCGGACTTTGTTCCAGAGCAGGTCGTGCCTTCCGAGGTCGGGTGGATGGACCCCGCCCCAAAGGCCGCACACTCATCGGCGTTGGAGCCGAACACAGATTCCTCTCCTAGGGAAATCTGTATCCCCGGGCCTCCGGACTCGTCTCTGGCCGTACGTCCCGGACCGCGCGCATCCATGCCCATCGAATCTAACTGGACGCGGTTATGGAGTTCACCGCCGCGGATATCTTTCAGCACTCGCCCTTCGGAGATGTGCTAGATTCATTAAGGACTCTCTCTTTGTCAAGAGGCTCCTGGCCGGACTATATCCGGCCCATGTGGGATACGGAGGACGAAGAAAATCGCGTCCCATCCACCACCCACTTTGTAGCCACTGTCGATGACCTAACAGACATGCCTGACTTCAACCCCAATAACATCGACGGTATGGACGTTGATGCAGGGGACGATCTCGAACCGCCTCCCACAGGGCGCTGAACAGCCACTTCATCATATGACGTCTATATGGTGGACACGCCTAAAGAAGACAATGGTGACAAGAAGGACACAACGGAGGATAAACCCCCCGGACAAAAGAAAAAACGACAGTGCAGACGCCGCTCTAAGTCCAGTCACAGTAAAAATAGCGACAACAACCCAAAACAAGACAACACTCCGGTTGACTCCGAAGGCGACAACGACCGTAGGGACCCAGTGATGGAGCAGGATAAGCCAGGTCACGCCAAACACAGCCAGGAGCAGACGCCCGATCACAGCGATCCAGAGGGCCGAACTCATCATACTACCTGCAAAGAGGAGGACAGTCCGGTCGACGATACATTCATCATCTCGGAAAAACGTCGGGAGCAACGTAATCTCCGCAGAAGACTCTTGGCCACAGCAAGGAGCTTGAAGAAACAGAAGAAAAGGCTTAAAGCCGCGCAGGATACGCTCAACCGAAGATGGAATAAGGTGCTGGACACCGAGGGAAAATGTGGCGATGATCGCCACACAAAGAGCTACCCAAAGCGCAAACTGCTACCCGAATTTGACGATGAAGCCAAATCACCCATTCGGCCCAAAAACAATACGGCTACTCAGCCGGACCAACCACCTCATGGCCGTGATAGAGCAGCCACCGATACCGTGCATGATTTACGAGAGCTCCTGGACAAAAGGCCAGTGCGGCCAGATCCATATATGGGTCCAGAGGACGTGCTCCGACGCGGGATTATGGTCACCTCAACGATCATACTGATCGAACACCAGTCCGGAATCAACACCGTTAGCAGCCGGCAGCATGCCGCGACACGGCCAGATACAGAGGGGTTGCGCACCCCCTGTGCTTCACTAATGAGGTGCTGGATCATGAATTTCCACAGGGATTCAAACCCGTGAATATAGAGTCATACAACGGAATGACGGACCCTGGGGTCTGGATCGAAGATTTTATCCTTCACATACACATGGCTCGTGGGGATGACCTCCACGCCATCAAATACCTCCCCCTCAAGTTAAAAGGACCAGCTCGTCATTGGCTGAAAAGCCTCCCCGAAAACTCAATTGGAAGTTGGGAGGAACTTGAGGATGCTTTAGGGCCAACTTTCAAGGAACCTATGTCCGGCCTCCGGATGCGGACGATTTAAGTCACATAATACAGCAGCCCGGAGAGTCAGCCCACAAGCTTTAGAATAGATTCCTCACTAAGAAGAATCAAATTATCGACTGACCCGATGCTGAAGCCCTAGCAGCCTTCAAACACAGTATCCGAGACAAGTGGCTTGCCAGACACCTCGGCCAAGAAAGGTCGAGAAGGATGGCAACCTTAACAAGCCTCATGACCCGATTTTGTGTGGGCGAGGACAGCTGGTTGGCCCGTAGAGGCACCAGCGACCCGGGTACATCAGAAATTTGAGATGGCAACGGGAAGCCACGGCACACTAAGCACAAGCATCGGAGTGGCGATAGTCCGGACAACACGGTGGTCAACACCGGATTCAGGGGCTCTCGACCTGTTCAAGGAAAGAAGCCATTTAAGGGCAGTAAAGAGGGACCATCCGGCCTGAATCAAGTCCTGGACAGATTGTGTCAAATCCATGGCACTTCTGACAAACCTGCAAATCATACCCACCGAGAATGTTGGGTCTTCAAGCAGGCCGGCAAGTTAAACGCCGAACACAAGGGAAGCCAAACACCAAGTGAAGACGAGGGCGAACCTCGCCAGCCGAACACCGGGGGCCAGAAAAAATTTCCACCGGAAGTCAAAACGGTAAACATGGTACACGTAACTCACGCAGAGCTCGTAGCCCCGCAATTCAATCCCTGGGCGACTTGGCTGATCACTTTTGATCGCAGGGACTACCCGGCCAGCATCCGGCACGGAGGATCGGCTGCCTTGGTGCTCGATCCAATAATCGATGGATACCATCTCACTCGCGTCCTAATGGATGGTGGCAGTGGTCTTAATTTGATATATCAAGACACCATCCGCAAGATGGGGATAGGCCCATCCAGAATAAGTCAAAATAATGCCACCTTCAATGGAGTGATTCCAGGCGTCATGGCCCAGTGCTGGGGCTCCCTCGTATTAGAAGTAACATTCGGTTCTCCCGACAACTTCAGAAGCGAGAACTTACTCTTCAACATCACTCCCTTCAGCAGCGATTATCATGCATTGCTTGGAAGAACGGCATTTGCTTGCTTTAACGCAATACCGAACTACGCCTGCCTTAAACTCAAGATGCCCGGTCCATGCGGCGTCATCACGGTTAGCGGAAACACAGAGCAGTATGCGGCAGTTCCCGCTGTCGGACTCTAGGCGGCCTCTCCCATCGGAACGCATGACCGGTCGTCAAGACCACAAACATGGTTAGACGAGTCCAATACACCATTTTTCACAATAGCTCGGATAAACCTAAGCTAGGTGCTATACATGTGTCCCCATAAACAATACGAGGGGCTGCATAACATGTAACAAAGCCCACCATTCGGCTCGCCTCATTAATAGGCAAATACCTCGAAACATTCATTGAGCAAAGCTAACTTTTTGCACACTTACTCTTTTTCCTTTCATGAGTTTTCGTTCCTACAGACACTACTAGTGCGACACCCTTCCAGGATACGGCACAACAGAGAAAAAGGCGCAGACGTGCAGTAGGGCCCCGCCCACAGGTTTCTCTTTAGACTAAGCCCCTGCGTAAACCTTCATTACTGTCTTTTGTTGCTCGACGTCCCATGGGTATTTCATACACCTATAAGGGATACTGGTGTTATATGCTTTTTGCCACGACAGATTAATGCACGTACCTGGAATTACAGGGTCAAGGGCGTTATTCAGCCCAATATATGTTATAAAGTCTGAATACCTTCGGGAGTGTTCGGCGTCATGAGTTTGGCCTTATATGCATCAGCTCCGAATCATGTCTTTGGTCAAATGTTGGGTTAGCCCGGCTCCTGGGTTTGCTGCCTTACGTTCCGTTCTATCGGCTAAGGCGGCCAAAGGAGAACTACTGCGATTGTGCCTTGGTTATTCCGGATGAGCACCTCAGTAGAGAAAGCCGAAAACTGACTGTCATGATACAGCGAGAGACTGGTCAACCACTCGAGGACTCATCAGAATATATAGGATTCCTCCGCATGAACGAAGGACCAGTCTCCAGGTCAAGTACGCGCACCGTATCCGGACGCTCGCGGAAGTACCAGGGCTACATAGTAGCCCCACCTTTCAAACTCCTATGGCTAAGTGAAAAGTGTTATAGCTATTAGTCTGATTGCCTGGTTCGACGTGCGATCACCTCCTTAACGGACCAAGACGTTGGATCAAGTGTGTTCACGCATATTTTCTCGAACACCCCCGCATTATGTGCGTGGGGGCTGAAGCCAACGACTGCTAACTTTCACGTTATATGCATACATAAACAGCCGCACAGGAGGCACTATAATACTTAAAGGCAAAAGTATAAAAAATAGCCTCTATAATTAACACTTAATTGTTTACAACTAACAGAATCGTCACTCAAACATGACATTCTTTGAGCACTGAGCCTCTATTCTACGGGCACCTTCTACGACCTGCTCAAAATAGTGCTTGGTTGGGTCTTGGCTTCCTGCCGGACCCTGGGTTGCAATGCTAGTGGCCTCCATATCCGCCCAGTATGTTTTCACATGGGCAAGAGCCATTCGCGCACCCTCTATGCACGCCGATTTCTTCATGGCATCGATTTGTGCTCTGGCGCCAAATAATTGTTGCACCAAACCAAAGTAATTGTCCGGCTTCGGCCCCTTCGGCCACGGATGGTCTATCACAGACCTCATTGCAAGGCCCGACAACCTATGGAGCTCGGCTATAGCAGCCATCTTCTCACTCAAGGGTAAGGAGCGCGTTGGGGCATCAAATTGCAACCAGAACAGCCATTTTGTTATCTTCATGGTCCTTGAATAACTTGGTCGCATCAGCCGCACTCTTCGCCAAGTCCGCATACTCATCTGCAGCGCTCCACAGCTTATCCAACGGAGCATACTTTGGATCTAAAAACTTCATCCGCAACAAATACGGATTTCCAACCGCGATTTCTCCAGCTTGTCGAAGTTCCTCCCGTGCGTCTCTGTCACATCCTAGTTAGCCATGCATTAGAGTGTTGCATCATGTTTACTCTTTCATCAGAAACCTGAAATGGGGATGACAGAACCCCCAGTCCCCTCTGAAACCAATTAGGGTTTACTAAAAACTTTTTCAATGAACCTGAAATGCCCTTCTAAAATGCCCATCATTTTTGTCTTGGTCCAGAACCTCTGCCAAAAGTGGTGCACATTTTCCTAGGCCATCCTAGGGTTTTTGATTTAAATCATAAGTATTTGAATTTGGGCATTTAAAATTATATAAAATATTTAAATGCTCAAATAACTCCAAACTAAAATGTTTCATGTTGGAAATAATCCAACTATGGACCAGGAGTAGTTTGGTGATTTTTGGAGTTGCCTAAGTATTTTATTTAATTCAACAAAGTTGCAGAAGTATTAAAAAAACAGAAAACAGAAGAAATGGAAAAGGCTTACCTGTCGCCCAGCACCCGGCCCACCTGCCGGCCCAGCCCAGCACCACGCCAGCGAGCTGCTTGCCGGCCAGGCAGGCAGGCAGGTGCTCGACGGCGAGCACCGCATGGGTGCCACGCACCTGCTCGCCGCCTCGCCGCCTCCCTCGCCCGGCTAACGCCGTGAATCGGCCTCCCTCTCTCCCCCGAACCCCCCAGACACCCCCTCTCCTCTCCAGCTCCTCTCCCTCGCTCTCCCACGCCATGGCCGACGCCATCGCCGCCACCCCCTCGCCGTAGCCACGCCCTCCGTCAACCCTACGTTGTGCCGCCGTGTCCAGGAGCTTCGCCGCCGTCCACTTCATCGACCTAGCCGAGCCCCGTGTGCTCGAGCGGCCCGAGACCACCGCACCGACCTCGCCCGAGCTCGCCGTCGCCGGAGATCCCCTTCAACGCCGTCGCCGCCTCAGCTCATCCCCGACCCCGCCGGTGGCCTCTACGGGAGCGCTGTGAGCCTAGCTACCCCTCCGACCCTCTCTCTCTCATTCCCGAGCCGTGTAGCCACCGCACGAAGATCACACGCACGCACCGCCGCGGATCTCGTCGCCGACGTGCTTCCGGCCATCCTCCGGCCAACCCGCGGTGTCCAACGCACTCACCACGCTGCGTTAGGCCCAACCGTGCACTCCCCGCACCTCACTGATCCCCCTAGCGACAAGTTCGACTTTGGCCGAACCCCGGTGGCCGCCAAAGTCGTCGCCGGCGCCAACTCCGGCCACCCCGACCCCAACGGACTCCACCAAGAGCTGCGGCTCGACCTCAGCTCCGCTCCGGTGCCCTCCGCGGCTCGTTTGGTTGCCGGAACGGCAAAAATCACTTCCGTCGCCGCGTCGGGCTCGCCGGCGGCTAAACGCCGGTGCAGCCGACCCGGGTTTGACCACGGGTGGGCCCTGGTTGACTCCCCTGAGTAAATGACAGGTGGGGCCCAGCCCTGTTAATTAAACAGGTTTAGTTTTAATTAAACTTTAATTAAAATAATCACCCTGACATGCGGGACCCACTGTCAGGTTTGACCCGGACATGTTCCGTTGACCGCTGACGTCACACTAACGTCAGGCTGACGCAATAATTGATTTTCTGGAATTATTCTAATATAGGAAATTCCAGAATATAATTTAAACTTCAAAAATTCATAACTTTTATTCTGTAAATCCAAATCAGACAAATTATATATGAAAAATGATCAAAAAAATCCAATCTATCCATCTGTACTATTTTCCTGCATGACTAAACAAGTTAACTTGATGTTTAATGCAGAACAAGGAAAAACACTTTAAAGGGCCATGTTTGAGTTTGAAATTTGAATCTTTGATTCAAATTGGTTCAAACCCTTCTGGTCTTAGTTGCATTAGCCCAACACACTCATATTGCTATGTTTCATGCATGCATCATATTGTTGCACATTGTTTGGTGATGGTTGTATATCGGTGTTCTTGCGGCAGGATCTGCCCCCGAGGAGTACCGTGATTACCCTAACGAAGAACCGTATCAGTGCATCGAACCATCAGGCAAGCAACCAACCATTTGATCATATCGATACAATCCCATGTTCTCGCTCCTGCTCTCTTTTACTGCATTAAGACAACGTGTTTCAAACTGTTGTGTGCTACGGTAGTTGAACCCACTTCCTCTGCATGACCTGTCATTGCCACAGTAACTAGATGAAACCCACTAGCATGTGTAGGAGTTGATTGAGCCATATGTATGTGTTGTTCCTACCTTGCTATGCCTGCTATGCTTAGAGTCGTGTCAGGTCTGGTTCATCTGGGTGATGGGCTAGAGTGAAATGGTTATGTCGGTAATGAGAGTGGTGTGGTGAACACGATTTGGTAAAGGTATCGATGAGAGGCCATGTAGGAGTACATGGTGGGTTGTTTCATTGAAGCCGACCTTAAGCACTGAGATCTGTATGTGTGATTTAAGAATCAGCTACTACCATGCATTGGGCCCGAAACCAATGGACCCTCTCGGCTTCTTATTCACCCTAGTTCTCCGTCTAGGAGTTGCAAGTAGTTTCTGGTGTTTGTAGCATACTGGAGGCCGTGGACAGCGCTGACCGTAGGGGTGGGCTGTGATGCGGTAGGTACGTGGCCGGGTGTACCGAATACCCGTTAGGTATCTCGGGAACCCTGTTCACATCGTTCGGGGCCGTATGGGAAACCTCGGCCGGACTCCCTGCGGATGGAACCTGGATAGGCGATAAACCTGGACTGGAGGCTTAGGTGATTAGGTAGGTCGTGGCCGACACCCACGTTGGGCTTCCGCTTGAAGGTTGCCGAGTACATGTCGTGTAAACGACGGTAAGAGGTGAGAGCGTGTATGAAGAAGTACACCCCTGCAGGGTTATCATGATCTATTCGAATAGCCGCGTCCGCGGTAAAGGACTACTTGGTTGCCTATACAGTTCATAGACAAGTAAATGGAAACTGCTAAAAGCCTCAAGATAAGTGTGAGTGCCGAGGATGGCTCTTCCGTAGGGAGACGGAGGTGGATCCTCGGTAGTGTATTGAAGTGGTGAGTAATGGACTCGTGTGCGCAAAACCATTTCAAGTTGGAGTCTCGTAGGTTAGCCTAGCCAAGAGTCAAAGCTGGCTTGCTGCAATAACTCCACCAACCCTTCTTGATAATATGCATGTATGTAGGTTCTGATGTAAGTCTTGCTGAGTACCTTTGTACTCATGTTGCTATAATCTACATTTTACAGAAGACGCTGCAACCCCTTCTGATGGGTTCTACGTAGACGTTGACATCAATGAGTAGGCTAAAGACCCAGGTGGTGATCCTGAGCTTGTGAAGGACCACGTAGTATAGCTAGGCTTTCCAAGCCTCTTTTATCTTTCTAGTTGTCTGTACTCAGACAAGTTACTTCCGCTGCTGGTTTGTATGACTGTATGACTTGAATGCTGGGTCGTGAGACCCGTACCTTGTGTATGTTATGTATGGTTCTCTGAACCTTAAATAAAGTACTTGTGTCGTAGAGTCATGTTGTGATGCCTTGTTGTATTTGCACATATCAAGCATGTTGTGTGTATGATTGAAATGCTTGGTATGTGTGGGACCTGACTATCTAGTTGTTTATCTTTAGTAGCCTCTCTTACCGGGAAATGTCTCCTAGTGTTACCGCTGAGCCATGGTAGCTTGCTACTGCTCTGGAACACTTAGGCTGGCCGGCATGTGTCCTTCTTTGTTCCGGTGTCTGTCCCTTCGGGGAAATGTCACGCATTGAGTACCGGAGTCCTGTGAGCCCGCTACAGCCCGGTTTATCGGAGTCCTGCTAGCCCAGTGCTACAGCCCGGACCCACTTGCTGATGACCGACACGTTCGAAGCTGGGTCATGGATGCCTGTCCCTGTAAGTCTGTGCCACTTTGGGTTTACGACTAGTCATGTCAGCCCGGGCTCCTTATCATATGGATGCTAGTGACACTATCATATACGTGAGCCAAAAGGCGCAAACGATCTCGGGCAAAGGTAAGGCGACACCCGTGGGGATACCGTGCGTGAGGCCGCAAAGTGATATGAGGTGTTACCGGCTAGATCGATGTGACATCGAGTTGGGGTCCTGACAGCGTTGGCATCAGAGCCGGACTGCCTGTAGGTTCTCCAAGCCAAACTGGTCGATGTTGAGTCTAGAAATTCTTTAGTTATATGTAGGGGACCTGTTTGTGGGTTGGAACGTAAGGCTCTTTTTACTCCTTTATCTAAATGACATTCTGATCTGAGTCAGTCTATTCTTCCACCGGGGGTTAAGGAATTAGGATCTATTCTCTCTATCAGGATCACGTGTTACTAATCAGTAGTACCTTATAAGTTTGATGAATACAAGCCTAGTTAAATTCTACTACCACATTATGTTGCTAGGATGGACTCAGAACTTGATATGATGATAATGAGTGTGTATGTAATCCTTTGTCAAATGTCTCAAAATCCTTCTTGAGCATTTACAGCTGTTATGCTGCCGAAAATTTGCTAGAAATTCTAATGCCTTTGCATTATGATTGTGCTTTCAGATGGCCACTCGCGACCTCAATCAAGTGGTTCGCCTGACTCGATGCCTAGATGTACCCGGCCATACTGCCTTGTTGGTCAGGGTAATGACTGAGGCTGGATACCGTTGGTATCCTGAGTACACGGTCGAAGAGCAATTCCGAGACTTTAATCAAAGCCAATATCTCTGCACTGTCAGGATATTTCCATCTTATCCTGGGTCCACCGAGCCCCTTCACTGCTCCTATGGACTCGGGGTTACTATTGAGATGGCTGTGCAGGACGCCGCCTACTCTATGATGACCATCATGCGAGTCAGATCTGGTCTATTTCGGGACTCTGATTTCCGGTATATGCCAGGATCACTTCCGGGAGCACAAGGGTATCTTCAGGCTATCTATGCTGACCCCACTCAGGAGGATTCACGGACTCGCACCACTGCTGAGATGCTCGAGGATAAGGACCGTGAAAATCGGGCCTTGAGGTTAGAGCTCTTCAATACCCGTGCTGACCACTGGGCCACATTGACTCGGTTTGCACCGGCGGTGCAAGCTGGATATTCGGATATGCGCGATCTCTATCCTGTGAGATCTGCTCTGCCAGACGTGATGGGTTGGCGTGATGTAGGAGGCATCACCCCACCTCGCGGTCCCCGCAGGCCACCGTCTGTTGGTCCAAGACCTCATCCTAGTCCCTATGGTCCACAAGCTCCGCGAGATCGTCTGTTTCCGGATGATCATGTTGAGCTTCCAGGCTATGGAGGTGACTTCTACGAGGACTACTACGGATCGGTCTGAGTTAAGTGGTAGTATCACTAGTTCGCACTATCTGTGTCGTCTATCGTCCCGCGTGACTCGTGGGATATGACCTAGTTTGTACTCTTTCCGGAGGTGTAGAAAAATAATGTATTGGAGCTTGGGATGCCTCCGATGAGATGTAATCCTCTTTTCACCGTAATAGTACTTTGTTTGGTCTTGTACTAAACCCTGTATGGTGTGTATGACGATGGAATAAAGAAGCAGTTTCTGTATCTACCATGTCATACGGATGATCATCTTGCATTTCGAGTTATTCCTTACATTTTGTATCCGATGTCGGAATTTTATTATTCTGACTAAATCATTGTCTTGTTTACCTAGGATGGTCAACACGCGCACTAACCCTGCTCCTCAAGAGCAGGACGAAGGCAGTGAAGTCAGGGATGCAAATCTGCCTCATCCTCCTTCCCTAGCCGAGGTTATGATGGAAGCTGAGAGAAACAAGCGGGAGACCAACCGTTTGTTGGAGCATATTGAACAGAACACAGCACACCATCAGAGGACTAACGTGGTGTCACTCAGTGATTTTATCAAATTACATCCACCCACGTTCCACCACTCCGTCGAGCCTCTCGACGCTGATGACTGGCTTCGCAGTATCTCTCACAAGCTGCGTTCCGCGCTAGTAGCTGAGGCTGACAAGGTCACCTTTGCTGCATATCATCTTGAAGGCCCCGCCAGTCTATGGTGGGAGAATTATGGAGCTATGCGCCCAGCGGGCCATGTCACTACTTGGGCTGAATTCAGTGAGGCTTTCCATGAGCATCACATTCCGGAGGGTCTCATGGACCGTAAACGTGAGGAATTTTGCAATTTCACCCAAGGCCGACTCTCTGTGGATGCTTACAGCAGGGAGTTTGGTAACCTCGCACGATATGCAACTGAGGAAGTTTCTACTGATGCCAAGAAGCAAGCAAGGTTCCGTAAGGGACTTAGTCCTGAGCTTCGCCGCGACCTCCGTCTGCATGAGTGCACATCTTTTCAGAAGCTTGTTAACAAGGCCATCAGTGCTGAAACTGGTCAGACTGATTATGACGCAACACGCAAGCATGGCCGTGACATGGGTTCCTCATCTGGTGCTGGTCCTCAGAAGCGCCGCGTGTGGGTGCCCAACACCGCCCTGCCACCCAGGTTCACACCGAGGTCATCTTTCCAGGCGCCTCGCCCTGTTCAACAGTCTGCTCCAGCCAAGCCCTATGGGGGTCCAACCAACAATGCTCCTCCACGTACCAGTTCCGTGACTTGTTTCAAGTGTGGGGAATCTGGCCACTATATGCGTGAGTGTCCCCAGACCAACCCCAACCAATCTGCTAAAGCTGTTGGCCGTGGCAAGCCGACAGGGAAAGTGTTCCACGCCAAGCCGGCCACCGCCTCACGTGGCCATGTCAACTGTATCTCTGCCGAAGAAGCTCAAGAAGATCCCAACGTCGTTCTCGGTACGCTCCTTGTTAATTGCCACCCGGCATCTGTTCTTTTCGATACAGGAGCCTCTCATTCATTTATATCCGAGAACTATGCTCGTTTGCATAACACCGCATTCTGTGACATGCCATCCACTATGGAAATTTCTACTCCTGGTTCTAGATGGCAGACCTCCAGGGTAAGTTATGGAAATGAAATCCAAGTCGACAGACTTGTTTTCCTTACATCTCTGATAGCTCTCAAATTTTCAGATATTAATATCATTTTGGGTATGGACTGGATGTCAGCTCATCATGCCAAAATTGATTGCTTCTCTAGGACTGTTCAACTCACTCATCCTTCGGGGAAGATAGTCAATGTCTTGACCCGATTAGCCAAGCGACAATTATATTCTCTTAACGCCAGCCCTTTGCCAGACCTTGAGGATGTTCCGATAGTCCGTGACTTCCCGGATGTCTTCCCAGAGGAATTGCCAGGTGTTCCACCTGACAGGGATGTTGAGTTCGTAATAGACCTCATTCCAGGAACCGTTCCGATTGCTAGAAGACCCTATAAGATGGCACCACTAGAACTAGCCGAGCTTAAGAAACAACTCGATGAGTCCTTGAAAAAGGGTTTCATCCGACCTAGTTCATCTCCGTGGGCTTGCCCCGTCCTCTTCGTCAAGAAGAAGGATGGTACGGACCGGATGGTTGTAGATTATCGACCTGTCAATTTGGTCACAATCAAGAACAAATATCCGCTCCCTAGGATCAACGACCTGTACGATCAGCTCGCCGGATCCTCAATCTTCTCCAAGATGGATTTGAGGTTGGGCTACCATCAAATCAAAATCAGAAACAGGGACATCCCTAAAACGGCCTTCGTTACTCGTTATGGCCAATACGAGTACACCGTCATGTCCTTCGGTTTAACCAACGCTCCAGCCACCTTTTCTCGGTTAATGAACTCAATCTTCATGGAGTATTTGGATAAATTCGTCGTAGTTTATCTCGATGATATACTCATCTACTCCAAGAACGAGGAAGAACATGTCGAACATCTAAGGCTAGTGTTGAAGAAACTTCGAGAGCACCGCCTTTATGCCAAGTTTTCCAAATGTGAATTCTGGTTGTCGGAAGTGACCTATCTGGGTCATGTAATATCTGGTAAAGGTATTGCTGTTAACCCTGAGCGAGTTCAAGCCGTCCTTAATTGGACTCCACCTGAATCGGTCAAGCAAGTTCGGAGTTTTCTGGGCTTAGCGAGCTATTGTCGTCGCTTTGTCGAGAACTTCTCCAAAGTTGCCAAACCTCTAACCGAACTCCTCAAGAAAGATAAGAAGTTCGAATGGACTCCACAATGTGAGCACAGCTTTCAGGAACTGAAAAGACGCCTGACTTCTGCTCCCGTACTGGTACCGCCAGACTTCTCCAAGGACTTTGTTATCTACTGCTACGCCTCGCGACAAGGACTAGGTTGCATTCTCATGCAAGATCGACACGTAATTGCCTACGCTTCACGGCAATTGCACCCACATGAGGAGAATTATCCTACTCATGATCTAGAGCTTGCAGCCGTAGTCTATGCACTTAAGACCTGGCGACATTACCTCCTCGGTAACCGTTGCGAAATATTCACTGATCACCAAAGTCTGAAGTACATTTTCACCCAACCGGATTTGAATCTCAGGCAAAGACGTTGGGTTGAGTTGATCACAGATTTCGACTTAGGAATAACTTACATCCTAGGGAAAGCCAACGTCATGGCTGATGCGCTAAGTCGTAAATCCTATTGTAACAACCTAATGTTACAACAAAGTCAACCGCTTCTCCATGAGGAATTTCGGAAGCTTAACCTTCACATTGTTCCTCAAGGTTTTCTTTCCACCTTGGTGGCAAAACCTACCCTTACGGATCAGATCATCAAAGCACAGAAGGTAGATCCGGGAATTTCCCGCATCAAGAGAAACATCAAGAAAGGAATGGCGAATTGTTTCTCCATTACTGATCAAGGGGTCGTATACTTCGGGAATCGATTAGTGGTTGCCAAGGTGCGAAACCTGAGGCGATTGATCCTTAAGGAGGCTCATGAATCTCCTCTCACCATTCATCCCGGTAGTACTAAGATGTATCAGGACCTACGCCAGAGGTTCTGGTGGACTAGGATGAAGAGAGAAATTGCTCAGTATATTGCTAATTGCGACGTTTGTCGTCGTGTAAAAGCAGAGCATCAACGGCCTGCTGGCACCCTTCAACCCTTAGTTATTCCTGAATGGAAATGGGATAAAATTGGTATGGATTTCATTACCGGTTTTCCCAGGACCAAGAGAGGGAATAATGCTATCTTCGTCGTTGTCGATCGTCTTTCCAAAGTAGCCCATTTCCTACCTGTTCGTGAGAGTATAACCGCTAGTCAATTGGCAGACTTATACATCTCCCGGATAGTGTCTCTCCATGGTGTTCCTTTGGAAATTAATTCGGATCGAGGAAGTCTTTTTACCTCTCGATTTTGGGAAAGTTTCCAAAATGCTATGGGAACCCGTCTCTCCTTTAGCACCGCTTTCCACCCTCAGTCGAGTGGTCAAGTGGAACGCGTCAACCAGATTCTAGAAGATATGCTTCGAGCCTCTGTTATCTCATTCGGAATGGATTGGGAGAAGTGCCTTCCATTTGCCGAATTCGCTTACAACAACAGCTATCAATCTAGCTTGGGTAAAGCCCCTTTTGAAGTTCTCTATGGACGGCGGTGTCGAACACCCCTTAACTGGTCAGAGACCGGGGAAAGACATTTTTTTGGCCCGGATATGATTCAAGAAGCAGAAGAGCAAGTCCGCATCGTTCGTGAAAAGTTGAAAACAGCCCAATCCCGTCAAAAGAGTCAATATGACCGAAAACATAAGGCTATGACTTTCGAGGTTGACGAGAAGGCTTACCTTCGGGTTACCCCTCTGAAGGGAACCCATCGTTTCGGTATCAAAGGCAAATTGGCTCCTCGTTACATTGGACCTTTTCGCATTCTCGCCAAACGAGGAGAAGTTGCCTACCAGTTGGAACTACCTCCGCACCTCTCCAGAGTCCACGATGTCTTCCACGTTTCTCAACTCAGGCGTTGCTTCTCGGATCCTATCCGTGGAGTGGACCACGAAACGCTTGATCTCCAAGATAATCTTACATATCGAGAGTACCCCATTTGTATCCTCGATCAGGCCGAGCGTACCACTCGACGTCATAATATCAAGTTTCTCAAAGTTCAATGGTCGCACCATTCTGAGGATGAAGCAACTTGGGAAAGGGAGGATCGTCTTCGACTTGAGTATCCCGCCTTCTTTCCGGAGGAACCCAAATCTCGGGACGAGATTCTTTTGAGTGGGGGTGAGTTGTCACATCCTAGTTAGCCATGCATTAGAGTGTTGCATCATGTTTACTCTTTCATCAGAAACCTGAAATGGGGATGACAGAACCCCCAGTCCCCTCTGAAACCAATTAGGGTTTACTAAAAACTTTTTCAATGAACCTGAAATGCCCTTCTAAAATGCCCATCATTTTTGTCTTGGTCCAGAACCTCTGCCAAAAGTGGTGCACATTTTCCTAGGCCATCCTAGGGTTTTTGATTTAAATCATAAGTATTTGAATTTGGGCATTTAAAATTATATAAAATATTTAAATGCTCAAATAACTCCAAACTAAAATGTTTCATGTTGGAAATAATCCAACTATGGACCAGGAGTAGTTTGGTGATTTTTGGAGTTGCCTAAGTATTTTATTTAATTCAACAAAGTTGCAGAAGTATTAAAAAAACAGAAAACAGAAGAAATGGAAAAGGCTTACCTGTCGCCCAGCACCCGGCCCACCTGCCGGCCTAGCGCAGCACCGCGCCAGCGAGCTGCTTGCCGGCCAGGCAGGCAGGCAGGTGCTCGACGGCGAGCACCGCATGGGTGCCACGCACCTGCTCGCCGCCTCGCCACCTCCCTCGCCCGGCTAACGCCGTGAATCGGCCTCCCTCTCTCCCCCGAACCCCCCAGACACCCCCTCTCCTCTCCAGCTCCTCTCCCTCGCTCTCCCACGCCATGGCCGACGCCATCGCCGCCACCCCCTCGCCGTAGCCACGCCCTCCGTCAACCCTACGTCGTGCCGCCGTGTCCAGGAGCTTCGCCGCTGTCCACTTCATCGAGCTAGCCGAGCCCCGTGTGCTCGAGCGGCCCAAGACCACCGCACCGACCTTGCCCGAGCTCGCCGTCGCCGGAGATCCCCTTCAACGCCATCGCCGCCTCAGCTCGTCCCCGACCCCGCCGGTGGCCTCTACGGGAGCGCTGTGAGCCTAGCTACCCCTCCGACCCTCTCTCTCTCATTCCCGAGCCATGTAGCCACCGCACGAAGATCACACGCACGCACCGCCGCGGATCTCGTCGCCGACGTGCTTCCGGCCATCCTCCGGCCAACCCGCGGTGTCCAACGCACTCACCACGCTGCGTTAGGCCCAACCGTGCACTCCCCGCACCTCACCGATCCCCCTAGCGACAAGTTCGACTTTGGCCGAACCCCGGTGGCCGCCAAAGTCGTCACCGGCGCCAACTCCGGCCACCCCGACCCCAACGGACTCCACCAAGAGCTGCGGCTCGACCTCAGCTCCGCTCTGGTGCCCTCCGCGGCTCGTTTGGTTGCCGGAACGGCAAAAATCACTTCCGCCGCCGCGTCGGGCTCGCCAGCGGCTAAACGCCGGTGCAGCCGACCCGGGTTTGACCACGGGTGGGCCCTGGTTGACTCCCCTGAGTCAATGACAGGTGGGGCCCAGCCCTGTTAATTAAACAGGTTTAGTTTTAATTAAACTTTAATTAAAATAATCACCCTGACATGCGGGACCCACTGTCGGGTTTGACCCGGACGTGTTCCGTTGACCGCTGACGTCACACTAACGTCAGGCTGACGCAATAATTGATTTTCTGGAATTATTCTAATATAGGAAATTCCAGAATATAATTTAAACTTCAAAAATTCATAACTTTTATTCTGTAAATCCAAATCAGACAAATTATATATGAAAAATGATCAAAAAAATCCAATCTATCCATCTGTACTATTTTCATGCATGACTAAACAAGTTAACTTGATGTTTAATGCAGAACAAGGAAAAACACTTTAAAGGGCCATGTTTGAGTTTGAAATTTGAATCTTTGATTCAAATTGGTTCAAACCCTTCTGGTCTTAGTTGCATTAGCCCAACACACTCATATTGCTATCTTTCATGCATGCATCATATTGTTGCACATTGTTTGGTGATGGTTGTATATCGGTGTTCTTGCGGCAGGATCTGCCCCCGAGGAGTACCGTGATTACCCTAACGAAGAACCGTATCAGTGCATCGAACCATCAGGCAAGCAACCAACCATTTGATCATATCGATACAATCCCATGTTCTCGCTCCTGCTCTCTTTTACTGCATTAAGACAACGCGTTTCAAACTGCTGTGTGCTACGGTAGTTGAACCCACTTCCTCTGCATGACCTGTCATTGCCACAGTAACTAGATGAAACCCACTAGCATGTGTAGGAGTTGATTGAGCCATATGTATGTGTTGTTCCTACCTTGCTATGCCTGCTATGCTTAGAGTCGTGTCAGGTCTGGTTCATCTGGGTGATGGGCTAGAGTGAAATGATTATGTCGGTAATAAGAGTGGTGTGGTGAACACGATTTGGTAAAGGTATCGATGAGAGGCCATGTAGGAGTACATGGTGGGTTGTTTCATTGAAGCCGACCTTAAGCACTGAGATCTGTATGTGTGATTTAAGAATCAACTACTACCATGCATTGGGCCCGAAACCAATGGACCCTCTCGGCTTCTTATTCACCCTAGTTCTCCGTCCAGGAGTTGCAAGTAGTTTCTGGTGTTTGTAGCCTACTGGAGGCCGTGGACAGCGCTGACCGTAGGGGTGGGCTGTGATGCGGTAGGTACGTGGCCGGGTGTACCGAATACCCGTTAGGTATCTCGGGAACCCTGTTCACATCGTTCGGGGCCGTATGGGAAACCTCGGCCGGACTCCCTGCGGATGGAACCTGGATAGGCGATAAACCTGGACTGGAGGCTTAGGTGATTAGGTAGGTCGTGGCCGACACCCACGTTGGGCTTCCGCTTGAAGGTTGCCGAGTACATGTCGTGTAAACGACGGTAAGAGGTGAGAGCGTGTATGAAGAAGTACACCCCTGCAGGGTTATCATGATCTATTCGAATAGCCGCGTCCGCAGTAAAGGACTACTTGGTTGCCTATACAGTTCATAGATAAGTAAATGGAAACTGCTAAAAGCCTCAAGATAAGTGTGAGTGCCGAGGATGGCTCTTCCGTAGGGAGACGGAGGTGGATCCTCGGTAGTGTATTGAAGTGGTGAGTAATGGACTCGTGTGCGCAAAACCATTTCAAGTTGGAGTCTCGTAGGTTAGCCTAGCCAAGAGTCAAAGCTGGCTTGCTGCAATAACTCCACCAACCCTTCTTGATAATATGCATGTATGTAGGTTCTGATGTAAGTCTTGCTGAGTACCTTTGTACTCATGTTGCTATAATCTACATTTTACAGAAGACGCTGCAACCCCTTCTGATGGGTTCTACGTAGACGTTGACATCAACGAGTAGGCTAAAGACCCAGGTGGTGATCCTGAGCTTGTGAAGGACCACGTAGTATAGCTAGGCTTTCCAAGCCTCTTTTATCTTTCTAGTTGTCTGTACTCAGACAAGTTACTTCCGCTGCTGGTTTGTATGACTGTATGACTTGAATGCTGGGTCGTGACACCCGTACCTTGTGTATGTTATGTATGGTTCTCTGAACCTTAAATAAAGTACTTGTGTCGTAGAGTCATGTTGTGATGCCTTGTTGTATTTGCACATATCAAGCATGTTGTGTGTATGATTGAAATGCTTGGTATGTGTGGGACCTGACTATCTAGTTGTTTATCTTTAGTAGCCTCTCTTACCGGGAAATGTCTCCTAGTGTTACCGCTGAGCCATGGTAGCTTGCTACTGCTCTGGAACACTTAGGCTGGCCGGCATGTGTCCTTCTTTGTTCCGGTGTCTGTCCCTTCGGGGAAATGTCACGCATTGAGTACCGGAGTCCTGTGAGCCCGCTACAACCCGGTTTACCGGAGTCCTGCTAGCCCAGTGCTACAGCCCGGACCCACTTGCTGATGACCGACACGTTCGAAGCTGGGTCATGGATGCCTGTCCCTGTAAGTCTGTGCCACTTTGGGTTACGACTAGTCATGTCAGCCCGGGCTCCTTATCATATGGATGCTAGCGACACTATCATATACGTGAGCCAAAAGGCGCAAACGGTCCCGGGCAAAGGTAAGGCGACACCCGTGGGGATACCGTGCGTGAGGCCGCAAAGTGATATGAGGTGTTACCAGCTAGATCGATGTGACATCGAGTCGGGGTCCTGACAGTCTCTAATCTGAGAGCGCGTCTCCTTAGCCGAATCTAGTGCCTTCTTCAGGTCAGCCGCCTTCGCCCGATTCTCCTTCTCGAGAAGCTCATACCGTCTGGCGGCGTCCCTCAGCTCCACAGCCATCTCAGCTATCCTTTCTTCGCTTCGGAGATGAGCGGCCTGTTCGGCTTTCAATTCTTTGGCTGCCTTTAGAGAAGCCACATTGCTAACTCGGGCTTGTTCCTTGGCTAGGGCATGCTCCACCCTCAAGGCCTCAATGGCAGCAGCTCCGCCTGTAACTACATCAATCACATTAATATTACAACCTTCTTACAATTTCCCAAAACAGATGTGGATATAGGAACTCATACTCTGCGACTCCTCGAATCGCTTGTTCACAAGTGTGACGTCGGCCTCCACCACGTCAATCTCCCGCCTCAATTCGGCGCATTCAGCGGTCTGGTTTATTGTCGAACCCTTAGAAACCTGCACATCAATACAAGTGCGATCATTATCTGGGAGTGTGATCCTCCGTTTGCCGCCAGGGCTGGAACCCACAGTCTCAGGGGCTACTATCTATACAGACCACATATATCGCGTGCGTTACAACTAAAAGTTGCATACTTTTGCGGCTTACCTCAAAGCCTTTGAGCAGGCTCCTGAAAGCCTCGTTTAAACCGCTTGTGGTGGAGGAGATTTTCTCCAACACCGTACCCATTAGTGTACGATGATCCTCCAAGAGAGCAGCTGACTCCAGGAGGCCCGTCAGCGTGTTCGGCCGGACACCAGACTCTCCCGGACCCTTTTCATGGTCCGCCATGGGAGCCGAACGCGCTGGGCTTGGGGCGGCCGAAGTGTTAGCTTCCGGCCCCATTGCATCTGGACTCCTCCGTGACGATACCTCAGAATCGCCCGCCTCACGGGGCGGAGAGGTAGGTGGGGTTTCACTCTCCATCATCTCCGAAAGGAGATCCCCCAAGGACGAACCCTGTTGAGATGAATTGCTGACCGGACTACAAAAAAGAAGGTCCTGGTTATTACTCTCAGAGGAAAAAGCAATAAAGTTCCTTGTTTAATTAAACTTACAGGTCGGTGGAGGGCTGGCCCGTTAGCAGGCACTATGCGGTGAGGACGCCCTTTGGGGCAGGGCCCTTTGGTGAAGTTCTCTTCCCTTGTTTAGGCGCTCCCGTCTCCAAGTCTTCAGAGGCGGCCCTTTTCTTCCCGCGGGGGGAGGAAACCTCAGATTTGCTTCCTAGATTCTCCTCCTCCATGGAGACGTTAATTCCCCCGGTTCGGATGCGCAATATGTGAGGCCCACTCTTGGCCTCCCCACTCTTCCTTTCATCTTTCTCTGGTAGCGCTTGACTTAGCGTCCGTTTGAGAATCCTGGCCATTGCCGGACCGGACGAGCCTTCAGGAAGCGGGGACGGACACCTGATCCTCTCTGCCTTACTAAGCCAATCCTGGTTGCGGACAGTATTTAGAACAATGCTACGAATATAAGCAAAGTGTTCGGTTGTAGGGTTACTTACTTGGGTATCTAGGCGATTGCAGCTCAGGCCCACATCCTCGATGGTGTCCGGACACTTTATTCGTGGTCCGAAGAACAATTTATACATCCCTTCGGGCGTCATGCCGAAGAAGTGCTGAATTGTTCGCAGGCCCTCTGGATTGAACTCCCACGTGCGGAGAGGCCGACATTTGCATGGCAGGACCCGCCGAACTAGCATTACCTGGATTATCTTAACAAGGCTAATGTCCCTCTCGAGGAGCTCCCGAATGCGGCTTTGTATTATTGGTACACTGTTTGCAGGCCCCCAGTTCAGTCCCATGTTGGCCCACGACGCCAGTTGAGGTGGAGGGCCCGGGCGGAAGGCGGGCGCAGCCGCCCACTTTGAGCCTCGAGGAGCTGTGACATAGAACCACCTCCGTTGCCATAAATCAGATACCTCCGGGAAGGAGCCTTCTGGCCATGGGGCATCAACGTTCCTGCTTATTATGGCGCCTCCGCACTCTGCATGTCACCCCTCGATCATCTTCGGCTTCACATTGAAAGTATTGAGCCATAAGCCGAAGTGGGGGGTAATGTGGAGGAAGGCTTCACACACGACGATAAACAACGAGATGTGGAGGATGGAATCCGGAGCTAGATCATGGAAATCTAGCCCGTAGTAGAACATAAGCCCCCTCACGAAGGGGTCAAGAGTAAGACCCAAGCCCCGGAGGAAGTGGGAGACAAATACGATGCTCTCGTTGGGCTCGGGGGTGGGGATAACCTGTTTGGGAGCAGGAAGCCTATGCTTGACATCGGCGGTCAAATACCCGGCCTCCCTGAGCTTCGCAATATCCTCCTCTGTGACAGAGGAAGCCATCCACTGGCCTTGATGGTCGGATCTGGACATGATCGAAGATCCAGGGTGCTTAGGCTCGAGCTTTGGGTGTTGGAACTCAGGGTGCAAGATGTGCGAGCGTGGAGATAGAGGGATAGGCCTCAGCTCCTTTATAAAGGGGGGAAGAATATCAAGCGTCCCCAAACGTGGTCGTTCAGGACTTGCCTAAAAACACGGGGTCATGCCAACAGGCACGGTTGGATTACCCATACCTGTATTAATGAGAATCCCGTAATAAGGGGGACACGATCTCTGCTCTCACAAGACGTGCCAAAGAAACCGCCTCGTGGTGTGTGCGGTAGCAAGTTGTAAGAACGGTTCGAGTAAAAACCGGACCGTGGCGTGATGTCACTTTTCGAAGAGTTGTCAGCAGATTAGATTCATGGGTTATTATTCTCTCTACGGTGGTATATGGAATTTTATCTTGCAGAGTCGGACACGGTCCTTGTGTTCGGAATTAATTTTGGAGTATCCGAAGACAATCTACGCGCCGGACTCATCGTCATTGAAGCCTGGTTCAGGGGCTATTGAGGGAGTCCTGGATAAGGGGGTATCCGGACAGCCGGACTATATACTTTGTCCCGTGTCCGTATGGGACTCTCCTTGGCGTGGAAGGCAAGCTTGGCAATTTGGATGTAGATCTCCTCTGTAAACCGACCCTGTGTAACCCTAGCCCCCTCCGGTGTCTATATAAACCGGAGGGTTTAGTCCGTAGGACACGACAACAATCATACCATAGGCTAGCTTCTAGGGTTTAGCCTCTCTGATCTCGTGGTAGATCAACTCTTGTAATACTCATATCATTAAGATCAATCAACCAGGAAGTAGGGTATTACCTGCATCGAGAGGGCCCGAACCTGGGTAAACATCGTGTCCCCAGCCTCTTGTTACCATCAGCCTTAGACGCACAGTTCGGGACCCCCTACCCAAGATCCACCGGTTTTGACACCGACACCGCCCTCCGAGGGCCGGCTGGCTCAGAGGACGGGCACCGGAGGACGGCCAAGCACCAGAAGATTGCACTGAGGGCGGCCGGCTCCAGTAGATGAGCTCCCAGAGAGGGCGGCTACTCGGCGCCCTCAGAATCTGGGCCCCCATCAAGAGTACAAGACAGAGCATGGCGACAATGAAGCCCCTCGCCCCCGAATCCCGGGATGGGCATGGCTACAGTGCCCCGTACAGGAGGAGATCTCCGCACGGCGTGGCACTGTGCCACTTCCCCCCTGACGTCACTCCGAATAGGCGGAGCTCTGTTCCCCACGACGACATGTCGATACGGCTCGGCGGTCGTGGGCCCTATCGGGCAGTGACCCCGCAAAAGACGGCGGAAGCCCAACGAGTCAGACTTGGGGAGGACCAGCCTCCAGCAGGCGGTCGTCCCTTGCCCCGAGGCAAGCATGCCATTAACCTGATGAGACCAGGTGTGGCTACAGTGATCTCCCGCCAGGCGGCAAGACTGTAGCCACGCTGAGATGACCAAGCCCTCGTCATTTGCGGCACGGCTACAGTGAGCAGCCACCAACCAGTCAGCGAGGCCCACCAGGCGGCGGGCCCCAGTAGCCGGCGGAGAAGCCAGAGGCCGGAGACACTGACAGCCGGGCCTAGCACCCGACCGGATTACAATTGTACCCCTGGGGGTAGGCCTATATAAACCCCCCAGGGCACCCATGCAAAGGGTTCCCACTCTGATAGAACTAGCCACTTCCTTAGAGTAGGAGAGAGCTAGCCTTGCCTTCTCCTACCTCTAGACACAGCTCAAGGAGCACCTTGTATCACTAGTGCCTTAGTGATCACGCGGAGACCCCGCAGAGCAGGAGTAGGGGTATTATCTCCACGGAGAGCCCCCAACCTGGGTAAAGTTTGCTGGCGTACGTGTCTACGCCTCATCCCGCTTCCAGGCACTAGCAACGTTCTACTCGCTCCCAGCATGATAAACCATCCGTTGGCATATGTCGCACCCAACCCCCGACAATCTTTACGTCTTGACTATTTCGAGACTCCTCGTCATGTCCCCGATATCATTAGGGACTCCGAACTACCTCCAGTACATCAAAACACATAAACTCATAATACGGATCCTCACCGAACGTTAAGCGTGCGGACCCTACGAGTTCGAGAACTATGTAGACATGACCGAGACTCATTTCCGGTCAATAACCAATAGCGGAACCTGGATGCTCATATTGGCTCCCACATATTCTACAAAGATCTTTATCGGTCAAACCGCATAACAACATACGTTGTTCCCTTTGTCATCGATATGTTACTTGCCCGAGATTTGGTCGTCGGTATCTCAATACCTAGTTCAATCTCGTTACCGACAAGTCTCTTTACTCGTTCTGTAATGCATCATCCCGTAACTAACTCATTAGTCACATTGCTTGCAAGGCTTATAGTGATGTGCATTACCGAGAGGGTCCAGAGATACCTCTCCGACAATTGGAGTGACAAATCCTAATCTCAATCTATGCCAACTCAACAAACACCATCGGAGACACCTGTAGAGCACCTTTATAATCACCCAGTTACGTTGTGACGTTTGGTAGCACACAAAGTGTTCCTCCGGTATTCGGGAGTTGCATAATCTGATAGTGATAGGAACATGTATAAGTCATGAAGAAAGCAATAGCAATATACTAAACGATCAAGTGCTAAGCTAACGAAATGGGTCAAGTCAATCACATCATTCTCTAATGATGTGATCTCGTTAATCAAATGACAACTCATGTCTATGGCTAGGAAACCTAACCATCTTTGATTCAACGAGCTAGTCAAGTAGAGGCATACTAGTGACACTCTGTTTGTCTATGTATTCACACATGTACTAAGTTTCCGGTTAATACAATTCTAGCATGAATAATAAACATTTATCATGGATTAAGCAAATAAAGAATAACTTTATTATTGCATCTAGGGCATATTTCCTTCAGTCTCCCACTTGCACTAGAGTGAATAATCTAGTTCACATCTCACCATGTGATTTAACACAAATATTCATATTTGTATGTGATTAACACCCACAGCTCACATCATCATGTGACCAACACCCAAAGGGTTTACTAGAGTCAATAATCTAGTTCACACCTCTATGTGATTAACACCCAAAGAGTACTAAGGTGTGATCATGTTTTTCTCATGAGAGAAGTATAGTCAATGGGTCTGTCACTTTCAGAGCCGTGTGTATTTTGTAAATATTCTAGGTCTACAATGCTCTGCATAGAGCTACTCTAGCTAGCTGCTCCCACATTCAATATGTATCCAGATTGAGACTTAGAGTCATCTGGATCGGTGTAAAAGCTTGCATCAACGTAACCTTTTATGACGAACTCTTTATCACCCCCATCACCGATAAACATTTCCTTAGTCCTACACTAAGGATAATTTTGACCGCTGTCCATTGATCTACTCCTAGATCACTATTGTATCTACTTGCCAAAACCATAGCAAGGTACACAATAGGTCTGGTACACAGCATAGCATACTTTATAGAACCTATGACTAAGGCATAGGGAATGACTTTCATTCTCTTTCTATCTTCTGCCATGGTCGGGCTTTGAGTCTTACTCAACTTTACACCTTGTAATACAAGCAAGAACTCCTTCTTTGACTGATCAATTTTGAACTCTTTCAAAATCTTGTCAAGGTATGTACTCATTGAAAAATCTTATTAGGCATCTTGATCTATCTCTATAGATCTTGATGCCCAATATGTAAGCAGCTTCACAGAGGTCTTTCATTGAAAAAACTCTTATTCAAGTATCCCTTTATGCTATCCAGAAATTCTATATCATTTCCAATCAAAAATATGTCATCCACATATAATATTAAAAATGCTACAAAGCTCCCACTCACTTTCTTGTAAATACGGGCCTTTCCAAAAGTCTGTATAAAACCATATGGTTTGATCAACTCATCAAAGCATATATTCCAACTCCGAGATGCTTGCACCAGTCCATTGATGGATCGTTGGAGCTTGCACATTTTGTTAGCACCTTTAGGATTGACAAAACCTTCTGGTTGCATCATATACAAATCTTCTTTAATAAATCCATTAAGGAATGCAGTTTTGACATCCATTTGCCAGATTTCATAAAATGTGGCAATTGCTAACATGATTCGGACAAGTTAAGCATCGATACGAGTGAGAAAATCTCATCGTATTCAACACCTTGAACTTGTCGAAAACCTTTTGCAACAATTCAAGCTTTGTAGATAGTAACACTACTATCAGCGTCTGTCTTCCTCTTGAAGATCCATTTATTTAACATGGCTTGCTGATCATCGAGCAAGTCAACCAAAGTCCATACTTTGTTCTCATACATGGATCCTATCTTAGATTTTATGGCCTCAAGTCATTTCGCGCAATCTAGGCTCATCATCGCTTCCTCATAGTTCGTAGGTTCATCATGGTCTAGTAACATGACTTCCAGAACAGGATTATCATACCACTCTGGTGCGGATCTTACTCTGGAAGACCTATGAGGTTCGGTAGCAACTTGATCTAAAGTTTCATGATCATCATCATTAACTTCCTCACTAATTGGTGTAGGAATCACTTGAACTGATTTTTGTGATGAACTGTTTTCCAATAAGGGAGAAGGTACAATTACCTCATCAAGTTCTATTTTCCTCCCACTCACTTTTTTCAAGAGAAACTCCTTCTCTAGAAAGGATCCATTATTAGCAATGATCTTGCCTTCGGATCTGTGATAGAAGGTGTACCCAACAGTTTCCTTTGGGTATCCTATGAAGACGCATTTCTCAGATTTGGGCTCGAGCTTATCAGATTGAAGCTTTTTCACATAAGCATCGCAGCCCCAAACTTTTAAGAAACGACAACTTTGGTTTCTTACCAAACCATAGTTCATAAGGCATTGTCTCAACGGATTTTGATGGTGCCCTGTTTAAAGTGAATGCAGCTGTCTTTTAATGCATAACCCCAAAATGATAGTGGTAAACGGATAAGAGACATCATAGATCGCACCATATCCAATAAAGTGCGGCTACGATGTTCGGACACACCATAACGTTGTGGTGTTCTAGGTGGCGTGAGCTGTGAAACTATTCCACATTGTTTTATATGAAGGCCAAACTCGTAACTCAAATATTCTCCTCTACGATCAGATCGTAGAAACTTTATTTTCTTGTTATGATGATTCTCCACTTCACTCTAAAATTCTTTGAACTTTTAAAATGTTTCAGACTTATGTTTCATTAAGTAGATATACTCATATCTTCTCAAATCATCTTGTGAAGGTCAGAAAATAACGATACCCGCCATGAGCATCAACACTCATTGGACCGCATACATCGGTATGTATTATTTCCAATAAGTCACTAGCTCGTTCCGTTGTTCCGGAGAACGGAGTTTCAGTCATCTTGCCCATAAGGCATGGTTCGCAAGCATCAAATGATTCATAATCAAGTGATTCCAAAAGTCGATCTGTATGGAGTTTCTTCATGCACTTTACACCGATATGACCCAAATGGCAGTGCCACAAATATGTTGCACTATCATTATCAACTTTGCATCTTTTGGCATCAATATTATGAATATGTGTATCACTACGATCAAGATTCAATAAACCATCAATATTGGGTGTATGACCATAGAAGGTTTTATTCATGTAAACAGAATAACAATTTATTCTCTGACTTAGATGAATAATCATATCGCAATAAACATGATCTAATCATATTTATGCTCAACGCAAACACCAAATAACATTTATTTAGGTTCAACACTAATCTCGAAAGTATAGGGAGTGTGCGATGATGATCATATCAATCTTGGAACCACTTCCAACACACATCATCACTTCACTCTCAACTAGTCTTTGTTTATTCTGCAACTCTTGTTTCGAGTTACTAATCTTAGCAACCGAACATATATCAAATACTCAGGAGCTACTATAAATACTAGTAAGGTACATATCAATAACCTGTATATCAAATACACCCTTGTTCACTTTGCCATCCTTCTTATCCACCAAATATTCAGGGTATTTCCACTTCCAGTGACCATTTCCTTTGCAGTAGAAGCACTCAGTTTTAGGCTTTGGTCAAGCTTTGGGCTTCTTCATGGGAGTGACAACTTGCTTGCCATTCTACTTGAAGTTCCCTTTCTTTTCCTTTGCCCCTTTTTGAAACTAGTGATCTTATCAATCATAAACACTTGATGCTCTTTTCTTGATTTCTACCTTCGGCATCACGAAGAGCTCGGGAATCATTTTCGTCATCCCTTGCATACTATAGTTCATCATGAAGTTCCAGTAACTTGGTGATGGTGACTAGAGAACTCTGTCAATCACTATCTTATCTGGAAGATTAACTCCCACTTGACTCAAGTGATTGTAGTACCCAGACATTCTGAGCACATGCTCACTAGTTGAGCAATTCTCCTCCATCTTTTAGCTATAGAACTTGTTGGAGACTTCATATCTCTCAACTCGGGTATTTGCTTGAAATATACTCTGTCAATCACTATCTTATCTAGAAGATTAACTCCCACTTGACTCAAGTGATTGTAGTACCCAGACATTCTGAGCACATGCTCACTAGTTGACAATTCTCCTCCATCTTTTAGCTATAGAACTTGTTGGAGACTTCATATCTCTCAACTCGGGTATTTGCTTGAAATATTAACTTCAACTCCTGGAACATCTCATATGGTCCATGACGTTCAAAATGTCTTTGAAGTCCTGATTCTAAGCCGTTAAGCATGGTGCAATAAACTATCAAGTAGTCATCATATTGAGCTAGCCAAACGTTCATAACATCTGCATCTGCTCCTGCAATAGGTCTGTCACCTAGCGGTGCATCAAGGACATAATTCTTCTGTGCAACAATGAGGATAAACCTCAGATCATGAACCCTGTCTGCATCATTTCTACTATCATCTTTCAACTTAGTTTTCTCTAAGAACACATATAAAAACATAGGGATGCAACAACACGAGCTATTTATCTACAACATTATTTGCAAAATACTATCAGGACTAAGTTCATGATAAATTAAAGTTCAATTAATCATATTACTTAAGAACTCCCACTTAGATAGACATCCCTCTAGTCATCTAAATGACCACGTGATCCAAATCAACTAAACCATGTCCGATCATCACGTGAGATGGAGTAGTTTTCAATGGTGAACATCACTATGTTGATCATATCTACTATATGATTCACGCTCGACCTTCCGGTCTCCAGTGTTCTAAGGCAATATCTGCATATGCTAGGCTCGTCAAGTTTAACCTAGTATTTCTGCGTGTGCAAAACTGGCTTGCACCCGTTGTAGCTGAACATTGAGCTTATCACACCCGATTATCACGTGGTGTCTCGGCACGACAAACTTTGGCAACGGTGCATACTCAGGGAGAACACTTATTCCTTGAAATTTAGTGAGAGATCATCTTATAATGCTACCGCCAAACTAAGCAAAATAAGATGTATAAAAGATAAACATCACATGCAATCAAAATATGTGACAAGATATGGCCATCATCATCTTGTGCCTTTGATCTCCATCTGCAAAGTACCGTTATGATCTCCATTGTCACCGGCATGACACCATGATCTCCATCATCTTGATCTTTTATCAATGTGTCGTCACATGGTCGTCTCACCAACTATTGCTTTTGCAACTATTGCTATCGCATAGCGATAAAGTAAAGCAATCATATGGTGCTTGCATCTTATGCAATAAAGAGACAACCATAAGGCTCATGCCAGTTGCCGATAACTTGAACAAAACATGATCATCTCATACAACAATTTATATCTCACCACGTCTTGACCATATCACATCACAACATGCCCTGCAAAAACAAGTTAGACGTCCTCTACTTTGTTGTTGCAAGTTTTAAGTGGCTGCTACAGGCTGAGCAAGAACCATTCTTACCTAGCATCAAAACCACAACGATTTTTTGTCAAGTATGTCTTGTTTTAACCTTCAACAAGGACTGGGCGTAGCCACACTCGATTCAACTAAAGTTGGAGAAACTGCCACCCGCTAGCCACCTGTGTGCGAAGCACATCGGTAGAACCAGTCTCGCATAAGCGTACGTGTAATGTCGGTCTGGTCCGCTTCATCCAACAATACCGCTGAATCAGAGTATGACATGCTGGTAAGCAGTATGACTAGTATCGCCCACAACTCACTTGTGTTCTACTTGTGCATATAACATCTACGCATAAACCTAGCTCGGATGCCACTGTTGGGGAACGTAGTAATTTCAAAAAAAAATCCTACGCACATGCAAGATCATGGTGATGCATAGAAACAAGAGGGGAGAGTGTCTTCCACGTACCCTCGTAGACCGTAAGCGGAAGCATTATGACAAGGCGGTTGATGTAGTCGTACGTCTTCACGATCGACCAATTCTAGTACCGAACATATGACACCTCCGCGGTCTGCACACGTTCAGCTCGGTGGTGTCCCACGAACTCACGATCTAGTAGAGCTTAGAGGGAGAGTTCCATCAGCACGACGGCGTGATGATGGTGTTGATGAAGCTACCGATGCAGGGCTTCGCCTAAGCACCGCTACGATATGACCGAGGTAGATTATGGTGGAGGGGGGGCACCGCACATGGCTAAAAGATCAATGATCAACTTGTGCATCCATGGGGTGCCCCCCTCCCCATATATAAAGGAGTGGAGGAGGGGAGGGGCCGGCCCTCTCTATGGCACGCTCTCGGGAGTCCTACTCCCACCGGGAGTAGGATTCCCCCCTTCCAAGTAGTAGGAGTAGGAGAGAAGGAAGGGGAAGAGAGAAGAGAAGGAAGGAGGGGGCGCCGCCCCTCCCCCTAGTCCAATTCGGACTAGGCCTTTTGGGGGGGCGCGGCCTCCCCTAGGAAGCCCCTCTCTCTCTCCCCTAAAGCCCAATAAGGCCCATATACTCCTCGGCGAATTCCCGTAACTCTCCGGTACTCCAATAAATACCCGAATCACTCGGAACTTTTCCGATGTCCAAATATAGTCGCCCAATATATCGATCTTTAAGTCTTGACCATTTAGAGACTACTCGTGAAGTCCCCGATCTCATCCAGGATACCGAACTACCTTCTGTACATCAAAACACATAAATTCATAATACAAATCGTCACCGAACGTTAAGCGTGCGGACCCTATGGGTTCGAGAACTATGTAGACATGACCAAGACTCATTTCCGGTCAATAACCAATAGCGGAACCTAGATGCTCATATTGGCTCCCACATATTCTACGAAGATCTTTATTGGTCAAACCGCATAACAATATACGTTGTTCCCTTTGTCATCGGTATGTTACTTGCCCAAGATTTGATCGTCGGTATCTCAATACCTAGTTCAGTCTCGTTACAGGCAAATCTCTTTACTCGTTCCGTAATGCATCATCCTGCAACTAACTCATTAGTCACATTGCTTGCAAGGCTTATAGTGATATGCATTACCGAGAGGGTCCAGAGATACCACTCCGACAATTGGAGTGACAAATCCTAATCTTGATCTATGCCAACTCAACAAACACCATTAGAGACACCTATAGAGCACCTTTATAATCACCCAGTTACGTTATGACATTTGGTAGCACACGAAGTGTTCCTCCGGTATTTGGGAGTTGCATAATCTCATAGTCATAGGAACATTTATAAGTCATGAAGAAAGCAATAACAATATACTAAATGATCAAGTGCTAAGCTAACGGAATGGGTCAAGTCAATCACATCATTCTCTAGTGATGTGATCCCGTTAATCAAATGACAACTCATGTCTATGGCTGGGAAACTTAACCATCTTTGATTCAACTGAAGGAAATATGCCCTATAGGCAATAATAAAGTTATTATTTATTTCCTCATATCATGATAAATGTTTATTATTCATGCTAGAATTGTATTAACCGGAAACATGATACATGTGTAAATACATAGACAAAATAAGTGTCATTAGTATGCCTCTACTTGACTAGCTCGTTTATCAAAGATGGTTATGTTTCCTAGCCATAGACAAAAGAGTTGTCATTTGATTAACGGGATCACATCATTGGGATAATGATGTGATTGACTTGACCCATTCTGTTAGCTTAGCACTTGATCGTTTAGTATGTTGCTATTGCTTTCTTCATGACTTATACATGTTCCTATGACTATGAGATTATGCAACTCCCGTTTATCGGAGGAACACTTTGTGTGCTACCAAATGTCACAACATAACTGGGTGATTATAAAGGAGCTCTACAGGTGTCTCCGAAGGTACATGTTGAGTTGGCGTATTTCGAGATTAGGATTTGTCACTCCGATTGTTGGAGAGGTATATCTAGGCCCTCTCGGTAATGCACATCACTATAAGCCTTGCAAGCAATGTGACTAATGAGTTAGTTACGAGATGATGCATTGCGTAATGAGTAAAGAGACTTGCCGGTAATGAGATTGAACTACGTATTGAGATACCGACGATCGAATCTCGGGCAAGTAACATACCGATGACAAAGGGAACAACGTATGTTGTTATGCGGTTTGACCGAGAAAGATCTTCATAGAATATGTGGGAGCCAATATGAGCATCCAGGTTCCGCTATTGGTTATTAACCGGAAACATGTCTCGGTCATGTCTACATTGTTCTCAAACCCGTAGGGTCCGCACGCTTAAAGTTAGATGACGATTATATTATGAGTTTATATGTTTTGATGTACCGAAGGTAGTTCGGAGTCCCGGATGTGATCACGGACATGACGAGGAGTCTCGAAATGGTCGAGACATGAAGATTAATATATTGGACGACTATATTCGGACACCGGAATGGTTTCGGGGGTCATCGGATATATACCGGAGTACCGAGGGGTTACCGGAACCCCCCGGGGGTTTAATGGGCCTCATGGGCCCAAAGTGGATTACAGGAGGGGCGGCCAGGGCAGGCCACGCGCCCCTCCCCCTCTAGTCCGAATTGGATAAGGAAGGGGTGGGCGGCGCCCCCCTTTCCTTCCTCCCCTCTCTCCCTTCCTTCCCCCTCTCTTAGTTGGACAAGGAAAGGAGGGAGTCCTACTCCCGGTGGGAGGAGGACTCCTCCTGGCGCGCCCCCTCCTGGCCGGCCGACCCCTCCCCCTTGCTCCTTTATATACGGGGGCAAGGGGGCACCTCTAGACACAACAATTGATCATTGATCTCTTAGCCGTGTGCGGTGCCCCCCTCCACCATAATCCACCTCGATAATATCATAACGGTGCTTAGGCGAAGCCCTACGTCAGTAGAACATCATCATCATCACCATGCCATCATGCTGACGGAACTCTCCCTCGACACTCGGCTGGATCGGAGTTCGAGGGACGTCATCAAGCTGAACGTGTGCAAGGACTCGGAGGTGCCGTGCTTTCGGTGCTTGATCGGTCGCACCGTGAAGACGTACAACTACATCAATCGCGTTGTGCTAGCGCTTCTGCTTTCGGTCTACGAGGGTATGTGGACACACTCTCCCCTCTCGTTGCTATGCATCACCATGATCCTGTGTGTGCGTAGGAAAATTTTGAAATTACTACGTTTCCCAACAGTGGCATCCGAGCCAGGTTTTATGCGTTGATGTTATATGCACGAGTAGAACACAAGTGAGTTGTGGGCGATACAAGTCATACTGCTTACCAGCATGTCATACTTTGGTTTGGCGGTATTGTTGGATGAAGCGGCCCGGACCGACATTACGCGTATGCTTACGCGAGACTATTTCTACCGAGGTGCTTTGCACACAGGTGGCTGACGGGTGTCAGTTTCTCCAACTTTAGTTGAACCGAGTGTGGCTACGCCCGGTCCTTGAGAAGGTTAAAACAGCACTAACTTGACGAACTATCGTTGTGGTTTTGATGAGTAGGTAAGAACGGTTCTTGCTCAGCCCGTAGCAGCCACATAAAACTTGCAACAACAAAGTAGAGGACGTCTAACTTGTTTTTGCAGGCATGTTGTGATGTGATATGGTCAAGACGTGATGCTATATTTTATTGTATGAGATGATCATGTTTTGTAACCGAGTTATCGGCAACTGGTAGGAGCCATATGGTTGTCGCTTTATTATATGCAATGTAATCGCCCTGTAATTGCTTTACTTTATCTCTAAGCGGTAGCGATAGTCGTAGAAGCAATAGGTGGCGAAACGACAACGATGCTACGATGGAGATCAAGGTGTCGCACCGGTGACGATGGTGATCATGACGGTGTTTCGAAGATGGAGATCACAAGCACAAGATGATGATGGCCATATCATATCACGTATATTGATTGCATGTGATGTTTATCCTTTATGCATCTTATTTTGCTTTGATTGACGGTAGCATTATAAGATGATCTCTCACTAAATTTCAAGGTATAAGTGTTCTCCCTGAGTATGCACCGTTGCGACAGTTCTTCGTGCTGAGACACCACGTGATGATCGGGTGTGATAGGCTCTACGTTCAAATACAATGGGTGCAAAACAGTTGCACACGCGAAATACTCAGGTTAAACTTGACGAGCCTAGCATATACAGATATGGCCTCGAAACACTAAGACCGAAAGGTCGAGTGTGAATCATATAGTAGATATGATCAACATGATGATGTTCACCATTGAAAACTACTCCATCTCACATGATGATCGGACATGGTTTAGTTGATTTGGATCACGTGATCACTTAGATGATTAGAGGGATGTCTATCTAAGTGGGAGTTCTTAAGTAATATGATTAATTGAACTTAAATTTATCATGAACTTAGTACCTGATAGTATTTTTCTTGTCTATGTTTGCTGTAGATAGATGTCTCGTGCTGTTGTTCCGTTGAATTTTAATGCGTTGCTTGAGAAAGCTAAGTTGAAAGATGATGGTAGCAATTACACGGACTGGGTCCGTAACTTGAGGATTATCCTCATTGCTGCACAGAAAAATTACATCCTAGAAGCACCGCCGGGTGCCAGGCCTACTGCAGATGCAACTGCAGACGTTGTGAACGCTTCGCAGAGCAAAATTGATGACTACTCGATAGTTCAGTGTGCCATGCTTTACGGCTTAGAACCGGGACTTCAACGACGTTTTGAACGTCATGGGGCATATGAGATGTTCCAGGAGTTGAAGTTAATATTTCAAGCAAATGCCCGGATTGAGAGATATGAAGTCTCCAATAGGTTCTATAGCTGCAAGATCGAAGAGAATAGTTCTGTCAGTGAACATATACTCAAAATTTCTGGGTATAATAATCACTTGATTCAACTGGGAGTTAATCTTCCTGATGATAGTGTCATTGACAGAATTCCTCAATCACTGCCACCAAGCTACAAGAGCTTTGTGATGAACTATAATATGCAAGGGATGAACAAGACTATTCCCGAGCTCTTCGCAATGCTAAAGGCTGCGGAGGTAGAAATCAAAAAGGAGCATCAAGTGTTGATGGTCAACAAGACCACCAGTTTCAAGAAAAAGGGTAAAGGAAAGAAGAAGGGGAACTTCAAGAAGAACGTCAAACAAGTTGCTGCTCAAGAGAAGAAACCCAAGTCTAGACCTAAGCCTGAGACTGAGTGCTTCTACTTCAAACAGACTGGTCACTAGAAGCGGAACTGCCCCAAGTATTTGGCGGATAAGAAGGATGGCAAGATGAACAAAGGTATATGTGATATACATGTTATTGATGAGTACCTTACTAATGCTCGCAGTAGCACCTGGGTATTTGATACTGGTTATGTTGCTAATATTTGCAACTCGAAACAAGGACTACGGATTAAGCGAAGATTGGCTAAGGACGAGGTGATGATGCGCATGGGAAATGGTTCCAAAGTCGATATGATCGCAGTCGGGACGCTACCTCTACATCTACCTTCGGGATTAGTTTTAGACCTGAATAATTGTTATTTGGTGCCAGCGTTGAGCATGAACATTATATCTGGATCTTGTTTGATGCGAGACGGTTATTCATTTAAATCAGAGAATAATGGTTGTTCTATTAATATGAGTAATATCTTTTATGGTCATGCACCCTTGAAGAGTTGTCTATTTTTATTAAATCTCAATAGTAGTGATACACATATTCATAATGTTGAGACCAAAAGATGCAGAGTTGATAATGATAGTGCAACTTATTTGTGGCACTGCCGTTTAGGTCATATTGGTGTAAAGCGCATGAAGAAACTCCATACTGATGGACTTCTAGAATCACTTGATTATGAATCACTTGGTACTTGCGAACCATGCCTCATGGGCAAGATGACTAAAACGTCGTTCTCCGGAACTATGGAGCGAGCAACAGATGTTTTGGAAATCATACATACTGATGTATGCGGTCCAATGAACGTTGAAGCTCGCGGCGGGTATCGTTATTTTCTCACCTTCACAGATGATTTGAGCAGATATGGCTATATCTACTTAATGAAACATAAGTCTGAAACATTTGAAAAGTTCAAAGAATTTCAGACTGAAGTAGAAAATCATCGTAACAAGAAAATAAAGTTTCTACGATCTGATCGTGGAGGAGAATAATTGAGTTACGAGTTTGGCTTACATTTGAAACAATGTGTAATAGTTTCGCAACTCACGCCACCCGAAACACCACAACGTAATGGTGTGTCCGAATGTCGTAATCGTACTTTACTAGATATGGTGCGATCTATGATGTCTCTTACTGATTTACCACTATCATTTTGGGGTTATGCTTTAGAGACGACTGCATTCACGTTAACTAGGGCACCATCAAAATCCGTTGAGATGACGCCTTATGAACTATGGTTTGGCAAGAAACCAAACTTGTCGTTTCTTAAAGTTTGGGGTTGCGATGCTTATGTGAAGAAACTACAACCAGATAAGCTCGAACCCAAATTGGAGAAACGTGTCTTCATAGGATACCCAAAGGAGACGATTGGGTACACCTTCTATCACAGATCTAAAGGCAAGACTTCTGTTGCTAAATTTGGATCCTTTCTAGAGAAGAAGTTTCTCTCGAAAGAAGTGAGTGGGAGGAAAGTAAAACTTGATGAGGTAACTGTACCTGCTCCCTTATTGGAAAGTAGTTCATCACAGAAACTGGTTCTTGTGACAACTACACCAATTAGTGAGGAAGCTAATGATATTGATCATGAAACTTCAGATCAAGTTACTACAGAACCTCGTAGGTCAACCAGAGTAAGATCCGCACCAGAATGGTACGGTAATCCTGTTCTGGAGGTCATGTTACTTGACCATGATAAACCTACGAACTATGAGGAAGCGATGATGAGCCCAAATTCCGCAAAATGGCTTGAGGCCATGAAATCTGAGGTGGGATCCATGTATGAGAACAAAGTGTGGACTTTGGTTGACTTGCCCGATGATCGACATGCCATTGAGAATAAATGGATCTTCAAAAAGAAGACTGAGACTGATGGAAATATTACTGTCTACAAAGCTCGACTTGTTGCGAAAGGTTTTCGACAAGTTCAAGGGGTTGACTATGATGAGACTTTCTCACCCGTAGCGATGCTTAAGTCTGTCCGAATCATGTTAGCAATTGCCGCATTTTATGATTATGAAATTTGGCAAATGGATGTCAAAACTGCATTCCTGAATGGATTTCTAGAAGAAGAGTTGTATATGATGCAACCAAAAGGTTTTATCGATCCAAAAGATGCTAACAAAGTGTGCAAGCTCCAGCGATCCATTTATGGACTGGTGCAAGCCTCTCGGAGTTGGAATAAACGCTTTGATAGTGTGATCAAAGCATATGGTTTGATACAGACTTTTGGAGAAGCCTGTATTTACAAGAAAGTGAGTGGGAGCTCTGTAGCATTTCTGATTTTATATGTGGACGACATATTATTAATTGGAAATGATATAGAATTTCTGGATAGCATAAAAGGATACTTGAATAAAAGTTTTTCAATGAAAGACCTCGGTGAAGCTGCTTACATATTGGGCATCAAGATCTATAGAGATAGATCAAGATGCTTAATTGGAATTTCACAAAGTACATACCTTGATAAAGTTTTGAAAAAGTTCAAAATGGATCAAGCAAAGAAAGGGTTCTTGCCTGTAATACAAGGTGTGAAATTGAGTCAGACTCAATGCCCGACCACTGCAGAAGATAGAGAGAAAATGAAAGAAGTTCCCTGTGCTTCAGCCATAGGCTCTATCATGTATGCAATGCTGTGTACCAGACCTGATGTGTGCTTAGCAATAAGTTTAGCAGGGAGGTACCAAAGTAATCCAGGAGTGGATCACTGGACATCGGTCAAGAATATCCTGAAATACCTGAAAAGGACTAAGGATATGTTTCTCTTTTATGGAGGTGACAAAGAGCTAGTCGTAAATGGTTATGTCGATGCAAGCTTTGACACTGATCCGGAGGATTCTAAATCGCAAACCGGATACGTGTTTATATTGAACGGTGGAGCTGTCAGTTGGTATAGTTCTAAACAAAGCGTTGTGGCGGGATCTACATGTGAAGCGGAGTACATAGCTGCTTCGGAAGCAGCAAATGAAGGAGTCTGGATGAAGGAGTTCATATCTGATCTAGGTGTCATACCTAGTGCATCGGGTCCAATGAAAATCTTCTGTGACAATACTAGTGCAATTGCCTTGGCAAAGGAATCCAGATATCACAAGAAGACCAAGCACATCAAGAGACGCTTCAATTCCATCCGGGACCAAGTCCAGGTGGGAGACATAGAGATTTGCAAGATACATATGGATCTGAATGTTGCAGACCCATTGACTAAGCCTCTTCCACGAGCAAAACATGATCAGCACCAAGGCTCCATGGGTGTTAGAATCATTACTATGTAATCTCGATTATTGACTCTAGTGCAAGTGGGAGACTGAAGGAAATATGCCCTAGAGGCAATAATAAAGTTATTATTTATTTCCTCATATCATGATAAATATTTATTATTCATGCTAGAATTGTATTAACCGGAAACATGATACATGTGTGAATACATAGACAAAATAAGTGTCACTAGTATGCCTCTACTTGACTAGCTCATTTATCAAAGATGGTTATGTTTCCTAGCCATAGACAAAAGAGTTGTCATTTGGTTAATGGGATCACATCATTGGGATAATGATGTGATTGACTTGACCCATTCCGTTAGCTTAGTACTTGATCGTTTAGTATGTTGCTATTGCTTTCTTCATGACTTATACATGTTCCTATGACTATGAGATTATGCAACTCCCGTTTACCGGAGGAACACTTTGTGTGCTACCAAACGTCACAACGTAACTGGGTGATTATAAAGGATCTCTACAGGTGTCTCCGAAGGTACATGTTGAGTTGGCGTATTTCGAGATTAGGATTTGTCACTCCGATTGTCGGAGAGATATCTCTGGGCCCTCTCGGTAATGCACATTATAAGCCTTGCAAGCAATGTGACTAATGAGTTAGTTACAAGATGATGCATTGCGTAACGAGTAAAGAGACTTGCCGGTAACGAGATTGAACTAGGTATTGAGATACCAACGATCGAATCTCGGGCATGTAACATACCGATGACAAAGGGAACAACGTATGTTGTTATGCGGTTTGACCGATAAAGATCTTCATAGAATATGTGGGAGCCAATATGAGCATCTAGGTTCCGCTATTGGTTATTGACCGGAAACGTGTCTCGGTCATGTATACATTGTTCTCGAACCCGTAGGGTCCGCACGCTTAAAGTTAGATGACAGTTATATTATGAGTTTATATGTTTTGATGTACCGAAGTTAGTTCAGAGTCCCGGATGTGATCACGGACATGACGAGGAGTCTGGAAATGGTCGAGACATGAAGATTAATATATTGGACGACTATATTCGGACACCAGAATGGTTTTGGGGGTCATCGGATATATACCGGAGTACCGGGGGGTTAACGAAACCCCCCGGGGGGTTAATGGGCCTCATGGGCCCAAAGTGGAGAAGAGGAGGGGCGGCCAGGGTAGGCCGCGTGCCCCCTCCCCCTCTAGTCCGAATTGGACAAGGAAGGGGGGGCCTTTCCTTCCTCCCCTCTCTCCCTTCCTTCCCCCTCTCCTACTTAGACAAGGAAAGGAGGGAGTCCTACTCCCGGTGGGAGGAGGACTCCTCCTGGTGCGCCCCCTCCTGGCCGGCCGCCCCTCCCCCTTGCTCCTTTATAGGGGGGGGGCAAGGGGGCACCTCTAGACACAACAATTGATCATTGATCTCTTAGCCGTGTGCGGTGCCCCCCTCCACCATAATCCACCTCGATAATATCGTAGAGGTGCTTAGGCGAAGCCCTGCGTCGGTAGAACATCATCATCGTCACCACGCCGTCGTGCTGACGGAACTCTCCCTCGACACTCGGCTGGATCGGAGTTCGAGGGACGTCATCGAGCTGAACGTGTGCAAGAACTCAGAGGTGTCGTGCTTTCGGTGCTTGATCGGTCGGGCCGTGAAGACGTATGACTACATCAACCGCGTGGTGCTAGCGCTTCCACTTTCGGTCTACGAGGGTATGTGGACACACTCTCCCCTCTTGTTGCTATGCATCACCATGATCCTGTGTGTGCGTAGGAAAATTTTGAAAGTACTACGTTTCCCAACATCAACGAGCTAGTCAAGTAGAGGCATACTCACCATGATCCTATGTGTGCGTAGGAAATTTTTGAAAGTACTACGTTTCCCAACATCAACGAGCTAGTCAAGTAGAGGCATACTAGTGACACTCTGTTTGTCTATGTATTCACACATGTACTAAGTTTTCGGTTAATACAATTCTAGCATGAATAATAAACATTTATCATGAATTAAGGAAATAAATAATAACTTTATTATTGCCACTAGGGCATATTTCCTTCACGATGCACTCCAAGTGTCCCAAGAACTCACCCTATTCTCCTGACGCCCTCGCATAATGCAAGATGTCGTGAATCCACTAGCGGTGCCCTCGAAGGTGGCAACCAGAACCTTTACAAACAAGGTTAGAGCTCTCTCAATAACTTAATTAGAGGATCCCAACACCACCATGGAGCTTCACCACAATAGAATGTGATTCTGAGGTGACCTCTTCTGTCTAGGGTGCCCAAACACCCAGGAGTAACAAGATCCACAAGAAATGGATGAGGGAATCAAATTTCCTTTGGTGGAAATGTAGATCTAGGTCTCCTCCCTCAATCCTTATCAAATCAACAAGTTTGGTTGGCTAGAGAAGGGCATCGGGTAAGAAAAACTTCAGGCATTAATGGAGGAGAGAGAGAGAGAGGCAAAATTGGTAGGAGGTGGTCTTATATAGTGGTTCTCCAGATTCAACTACCATGTGCAGAAACACACAAGGGTGATACAATCGTTGGGGCAGTGGTACAACCACCCTAGGCATAAAATGCACTACTACAACACCAGAGTGGTACAACCGCCGGGCGTCCAGGTTGTATCGGTAATTAAATTAACTACCAGAACAACCGTTCAACCACCGCCTAGTACCGCACCCAGACCCGAGCGAAATCACCCGACTCACGGTAGTTGAGGTAGTACAAGTGCTGGTTCAACTACCCAGAAGCGGTCTCTGGTGGTTGCTAAGTCCCTAACGTTGCAACCGTCCTGAACCTCGGTTGTACTGGTATATAAACCATACACCAAAATAACCGGGCAGCAACCGCCGGCTATCGCACGCCATACTCGAGGCAAATCACCTCTGGGGCGGTGGTTGGACCGGTGCAAGGGCCAGTAGCACCGCCTGAAACTCGAACCGTCGTGGCAGTGACAACGTGACCACTCCACAACGACGCAAGACAACTACTGGCACCTGCGGTACAATCACTTTGGACATGTTTCTCTGCATAGGTTAGATAAGAGACTCTCCTCGAAACGGAATGCAATATGGTGGGTGCAATATGTATTTATGTGCATGTTTCATTCCACCTATACCTTTTGATGCAGACTCGCTCTTAATAGTACAAATTTCCTACAACTAAAGAAATAAAACACATCAGAAATCCGTCATCGCTTTTTTCCATCTAAAGGGGTGTCCAACCGTCTTGTGCCATATAAAGTATACCTGAGTAGCTTAGGCACACGGTTAGTCCGTGAATTGCATTGTCATCAACACCAAAACACATAACGTGGGAAATGCCCTATCACCAACCCTTGTCGTTGCCGGCTGCATGACCACCACATCGAGCAATGCCTGGCGTTTCCTCATAGAATTCAACATGGCAATGGGTACCCACGACCCGCGAACCCGACGGGTAAAAACCCTATTAGGGTAACGGTTTGGGACAAACCAATACCCATGGGTTTATAAATGGGAACAAATTGTACCCATCGGGTAAGCCGGGTATGTGTACGGGGAGGCAATATCCATACCCGCGTACCTGCATACCCGCATACGAAAATACAACCGCTACCCTCGACCCAAAATCACCTCCGCTTACCCATGTGAATGAGTTTAAATGTGTTGATCTTGTTTTGTGAACTCATGATTTTGTCTTTGATTTTGTTGATCTTATTATAGTCTCCTTCATTTGATCATTTTAAAGTAGGGGTCACAGAAGTAACTTCAATAAAAGAAAATTATAGAAAATTATGTCCCTCTTGTTTGTCTTGTAATTGGAAAAAACAAGAAAGAACATATATGAATGTTTCTCTAAGAAGTTCACTTACATGCCTACTCATCCATGAACGTAATTCGACATTGTTTGGTGCCACCTAGTCCATGCTTAATGCTATCCACTTTTGTAAATTAGTACCATTTTTATTCCATCGCGCAACAAATCGTTATATGTATGTGATGAAATGCTAAAATGTGGTATATATGTGTTCAAATTTTGAAGTATATATGCTGAAATTTTGTGTATATATACGGAAATGCTAAAAAAAATACATGGTGAAGTATAAGTTGGGTAAGGTGACCGAGATGAGTATTTTTACCCATTGGTATTACCCGGGTATGGGAACAATTTGAAACCCGAGGTACGGTACGAGTACGGGTTTGGGCGAAAACTATTGAGACAGTTAAGGATTTGGGCGATCATTACCCGCACTCGAACCCGGCGGGTGCCATGTTGACATAGAATTGACGCCCGACTTGCTTGTAGGCTTGTAGCAGCCACTGTCGCCGCTCGTGTCAGCCTGTGTGGAGCAGAGGCTCACAACTCGGTGTCTTCTCCCTTGCAAGCACTGGTTGTCGCCCGTAGTAGTGGAGGCACGACCGCTTGCATCAGCCCCGAGCAAAACCGTGTGAGAAGGCGGCAGGGCTCCGGCTTGCAAAATAGCGCAACAGGCTTCCTGAGGGGGCGCGCAACACGGGAGGCATGAAGAGCGAATGAGAAGAGCTGGATTCATGGAGTTTGATGTCCGGATGAGATCCTGACTCATTTGTGGAGAAAGCAGAAGATGGGAGGAGAGCTTTGTTCGAGGAAAGAGGATGAAGAGAGGGGGCAAGAGTGTGTGTCGTGTGCGGTGTATACGACGAAACGTAATTGCTCCCAAGCCGACACGAACGAGGACTGCGCGTGGGCTAGAGAAGTTCGCCAACCGACGCGAGCGCGCAATCGGTTGGCCGATTATAATCGCTTCCCATATTTTTTTTTCATATTTTTTGAACATAGCACAGACGCAAGCGTTCATATATATACACTTATACATTCACCCTTACAAAGGCACACATGCACATTTCCGAGAGACTGAACCGCCATATCATTTTGAGATTTTACAAAGTCACCGTAGGCGCCTCATAGTCAATGAAAACGTCTCCTCCCTCTAAGGCCTCATTTGGTCGTCCGGTATCCCGGAGGGATCCCCGTCAGAACCCAAGGCTGGAAGCCCATGGGGCAAGTCAGCCCGTGGAAAGCTAGCGCATTGTTTGGTCGCTCACAACTCGGGGAATTTCTGGCCCGATCCCTGTCGTTTTCCAGGGAGAGCAATCCACGCCTCGACAGGTCGGAGAAAAAATCCGCGCATCCACTCCTCTCACGCGATGGAGGTCCACCTAGCAACCTGGGGCGTTGTCTCCTCGTCCCCAAACGACCAAATGGTATAGAAGAGATTAGGGAAATCTCCCTGCCGTGGAAGGAGATCTCATATGCCATGAATATTCCCCCGGCTGGGGTTTGCTCCCCCGGTTTTGATTCGGCTGCTACCAAATTAGCCCTAAATGCACATCGCCGAAACTCCTGAAATAAATACGAGATAAATACAAGCACCGGGACTTGAACCTTGCTGAATTAAATATATCATTATCCTTTTAACCATCCGTTGTATTTTGTCCACATTCAACACATCGACATCGTACTAGCAGCTCCATTTGCATCGACAAAAGACCCTCACTTTGCATCGTTAATGTTTTCTTTGTTGGAAGCTCAAACTGGAATCCGACACGCTCCGGATCCGGCACTTTTTATCCGTAGGCGGAGGTGGGCCCATTTCCGTCCCTCGGTGGGCCCATTGCCCCCGTCGCCCACGGTTTCGCATCAGGGCCCATCCGTCAGTTTCTTCCTTCTCCTCCACTTCCACTCCCACCGTGGCTGCCTCCGCCGTCGCCTCCTCCTCCCTTCCCCAATGGTAGGCGCCAGACTGAGCCAGCTCTGACCGCCGCGCGGGGCCTTGATCCGGCGCCAGGCGGTCGGGAGTCGCGCGGGTGCCCCGTTCAATTCGACGCGGACTCCAGCTGGGAGGTCGGAGCGGCGGAGATCCGGTCGCCGGACTTGCCTCCAATCCGCTGGTCGCCGTCGTTCCCGGAAGAAAAATCGAGGTTGGTTTAACATTCCTTGCGCGTTCGTCCCGTATGTGCTCGTGTTTTCCTTCCCGAGTCACTCTGTTCATGAGCGAGTGTGCGATTCTGTCTGATGCAAACATGCTACTGTTTCATAGGAGGTTCGTTCGCCGGCGCGTGCTGTGCGCGGTCTCGTGGATCTGCGGCTCGGCGACTTGTGACCGGGTCTTTGCCGGTGGAAAGGGGGCTGCTTTGGGCATCGTTGTTCCCGAGGTGTTTGTCCCCATAGGGGCGACCAGTTCAAGAGAGCGCCGGTTCATGATTCAGGCAATGGCGTCGCAATCGCAGGCAGGAGGCGGCGGTGGCGGCGGCTATGCTGGCCCGGGGCAGCGCGGGCAGGCGCAGGGCCTGGCGAGGCAAGGTTCCCTGTACAGCCTTACCCTCGATGAGGTGCAGAGCCAGCTGACAGAGCCTTTGCTTAGTATGAACCTCGACGAGCTGCTCAAGAGCGTGTTTCCGGATGGCGTGGATCCTGTCGGTGGCGTCGCTGGCCAGTCTGAGCCGGCCCCGGGCCTGCATCGCCAGGGGAGCATCACAATGCCTCCTGAGCTGAGCAAGAAGACGGTGGACGAGGTGTGGAAGGGCATCCAAGATTCGCCGAAGAGAAGTGGTGAGGAGGGTATTCGGCGGAGGCGGGAGAGGCAGCCGACCTTTGGGGAGATGACACTTGAGGATTTCCTGGTGAAAGCTGGAGTTGTCGCTGAAGGGCATTTGAAGGATCCGATTGACTTGCCAGCTAACATGGGTGCGGTTGGGAGCAGTGTAACGGCCGCTGCGCCCAGTTTGAACCCTGGAGCGCATTGGTTACAGCAGTACCTGGAGCCCCAGCATCCAAGCATGGCAGGCCCTTTCATGGCAAGTCATTTGGGTCCTCAGCCATTGTCTGTTGCTACAGGTGCTATCATGGAACCAATTTACCCGGATGGCCAGATTACGTCACCAATGCTCGATGCACTTTCTGATCCTCAGACACCTAGGCGCAAGCGTGGTGCATCAGATGGTGTAACTGATAAAGTTGTAGAAAGAAGGCAGAAGAGAATGATAAAAAACAGGGAATCAGCTGCACGCTCCAGAGCGAGGAAGCAGGTCTACAGCTATTGTCCTGTCTATCCTGTTTTCCTACGCATTGGTTATGTCCTGTTATAATGTTATGATCGCAGCATCAAAGCTTTGTGAAAAGTTATTGTTGAATGTATTGATTTAGGTATTTATGTTACATTTTTTAGTCTCAAATAGTCAAATTGCAAGAATATCATTAGGTACTCCCTTACGTTTTTTTACTTCGCATATAAGATTTGTTTGAAGTCAAACTACATAAACTTTGAGCAAATTTATATTAAAAATATCAACATCTACAACACTAAAGTTATACAATATGAAAATTAATTTTATGATGCCTCTAATGATATTGATTTTGTATTGCGAATGTTGATATTTTTTTCCTATAAAGTTGGTCAAACTTTATAAAGTTTGACTTCAGACAAAACTTATATGCAGAGTAAAAGAAATGACTGTGCCACTGGAGTAGCCTATTGACTTATTCTCATTCCATGTCATTCTACTCTATTAATAAAGAAATAGCAATAACCTAGTGCATTCTACTTGGCAGGCTTACACTAATGAGCTTGAAAACAAGGTGTCTCGTCTAGAAGAGGAGAACGAGAGGTTGAAGAAGCAGAAGGTACTTTGTCTTCTGTTACTGTAACACTCTTACTTTTCGCCCCTTCTTTTTGGTGGAGGATATTTAACTACAGCATTCCACTATGCATTGTAGTGAACCCAGGTTATTGTAACAATGTTTTTATTCAGGTAGTAAGCTATTTTGTTTCACACTAGTCAATCGTTCAACTTCTTTCTACTTGGGCTCAATAATATCATGTGTAATAAGTGCACTATACTGATGTAATCATGTTAGTTGATTCCATAGTACCACCACCCACACAACTCATTTAGTATGCTTTGCAGACCTGTATCTATATTGTCACTGCTGAATCCCATATGTTCATTGCTACTTTTTTTGTCCAGTATTGTTGAGAAAACTATTTTAGTTACCATGCTGACAGACACGTGCAGTGATCTCATTGTTTGTTTTTGACGTTCAAATATCTATTGGAGGCTATGTAACGAAAGTGGAATCTCAAAGTTATTTTTCTTGCTTACAGAGCTAACTAAGTTTTGGCATTGACTTGAAGATTGTGCCACACTTTCTTTACAGGGCCAAACATACCATAATGTATATAAACTAACTGAATGGGGCTAGTTTTTGGTAGCTTGAACTTAGTAATTTTTGGAAATATAAGCAGCTGGTCATTCGAATTTAGAGGAAACTCTTATGAAGTTCTTGAGCATCTTATTTAATTGAATATACCCTACTGAATGTATTGACCGGTGTACTTAGGCTAAGTATGTCAATGTTTTGCATGGTGAAGTTGATATGCGCATGGCTACAGCAATTTTAATGATATGGAAGCAGAAAAACTGCTATTTAATGACTTGTAGTTGACTAGTGGGGTTTGTCTATATAGATATATTGTTGAAAGCACATATGTTGTACTCTATTGTTTCGGTTGCTTCTTAGTAGTAGTTCTTATTAGTTAACAATGCGGGTGAGATTTCAGCAGTGCCTGCTATTCCTAATAAGCAGTTTGTACGAAGAACTGCAGCATTGATTCATAGAACTTTATTGCTCTTCTCTGCAGCGTAGCAATTCATTAAGATGCTTGGCGCCCTTACGGCATATGCTTTGGTTGGTCAAAACTGAGTTGCTGCTGAGAATTGAATATATGGATAGGTTATCTTGAATCAATGAATCATGTCCCTATACTTGGCGAGTAAGAGGTGTAATAGAATTGCTTCCCTGTTCACAATTGCACAGTAGCTCTCCATACAATCTAAAAATGAAAACCCAGTTCTTTATACAATTACAATCCTGGAGTTACCCAACAGATTGCAGTCCTTTATGAAAGTAAAATAAACACATATCATGAACATTGACAGGAAACACACTTAACAAACAGATCACCACTGGAAATGAATACGTTAGACTTTGTACTCACTCAATCGTACATGCGTGAAGCAACAGAGCACCGCGTAAAAGAAAACCACAGAGAGCATATGTGCTTGTGTTTTCTGTATTTTGAGTGCAATTCCATTTGGTCCTTGCAATGGGTGCCTGCCATTTATCTGTTAAGACCACATCACCCAAAGATGATGCTGGTGATATTAATCATATCTAGCAATATTTGTAGTCCTATTCTTTCTTAGCCTAACACTATGATACTGAGATTTCATCGGTCGTTACTTTGTGGCTGTAAATAATTTTTTGCCAGCATGATGTAATTGATTCTTGTTCTTCAATTCAGCAAACAATATCCCCACACTTCATTTGGATGCTAAGTACGTAGCTTATATTATATTATATTCATCTCATGTCTGACGCCTTCCATTTCACAATAATTTCAGGAGTTGGACATGATGATAACCTCCGCGCCTCCCCCAGAACCCAAGTATCAACTCCGGAGAACAAGTTCTGCCCCTGTTTGACGTCGATAGTAAATTTTGTAGATTACACCGCTCATATGTTTTCTGTGGTTGTGGTAGAAACAGTTGGTAGCCTGAGGGGCAGTTGGTAGCTTGTCCCAGCCCGGTGGTTCAGAGTTTGTCAATGTGTGTAAATCTGCCAGGTTATGTTTTAATTTTATCAGAGCTCCTTTGTACATGGTAAGTTATGTCTGTCTCTATCTCATCATATGGTGGTCATGTATGTGGCCATGCCCAAAGAAAGTGTCTTTTCGTTGCTGTTTCTGCCAGACAGAGCGTATGTCCGCCGATACCTCTGTTTTTGCTGAGATCCGGGTGAGAATTTGACAGCCGAGTCGTGAAATCAGCATGAAGTTTTGATCATCATTAGAACTGCGAAGGCGCTCTGATCACAGCAGTTCATGAAGAAAATGCATCATTAGAACTCTGAAGGCGCTGATCACAGCAGTTCACAAAGAAAATTCTTTGAGAAGTTGAAGTAAACAAAACATGCATGAAAACGCTTGTGCGCAATTCTGGTTTGCTCCTGCAATAATGCGGAAAATCCGCAACCGATTCCAAGTCATTTAAAATTCCATATCCGCAATCAATTCAAATGGAACAATGCCTGAATGCAAAAGTCGAATGATCCCAACCATGTAACGAATCAGATCAACTTTGAAGACACATCTAACTAAATGATACACCTACAATACTTTCTAACGACACAGTCAAACATATTGGACCACTATCAACACCGCCTTTGCACCCCCAATACATAAAACATCTCCCATTAGTATCACCAGAGTCTTTTCCCCCTATGATGCAGAGAACGTCTTCCAGAAGTATCACCAAAGCCTCCTCCCGCCGATACGCCTCGCGAGCTGTATGTCCTTTTGCACTGTAGCAGCAAAAAAAAGTCAGGTTAACAGGAACATGCTAGTAAATACATCTTCATATATAGTTCCATTTATTCAGGAGCATCCGTTTTATTTGTTAGAATAGCAACAGCCATGATGATGATGATTCTCAACAGTTTCCAAGTTTTATAAGGAAACAAAAAATGTAACCTACAAATAAAATTCTGATTTTATATAATGTTTATCCTTCAGATAAGAAATAAATAGGTAATCAACCCTGAATAAGGCCCCGTTCGATACACAGGTAAGAAAAACAAAGGGATGTAAAAAAGTATAGGAATGCGGTTGGCTGTACAGTACATTACTGCAGTTCGCAAAATAGAAGAATAAAGGGTGTTCGGTTCACAGGAAATTGTCCAGAGGTATGAGCAAAGGAGCCGTACTACTGATGCAACAGTATTGAGTATTTTATTCAGGCACCAAGTGTTCTAATCGCTGCATGCTGGTATTGCTTCTCTCCCACCCATGCGAAAGGAATATTTTATTTGGCTTGTGAGTTGGCTTGCCTCAGGCCTCCGCCCAAAAATTGGTTCAGACCAGATGTTTAGATTCCTGTAAAATGGCCACTGTTTACGAACTTTTCCATAGGAACGCTGTAGCTGATTCCCTTGATCCGAACGCCAGTGAAGGAACTGAAAACTATGGAATGAACATTCCTTTGGAAAGTCTACAAATCCTTTGAAGCGAACAGGCCCTAAATAGGTAATCAACCCTGAATTTCCTGCTATAGTAACCCGGTTTGACATCTTCATTTTTTTTAATGAATTGTTTGACATGTTTGTTCGTTGACAACAGATACGAGGAGCTGCAGAGATATAACAATTGTGGATCCTATCATTAATCGTTAGAATTCTTGAACCTTGAAACAACATCAAAACTAGATATCACATCAAATGAAAGCAAAGGTGATCCTGTAATTGAAACTCTTTCATAACTGGCATGTTTCCTTCTGCATAATATTGTAAATGGAAGGAAGTTTTCATTCAGTGAGAACTTACTGATGGTAACACGCTTTGCATGGATGGCACAGTGATTTGCCCTTTCAAATACGTCGACGAGGTGATACTCTGCAGCCTGCAGAGGGAAAGGAAAAGGGAATTATGCGTCAATTCAAAGCAAATACACAGGCCAGTGACTAAAAGTACTAACTCATTTCTTAGGCCACACTGAGTATAGTCAACTTTATGTTATTTTTGCTCGTTGTGCAGAAGAAGGCATTTCTGGCAAGAGGCGACTAAAGTAAGTCTATTGTGCAAACAACAATCTCGTATAAATGCACAATAAACTTGACTGGTTCTAAAGTACTTTTTGTTGTTGTACTGGAAACAGAGATAATCATTTGGGGGTTGGGACACATAAGCATGTAGTGGATATAGACATAATCATTTGGCGTTCGGACACATAACCATAACATGCAATTTTCTGGATCACAATATCCTCATCCTGAATCAAAATTGAACGTCACTACCACTTGCTCACCTCTCAGTTACACCCTAAATTCCATAAGACATATGGCATCTAACCAATAGTTCAGTTTTGAGTGTGTGGGCAGGATCATGTATTCATGTTGCAAGACTGTATATCTTGACCAAACAACCAGATTTGCACAAACACACAGAAAAGACAATTGATACCGTTTTGCTCGTAATCACGTTTCAGTTTTGGGTTACCAGCCACCAAAACAATACCATGCTGCTAAATAAATATATCAAACTGAATTAATACCAGAGCATTCAGACACTATGATACATGCATCTACCCCACAGTTCATGGTTTTCAGATCTTGAATTCATCTGCATTGTAGTACTCTAATCAAACCATCAGATCTAATAGTACATGCCAGGTTTGAGCACTGACCTCTTGAATTGCAACGAGCGCTTGGGGAGTCCAGCGGCTGATTTCAGGACAGAAGAAGTCGGTGACCTCCTTGATCTACAAATTTGTCAGGAACAAAAGATTCCAATTTACACTCCGCACTCCAGATCGTTGGTAGAGAGAGCGAGAGGATATGACAGAGGTACCCACCAGACGAACAAATGGTGCAAACGGGATGAGAAAGTCGACCGACTTCTGGTACTTCCTGATCTCCCGCAGTGCCACCGTGCCTGGCCTGAACCGGTGTGGCTTCCTCTGCTTGGGTTGCCCAGTTGCCCCTGCTCCCACAAGAATAGATACGAGTCAGTCACAGACGAAATTAACAACTACCCGGAAGAGCGCAACCCCCAAACTGAGAACTTTGTGTCACATCCATCATCTTGCTACTGTACAAGATAAACTAAAATCTGGACCGATGAAGCGAAGAAAACTGCCGATCCCCTCCCCTCTGAGGGCAAAGGACAATACTGGGAAATGCATAAACATTGCTCCAAAGAAATGCCCGGAACAAGGAAGGGGAAAGAAAAACGCAAGTCCCCATCCATCATCTTGCTACTGTAGAAGATAAACTAAAATCTGGAGCAAGGAAGCGAAGAAATTGCCGGTGCAGCCCTCCCTAAGGGCCAAAGAACCGCAACTGCTCCTGGTAGCATTCCCGAGAAATGTGCGCAACAACGAAGGGGGGAGAAGATACAAGTCCCCGCCCCAAACAAGACGGAAATAGCCCTAAACACGCGGCGGAAAACCGAAAAGCACAAAGAAGGGCGCACCTTCAGCCGCCCCTGGGGCCGCCGCCCGCCCGGCTCGCCTCTGCATTCCGTCGAACAGGAGACGAGCAAGTCAGACCAAAAACAGAAAACAAGACGAAACAAAAGGAAGTGACCCAGGAAGGCCCGCGCACCGGAGTCGCCGACGTGCCCGCGCCATCTGCAAAGGGAGAGGAAGAACACATTAGCATCACGCGTGGGGCGTCCATCTCTCGCGACGAGGCGACGGCGTTCGCTCGAGATGGGGGGGAGGAAGGAAGGAGGGGCGGGATCACCTGTCTCCTGCCGCCGCGGCGTCCCGGCCGAGGGGCGCGTCCCGAGCTGCTTCTTGGGCAGCGCCTTGGTCTTCCTGACGGCCGGGTGCTTGGTGCGGGCCATCGCGTCGGGGCGCGCTGTCGACGGCGGCGGGTCGGCGCGGAGGAGGAGGAGGAGGGAGGAATTTCTCTTTTTTCGCGATTGTTTGTTTTACTGCGGCGCGTGGGCTTCCCGTGGAGAGAAAAGCGGGTGGTGGTGGGGTGGGGTGCGGGAGGAGCGGTTACTACTACTACTACTAGCGCGAGGCGAGTCGAACGTTGGGCGCGTGGGGCCCGGGCGACAGTGGGGGTGGGGGGGGGAGCGGTTCCCGGAGACACGCGATGCAACTTGCCACATTTCGTCCCGACTCGTCTAGTGACCGTTGGAATAGTGCCTCGCGTTCCACACAAGTTTCACACATGTCGAAAACGAAGGAACTTTTCCCTAAAAAAAGAAAACGAATGAACTTTTCTAAAAAAAATATTTGTACTCCCTCCGTCCCATAATATAAGAACGTTTTCGATACAAGTATATCGTCGAACCTTACCTATATTCCCTACATTTGTCTATCTATTTTAATTTTATTTCCTCGCTACCCTGCCTATTGTTTACTTACCAAATAAATTTTGCTTTTTTCTTTTGGTAAGTCAATAAGTGTTACCAAATAAGATATATATTTTACGTAACCACATTAATATGGGCCGGTAATCACATGCTAATCTACTAGAATATTTATATACCCATGAAATTATAGTTACTCGTATAAACGATGCTGGAGTAGTCATCCTCGCTTGCGCGCGCCTTGCGCCGATGCCCCTAGCATCCTGCATGCGCTCGATCGGGCCCGGGCGTTCCTCATCGAGCCGGCACCCTCGGGGTCCATGACACGTGGCCCTGGGGCTCGCGCCCCTCGACTTGCGTGTACCGTTTCATTCGCTTGTCTGACGGCGTATGATGTTTGCTCCACCGGGTAAAAGCGGTTGCCGTGCAGGGAGCATGCCCAGTTGTGCGTGCGCGTGTCGGATGGCTCGTGTGTCTTTCTTGGATCCCACCCGACTGGTTCTTCGGGTCGGCGTGTTGGGAGACGTTGCGGAGACGGCGTCTTGATGTGGTTGGATAAGGTGGGTTCATTCCTTTTGGCTCGTGCCCGGCTAGTCCTATTCGGCCAGTGTCTGCGTGGAGTTGTGTTCGCTCTGTCTTGTTCGTTTTATCCGGCCATTGTCCGCATGGAGTTTTGCCTGTTCCATCTGGCTGGTCGTATCTGGCTGGTGTCTACATGAAATTGTGTTCGTTCCTACTCCCTCCGTTTCCAAATATTTGTCTTTCTAGGCATTTTAAATGGACACAACATACGGATGTATGTAGACTTATTTTAGAGTGTAGGTTCACTCATTTTGCTTCGTATGTAGTCACTTGTTAAAATCTCTAGAAAGACAAATATTTAGAAACGGAGGGAGTATTTCTTTGGGGTAGACTATTTGTATGCTTTGGGGGTGTTTCGCTGGTAACGTGCTTGCTGGCTGTCGGTGTTTGAACTGTGTGGCTCCCTCCTTGTGTACCCACTCGTTGCCCGGCGGTGTTCCCCTGTTGGTGCTAGTGGCTTGGGTTGGCGGTGAGGGCGGGAGCCTATGACGCTCGCTCTATGGTAAAAGCATGTGCTCGCCTTGTCCCGTGACCTTTTGATACCGAAGCACTCAAGTGCTACCTCAATAACCTCATGTGGTTTCGTCCCATTGCTCGTACTCACCTGAACTTGCATGCATTGACATATTGTGTGAACCGATCGCATGGCTAATACAACAAGCTCATCAGAGACGGTTGACGGACAGAGTCGATGCCGATTGTCCGCTTTGTGGTAAGTTTTCCATTATCTATATGTACAAGCATAACTTGAGCAGAAAATGTTTTAGATTGTTGTTTTCATAGCAATCCGAGCTCTAAAAGCATGTCAACGATGCTGGCGACGTACCGAGGCACCCTCCAGGTGAAGAGTCCTACAACACCCTTAACGCTTTTGTTGAGGTATGACATGGTATAAATTTATTTCCATACTTGTTTTTCAATGTTCCTGTCTTCTAACTTGATGATTTGTCAATTTTACAATCTACAAAGTCTTGTGCACATGGGGTAGGCGCTCTTCTAGGCCATCGCTTCATCGATAACATCGTGCCTACCCCCGTCGAGGTCCTCGTTAAGAGACGCACAAGGCTCTCTTGAGGACTCCAGAGATGGCGAGGACGACGAGGATGAGGGGCACACGCATGATGAGATCGACACATCATAGATCCCCGGTGCACCTCAACCTATTTAGTTGCGTGACTTCGACCTAAAGCCGAGGAAGTCGCGGGATGATAAGTATACTCTGTATGCATATGCGAGGAATGTGTTGGAAATATGCCCTAGAGGCAATAATAAAATGGTTATTATTGTATTTCCTTGTTCATGATAATTGTCTATTGTTCATGCTATAATTGTATTAACTGGAAACCGTAATATATGTGTGAATACATAGACCACAACATGTCCCTAGTTAGCATCTAGTTGACTAGCTCGTTGATCAATAGATGGTTATGATTTTCTGACCATGGACATTGGATGTCATTGATAACGGGATCACATCATTAGAAGAATGATGTGATGGACAAGATCCAATCCTAAGCATAGCACAAGATCGTGTAGTTGTTTGCTAAAGCTTTTCTAATGTCAAGTATCATTTCCTTAGACCATGAGATTGTGCAACTCCCGGATACTGTAGGAATGCTTTAGGTGTACCAAACGTCACAACGTAACTGGGTGGCTATAAAGGTACACTACAGATATCTCCGAAAGTGTATGTTGGGTTGGCACGAATCAAGACTAGGATTTGTCACTCCGTATGACGGAGAGGTATCTCTGGGCCCACTCGGTAATGCATCATCATAATGAGCTCAATGTGACAAAGTAGTTGGTCACGGGATCATGCATTACGGAACGAGTAAAGTGACTTGCCAGTAACGAAATTGAACGAGGTATTGGGATACCGACGATCAAATCTCGGGCAAGTAACGTACCGATTGACAAAGGGAATTGTATACGGAATTGCTTGAATCCCCGACATCGTGGTTCATCCGATGAGATCATCGTGGAACATGTGGGAGCCAACATGGGTATCCAGATCCCGCTGTTGGTTATTGGCCGGAGAGTTGTCTCGGTCATGTCTGCATGATTCCCGAACCCATAGGGTCTACACACTTAAGGTTCGATGACGCTAGGGTTATAAGGGAAGTTTGTATGTGGTTACCGAATGTTGTTCGGAGTCCCGGATGAGATCCTGGATGTCACGAGGAGTTCCGGAATGGTCCAGAGGTAAAGAATAATATATAGGAAGTGAGGTGTTGGCCACCGGAAGTATTTCGGGCGTCACCGGTAATGTACCGGGACCACCGGAAGGGTTCCGGGGGTCCACCGGGAGGGGCCACCATCCCCGGAGGCTTGCATGGGCCGCCCCTGGGTGGGCTGGTGCGCCTCCCACCAAGGCCCAAGGCACAACTAGGAGGGGAGAGGGGAAACCCTGGGCACAGATGGGCCTAAAGGCCCACCCTAGGGCGCGCCCCCCTCTCTCCCCCTCTTGGCCGCCCCCTCCAAGTGCCATCTAGGGCTGCCGCACCCCTAGGGTGGGAACCCTAGATGGGGGCGCAGCCACCTCCCCTCCTCCTATATATGGTGGGGTTTTTGGGGATGCCAAAGATACGAGTCTCTCTCTCTCTCTCTCTCTCTTGGCGCAGCCCTACCTCTGCACATCCTCGTTCCTCGTAGTGCTTGGCGAAGCCCTGCTGGAAACCATGCTGCTCCACCACCACCACGTCGTCGTGCTGTTGATGGAGTTGTCTTCCCCAACCTCTCCCTCCTCCTTGCTGGATCAAGGCACGAGAGACGTCACCGGGCTGCACGTGTGTTGAACACGGAAGCGCCGTTGTTCGGTGCTTAGATCGGAATCAACCGCGATCTGAATCGCTGCGTGTACGACTCCTCCAACCGCGTTCTTGTAACGCTTCCGCATCGCGATCTTCAAGGGTATGAAGATACACTCCCCTCTCTCTTGTTGCTAGAATCTCCATAGATTGATCTTGGTGATGCGTAGAAAATTTTGAATTTCTGCTACGTTCCCCAACAGTGGCATCATGAGCTAGGTCTATTGCGTAGATTCTATGCACGAGTAGAACACAAGTAGTTGTGGGCGTTGGTTTGTTCAATTTGCTTACCATTACTAGTACTATCTTGTTTCGGCGGTATTGTGGGATGAAGCGGCCCGGACCGACCTTACACGTACGCTTACGTGAGACAGGTTCCAACGACTGACATGCACTTGTTGCATAAAGGTGGCTAGCGGGTGGTAGTTTCTCCCACTTTAGTCGGATCAGATTCAATGAAAAGGGTCCTTATGAAGGGTAAATAGCAATTGGCATATCACCGTTGTGGCTTTTGTGTAGGTAAGAAACGTTCTTGCTAGAAACCCATAGCAGCCACGTAAAACATGCAACAACAATTAGAGGACGTCTAACTTGTTTTTGCAGGGTATGCTATGTGATGTGATATGGCCAAAAGAATATGATGAATTATATACATGTGATGTATGATATTGGTCATGTTCTTGTAATAGGAATCACGACTTGCATGCCGATGAGTATGACAACCGGCAGGAGCCATAGGAGTTGTCTTAATTTATTGTATGACCTGCGTGTCATTGAAAACACCATGTAATTACTTTACTTTATTGCTAATCGTTAGCCATAGTAGTAGAAGTAATAGTTGGCGAGACAACTTCATGAAGACACGATGATGGAGATCATGGTCTCATGCCGGTAACGAAGGTGATCATGCCGCGCCTCAAAGATGAAGATCAAAGGCGCGAGATGATATTGGCCATATCATGTCACTCTATGATTTGCATGTGATGTTTGTCATGTCTACATCTTATTTGCTTAGAACGATGGTAGCATAAATAAGATGATCCCTCATTAAAATTTCAAGAAAGTGTTCCCCCTAACTGTGCACCGTTGCGAAAGTTCGTTGTTTCGAAGCACCACGTGATGATCGGGTGTGATAGATTCTAACATTCACATACAACAGGTGTAAGCCAGATTTACACACGCAAAACACTTAGGTTGACTTGATGAGCCTAGCATGTACAGACATAGCCTCGGAACACAAGAGACCGAAAGGTCGAACATGAGTCGTATAGTAGATACGATCAACATGAAGATGTTCATCGATGATGACTAGTCCGTCTCACGTGATGATCGGACATGACCTAGTTGACTCGGATCATGTATCACTTAGATGACTAGAGGGATGTCTATCTAAGTGGGAGTTCATTAAATAACCAGATGAACTTAATTATCATGAACATAGTCAAAAGGTCTTTGCAAATATGTCATAGCTTACGCTTTAGTTCTACTGTTTAAGATATGTTCCTAGAGAAAATTTTAGTTGAAAGTTGATAGTAGCAATTATGCGGACTGGGTCCGTAAACTGAGGATTATCCTCATTGCTGCGCAGAAGGCTTATGTCCTTAATGCACCACTCGGTGTGCTGAACCTCGAGCATCGTCTGTGGATGTTGCGAACATCTGACATACACGTTTTGATGACTACGTGATAGTTCAGTGCGTAATGTTAAATGGTTTAGAATTGAGGCACCAAAGACATTTTGAAATGTCGCAGAACATATGAGATGTTCCAAGAGCTGAAATTGGGATTTCAGGCTCGTGCCCACGTCAAGAGGTGTGAGACCTCTGACAAGTTTCTTAAGCCTGCAAACTAAGGGATAAAAGCTCAATCGTTGAGCATGTGCTTGTTGGGGAACGTTGCAGAAAATAAAATTTTCCTATGGTTTCACCAAGATCCATCTATGAGTTCATCTAAGCAACGAGTGAAAGGGCAGATGCATCTATATACCACTTTGTAGATCGCGAGCGGAAGCATTCAAAAGAACGGGGTTGAAGTAGTCGTTCTCGTCATGATCCTATCACCGGAGATCCTAGCGCCGAACGGACGACACCTCCACGTTCAACACACGTACGGTCAGCGTGACGTCTCCTCCGTCTTGATCCAGCAAGGGGGAAGGAGAGGTTGATGATGATCCAGCAACACGACGGTGTGGTGGTGGATGCAGCAGAACTCCGGCAGGGCTTCGCCAAGCTGCTGCGGGAGGAGGACGAGGTGTAGCAGGGGGAGGGAGGCGCCAAGACTTGGGTGCGGCTGCCCTCCCCCCTGCCCTCCTTTATATAGGCCCCTAGGGGGGGCGCTGGCCCTGGGAGATCAATCTCCCAAGGGGGGGCGGCGGCCAAGGGGGGTGGAGTGCCCCCCAAGGCAAGTGGTGCGCCCCCCCACCTAGGGTTTCCAACCCTAGGCGTAGGGGGGGCCAAGGGGGGGAGCACCAGCCCACTAGGGGCTGGTTCCCCTCCCACTTCAGCCCACAGGGCCCTCCGGGATAGGTGGCCCCACCCGGTGGACCCCCGGGACCCTTCCGGTGGTCCCGGTACAATACCGGGTGACCCCGAAACTTTCCCGATGGCCGAAACAACACTTCCTATATAGTTTTCTTTACCTACGGACCATTCCGGAACTCCTCGTGACGTCCAGGATCTCATCCGGGACTCCGAACAACATTCGGTTTGCTGCATACTCATATTCATACAACCCTAGCGTCACCGAACCTTAAGTGTGTAGACCCTACGGGTTCGGGAGACATGCAAACATGACCGAGACGGCTCTCCGGTCAATAACCAATAGCGGGATCTGGATACCCATGTTGGCTCCCACATACTCCTCGATGATCTCATCGGATGAACCACAATGTCGAGGGTTCAAGCAATCCCGTATACTATTCCCTTTGTCAGACGGTATGTTACTTGCCCGAGACTCGATCGTCGGTATCCCAATACCTCGTTCAGTCTCGTTACCAGCAAGTCACTTTACTCGTACCGTAATGCATGATCCTGTGACCAGACACTTGGTCACTTTGAGCTCATTATGATGATGCACTACCGAGTGGGCCCAGTGATACCTCTCCGTAACACGGAGTGACAAATCCCAGTCTCGATCCGTGTCAACCCAACAGACACTTTCGGAGATACCTATAGAGCACCTTTATAGTCACCCAGTATGTTGTGACGTTTAGTACACCCAAAGCACTCCTACGGTATCCGGAAGTTACACGATCTCATGGTCTAAGGAAGAGATACTTGACATTGGAAAAGCTCTAGCAAAACGAACTACACGATCTTGTGCTATGCTTAGGAATGGGTCTTGTCCATCACATCATTCTCCTAATGATGTGATCCCGTTTTCAATGACATCTAATGTCCATAGTCAGGAAACCATGACTATCCGTTGACCAACGAGCTAGTCAACTAGAGGCTTACTAGGGACGTATTGTGGTCTATGTATTCACACGTGTATTACGATTTCCGGATAATACAATTATAGCATGAATAAAAGACAATTATCATGAACAAGGAAATATAATAATAATACTTTTACTATTGCCTCTAGGGCATATTTCCAACAGTCTCCCACTTGCACTAGAGTCAATAATCTAGTTACATTGTGATGAATCGAATACCCATAGAGTTCTGGTGTTGATCATGTTTTGCTCGCGAGAGAGGTTTAGTCAACGGATCTGCGACATTCAGATCCGTATGTACTTTGCAAATATCTATGTCTCCATCTTGAACATTTTCACGGATGGAGTTGAAGCGACGCTTGATGTGCCTGGTCTTATTGTGAAACCTGGTCTCCTTGGCAAGGGCAATAGCTCCAGTGTTGTCACAGAAGAGTTTGATCGGCCCCGACGCATTGGGTATGACTCCTAGGTCGGTGATGAACTCCTTCACCCAAATTGCTTCATGCGCTGCCTCCGAGGCTGCCATGTACTCTGCTTCACATGTAGATCCCGCCACGACGCTCTGCTTGCAGCTGCACCAGCTTACTGCTCCACCATTCAACATATACACGTATCCGGTTTGTGACTTAGAGTCATCTAGATCTGTGTCGAAGCTAGCGTCGACGTAACCCTTTACGACGAGCTCTTCGTCACCTCCACAAACGAGAAACATGTCCTTTGTCCTTTTCAGGTACTTCAGGATATTCTTGACCGCTGTCCAGTGTTCCTTGCTGGGATTACTTTGATACCTACCTACCAAACTTATGGCATGGTTTACATCAGGTCTGGTACACAGCATGGCATACATAATAGATCCTATGGCTGAGGCATAGGGGATGACGCTCATCTCTTCTTTATCTTTTGTCGTGGTCGGGCATTGAGCCGAGCTCAATCTCACACCTTGTAGTACAGGCAAGAACCCTTTCTTGGACTGATCCATTTTGAACTTCTTCAAAATCTTATCAAGGTATGTGCTTTGTGAAAGACCTATGAGGCGTCTATCCCTATAGATCTTGATGCCTAATATGTAAGCAGCTTCTCCAAGGTCCTTCATTGAAAAACACTTATTCAAGTAGGTCTTAATGCTGTCCAAGAATTCTATATCATTTCCCATCAAAAATATGTCATCTACATATAATATGAGAAATGCTACAGAGCTCCCACTCACTTTCTTGTAAACACAGGCTTCTCCATAAGTCTGCATAAACCCAAACGCTTTGATCATCTCATCAAAGCGAATGTTCCAACTCCGAGATGCTTGCACCAGCCCATAAATGGATCGCTGGAGCTTGCACACTTTGTTAGCATTCTTAGGATCGACAAAACCCTCTGGCTGCATCATATACAGTTCTTCCTTAAGATGCCCGTTAAGGAATGCCGTTTTGACGTCCATCTGCCATATCTCATAATCATAGTATGCGGCAATTGCTAACGTGATTCGGACGGACTTAAGCTTCGCTACTGGAGAGAAAGTCTCATCGTAGTCAATCCCTTGAACTTGCCGATAATCCTTAGCGACAAGTCGAGCTTTATAGATGGTTACATTACCATCCGCGTCCGTCTTCTTCTTAAAGATCCATTTGTTTTCTATCGCTCGCTGATCATCGGGCAAGTCAGTCAAAGTCCATACTTTGTTTTCATACATGGATTCTATCTCGGATTGCATGGCTTCAAGCCATTTGTTGGAATCTGGGCCCACCATCGCTTCTTCATAGTTCGAAGGTTCACCGTTGTCTAACAACATGATTTCCAGGACAGGGTTGCCATACCACTCTGGTGTGGAACGTGTCCTTGTGGACCTACGAAGTTCAGTAGCAACTTGATCAGAAGTACCTTGATCATCATCATTAATATCCTCTCCAGTCGGTGTAGGCACCACAGGAACATTTTCCTGAGCTGCACTACTTTCCGGTTCAAGAGGTAGTACTTCATCGAGTTCTACTTTCCTCCCACTTACTCCTTTCGAGAGAAACTCTTTTTCTAGAAATGATCCGTTCTTGGCAACAAAGATCTTGCCCTCGGATCTTAAGTAGAAGGTATACCCAATGGTTTCCTTAGGGTATCCTATGAAGACGCATTTTTCTGACTTGGGTTCGAGCTTTTCAGGTTGAAGTTTCTTGACATAAGCATCGCATCCCCAAACTTTTAGAAACGACAGCTTAGGTTTCTTCCCAAACCATAATTCATACGGTGTCATCTCAACGGATTTAGACGGTGCCCTATTTAAAGTGAATGTAGATGTCTCTAGAGCGTATCCCCAAAATGATAGCGGTAAATCGGTAAGAGACATCATAGATCGCACCATATCCAATAGAGTGCGATTACGACGTTCGGACACACCGTTACGCTGAGGTGTTCTAGGCGACGTGAGTTGTGAAACGATTCCACATTTTCTTAAGTGTGTACCAAATTCATGACTTAAATATTCTCCTCCACGATCCGATCGTAAGAATTTTATCTTTCGGTCACGTTGATTCTCTACTTCATTCTGAAATTCCTTAAACTTTTCAAAGGTCTCAGACTTGTGTTTCATCAAGTAGACATACCCATATCTACTCAAGTCATCAGTGAGAGTGAGAACATAATGATATCCTCCGCGAGCCTCAACGCTCATTGGACCACACACATCAGTATATATGATTTCCAATAAGTTGGTTGCTCGCTCCATTGTTCCGGAGAACGGAGTCTTGGTCATTTTGCCCATGAGGCATGGTTCGCATGTGTCAAATGATTCATAATCGAGAGACTCTAAAAGTCCATCAGCATGGAGCTTCTTCATGTGCTTGACACCAATGTGACCAAGGCGGCAGTGCCACAAGTATGTGGGACTATCGTTATCAACTTTACATCTTTTGGTATTCACGCTATGAATATGTGTAACATTATGTTCGAGATTCATTAAGAATAAACCATTGACCATCGGGGCATGACCATAAAACATATCTCTCATATAAATAGAACAACCATTATTCTCGGATTTAAATGAGTAGCCATCTCGTATCAAACGAGATCCAGATACAATGTTCATGCTCAGACTTGGCACTAAATAACAATTATTGAGGTTCATAACTAATCCGGTGGGTAAATGTAGAGGTAGCGTGCCGACAGCGATTACATCGACCTTGGAACCATTCCCAACGCGCATCGTCACCTCGTCCTTCGCCAGTCTCCGCTTATTCTGCATCTCCTGCTGTGAGTTGCAAATGTGAGCAATGGCACCAGTATCAAATACCCAGGAGTTACTATGAGTACTGGTAAGGTACACATCAATTACATGTATATCAAATATACCTTTGGTGTTGCCGGCCTTTTGTCCGCTAAGTATTTGGGGCAGTTCCGCTTCCAGTGACCCTTCCCCTTGCAATAAAAGCACTCAGTCTCAGGCTTGGGTCCATTCTTTGACTTCTTCCTGGCAACTGGCTTACCAGGCGCGGCAACATCTTTGCCGTCCTTCTTGAAGTTCTTCTTACCCTTGCCCTTCTTGAGCTTAGTGGTCTTATTGACCATCAACACTTGATGTTCTTTCTTGATTTCAACCTCTGCTGACTTCAGCATTGAGAATACTTCAGGAATGGTCTTCACCATCCCCTGCATATTGTAGTTCAACACAAAGCTCTTGTAGCTCGGTGGGAGCGACTGAAGGATTCTGTCAATGACCGCCTCTTCCGGGAGGTTGATCTCCAACTGGGACAGGCGGTTGTGCAACCCAGACATTTTGAGTATGTGCTCACTGACAGAACTGTTTTCCTCCATCTTACAACTATAGAACTTGTCGGAGACTTCATATCTCTCGACCCGGGCATGAGCTTGGAAAACCATTTTCAGCTCCTCGAACATCTCATATGCTCCGTGCTTCTCAAAACGCTTTTGGAGCCCCGGTTCTAAGATGTAAAGCATGCCGCACTGAACGAGGGAGTAATCATCAGCACGTGATTGCCAAGTGTTCATAACGTCTTGGTTCTCTGGGATGGGTGCTTCACCTAGCGGTGCATCTAGTACATAATCTTTCTTGGCTGCTATGAGGATGATCCTCAGGTTCCGGACCCAGTCCAAATAGTTGCTGCCGTCATCTTTCAGCTTGGTTTTCTCTAGGAACGCGTTGAAGTTCATGTTGACATGAGCGTTGGCCATTTGATCTACAAGACATATTTTGCAAAAGTTTTTAGACTAAGTTCATGATAATTAAGTTCATCTAATCAAATTATTTAATGAACTCCCACTCAGATTAGACATCCCTCTAGTCATCTAAGTGTTACACGATCCGAGTCGACTAGGCCGTGTCCGATCATCACGTGAGACGGACTAGTCATCATCGGTGAACATCTCCATGTTGATCGTATCTTCCATACGACTCATGTTCGACCTTTCGGTCTCTGTGTTCCGAGGCCATGTCTGTACATGCTAGGCTCGTCAAGTTAACCCTAAGTGTTCTGCATGTGTAAATCTGTCTTACACCCGTTGTATGTGAACGTAAGGATCTATCACACCCGATCATCATGTGGTGCTTCGAAACGACGAACTTTAGCAACGGTGCACAGTTAGGGGGAACACTTTCTTGAAATTATTATAAGGGATCATCTTATTTACTACCACCATTCTAAGTAAACAAGATTTATAAAACATAATAAACATCACATGCAATTATATAGTAGTGACATGATATGGCCAATATCATATAGCTCCTTCGATCTCCATCTTCGGGGCTCCATGATCATCTTCGTCACCGGCATGACACCATGATCTCCATCATTGTGTCTTCATGAAGTTGTCACGCCAGCGACTACTTCTACTTCTATGGCTAACGCGTTTAGCAATAAAGTAAAGTAATTTACATGGCGTTCTTCAATGACACGCCGGTCATACAAAAAATAAAGACAACTCCTATGGCTCCTGCCGGTTGTCATACTCATCGACATGCAAGTCGTGATTCCTATTACAAGAACATGATCTCATACATCACAATATATCATTCATCATTCATCACAACTTCTTGCCATATCACATCACATGACAATTGCTGCAAAAACAAGTTAGACGTCCTCTAATTGTTGTTGCATCTTTTACGTGGCTGCAATTGGGTTCTAGCAAGAACGTTTTCTTACCTACGAATAACCACAACGTGATTTTGTCAACTTCTATTTACCCTTCATAAGGACCCTTTTCATCTAATCCACTCCAACTAAAGTAGGAGAGACAGACACCCGCTAGCCACCTTATGCAACTAGTGCATGTCAGTCGGTGGAACCTGTCTCACGTAAGCATACGTGTAAGGTCGGTCCGGGCCGCTTCATCCCACAATACCGCTGAAGCAAGAAAAAGACTAGTAGCGGCAAGCAAGTTGACAAGATCTATGCCCACAACAAAATTGTGTTCTACTCGTGCAATAGAGAACTACGCATAGACCTAGCTCATGATGCCACTTTTGGGGAACGTTGCAGAAAATAAAATTTTCCTACGGTTTCACCAAGATCCATCTATGAGTTCATCTAAGCAACGAGTGAAAGGGGAGATGCATCTACATACCACTTTGTAGATCGCGAGCGGAAGCGTTCAAAAGAACGGGGTTGAAGTAGTCGTTCTCGTCGTGATCCTATCACCGGAGATCCTAGCACCGAATGGACGGCACCTCCGCGTTCAACACACGTACGGTCAACATGACGTATCCTCTGTCTTGATCCAGCAAGGGGGAAGGAGAGGTTGATGATGATCCAGCAGCGCGACGGTGTGGTGGTGGATGCAGCAGAACTCCGGCAGGGCTTCGCCAAGCTGCTGCGGGAGGAGGACGAGGTGTAGCAGGGGGAGGGAGGCGCCAAGACTTGGGTGCGGCTGCCCTCCCACCTTTCCTCCTTTATATAGGCCCCCAAGGGGGGCGCCGGCCCTGGGAGATCAATCTCCCAAGGGGGGGCGGCGGCCAAGGGGGGTGGAGTGCCCCCAAGGCAAGTGGTGCGCCCCCCACCTAGGGTTTCCAACCCTAGGCGCAGGGGGGCCCAAGGGGGGGCGCACCAGCCCACTAGGGGCTGGTTCCCCTCCCACTTCAGCCCACGGGGCCCTCCGGGATAGGTGGCCCCACCCGGTGGACCCCCGGGACCCTTTTGGTGGTCCCGGTACAATACCGGGTGACCCCGAAACTTTCCCGATGGCCGAAACAGCACTTCCTATATAGTTTTCTTTACCTCAGGACCATTCCGGAACTCCTCGTGACGTCCGAGATATCATCCGGGACTCCGAACAACATTCGGTTTGCTGCATACTCATATTCATACAACCCTAGCGTCACTGAACCTTAAGTGTGTAGACCCTACGGGTTCGGGAGACATGCAGACATGACCGAGACGGCTCTCCGGTCAATAACCAACAGCGGGATCTGGATACTCATGTTGGCTCCCACATACTCGTCGATGATCTCATCGGATGAACCATGATGTCGAGGGTTCAAGCAACCCCGTATACTATTCCCTTTGTCAGACGGTATGTTACTTGCCCGAGACTCCATCATCGATATCCCAATACCTCGTTCAGTCTCGTTACCGGCAAGTTACTTTACTCGTACCGTAATGCATGATCCCGTGACCAGACACTTGGTCACTTTGAGCTCATTATGATGATGCACTATCGAGTGGGCCCAGTGATACCTCTCCGTAACACGGAGTGACAAATCCCAGTCTCGATCCGTGTCAACCCAACAGACACTTTCGGAGATACCTGTAGAGCACCTTTATAGTCACCCAGTTACATTGTGACGTTTGGTACACCCAAAGCACTCCTACGGTATCCGGGAGTTACACGATCTCATGGTCTAAGGAAGAGATACTTGACATTGCAAAAGCTCTAGCAAAACGAACTACACGATCTTGTGCTATGCTTAGGAATGGGTCTTGTCCATCACATCATTCTCCTAATGATGTGATCCCGTTGTCAACGACATCTAATGTCCATAGTCAGGAAACCATGACTATCTGTTGACCAACGAGCTAGTCAACTAGAGGCTTACTAGGGACGTATTGTGGTCTATGTATTCACACGTGTATTACGATTTCCGGATAATACAATTATAGCATGAATAAAAGACAATTATCATGAACAAGGAAATATAATAATAATACTTTTATTATTGCCTCTAGGGAATATTTTCAACAGTCTCCCACTTGCACTAGAGTCAATAATCTAGTTACATTGTGATGAATCGAACACCCATAGAGTTCTGGTGTTGATCATGTTTTGCTCGCGAGAGAGGTTTAGTCAACGGATCTGCGACATTCAGATCCGTATGTACTTTGTAAATATCTATGTCTCCATCTTGAACATTTTCACGGATGGAGTTGAAGCGACGCTTGATGTGCCTGGTCTTCTTGTGAAACCTGGGCTCCTTGGCAAGGGCAATAGCTCCAGTGTTGTCACAGAAGAGTTTGATCGGCCCCGACGCATTGGGTATGACTCCTAGGTCGGTGATGAACTCCTTCACCCAAATTGCTTCATGCGCTGCCTCCGAGGCTGCCATGTACTCCGCTTCACATGTAGATCCCGCCACGACGCTCAGATTGTCTGAGTACTTTTATTATTGCCTCTAGGGCATATTTCCAACAGTGCTCAGATTGTCTGAGTACTACAATTGCTTGAATCGAGTGGGAGTTATCTTCCAGATGAGATAGTGATGGTTCTCCAAAGTCACTGCCACCAAGCTACTAGAGCTTCGTGATGAACTATAACATATCAAGGATAGACATGATATCCTTGAGCAATTCACGATGTTTGACACCGCGAAAGTAGAAATCAAGTACGAACATCAATTGTTGATGGTTAGTAAAACCACTAGTTTCAAGAAGGGCAAGGGAAAGAAGGGATACTTCATGAAACGGCAAATCAGTTGCTGCTCTAGTGAAGAAACCCAAGGTTGAACCCAAACCCGAGACTAAGTGCTTCTGTAATGAGGGGAACGGACACTGAAGCAGAAGTACCCTAGATACTTGGTAGATGAGAAGGCTAGCAAGGTTGACAGAAGTATATTGGATATACATTATATTAATGTGTACTTTACTAGTACTCCTAGTAGCACCAGGGTATTAGATGCCGGTTCGGTTGCTAAGTGTTAGTGACTCGAAATAAAAGCTACAGAATAAACGGAGACTAGCTAAAGGTGAGATGACGATATGTGTTGGAAGTGTTTCCAAGGTTGATGTGATCAAGCATCGCATACTCCCTCTACCATCAAGATTGGTGTTAAACCTAAATAATTGTTATTTGGTGTTTGCGTTGATCATAGACATGATTGAATTATGTTTATCGCAATACGGCTATTCATTTAAGGAGAATAATGGTTACTCTGTTTATTTGGATAATACCTTCAATGGTCTTGCACCTAAAATGAATGGTTTATTGAATCTCGATCGTAGTGATACACATGTTCATGCCAAAAGATATAAGATAGTAATGATAGTACCACATACTTGTGGCACTGCCATTTGAGTCATATTGATATAAAACGCATGAAGAAGCTCCATGTTGATGGATATTTGGACTCACTCGTTTTTGAAAAGATTGAGACATGCGAACCATGTCTATTGGTATAGATGCATGAAGAAACTCCATACAGATGGATCGTTTGGACTCACTTGATTTTGAATCACTTGAGACATGCAAATCATGCCACATGGGCAAGATGACTGAAAGGCCTCGTTTTCAGTGAGATGGAACAAGAAAGCAACTTGTTGGAAGCAATACATTTTGATGTGTGCAGTCCAATGAGTGCTGAGGCACGCAGTGGATACTGTTATGTTCTTACTTCATAGATGATTTGAGTAGATGCTAAGTATATTTACTTGATGAAACACAAGTTTGAATTATTGAAAGGTTCAAGTAATTTCATAGTGAAGTTAAAGATCGTCGTGACAAGAGGATAAAATGTCTATGATATGATCATAGAGATGAATATCCGAGTTACGAGTTGGCACACAATTAAGACATTGTGGAAATTGTTTTACAACTAACATCGCCTGGAACACCATAGTGTGATGATGTGTCCGGACATCATAACTGCACCCTATTGGATATGGTGCATACCATGATGTCTCTTATCGAATTACCACTATTGTTTATGGGTTAGGCATTAGAGACAACCGCATTCACTTTAAATAGGGTACCACACAATTCTGTTGAGACGACACCATACGAACTATGGTTTAGAGAAACCTAAGTTGTCGTTTCTTAAAAGTTTGGGGCTGCGATGCTTATGTGAAAAGTTCCAGGATGATAAGCTCGAACCCAAAGCGGATAAATGCATCTTCATAGGACACCCCAAAACCGTTGGGTATACCTCCTGTCTCAGTTCCGGAAGCAAAAGGGATTGTTTCTAGAATCGGGTCCTTTCTCGAGGAAAAGTTTCTCTCGAAAGAATTGAGTGGGAGGATGGTGGAGACTTGATGAGGTTATTGATCCGTCACTTCAACTAGTGTGTAGCAGGGCACAGGAAGTTGTTCCTGTGGCGCCTACACCAATTGAAGTGGAAGCTGATGGTATTGATCATGAAACTTCGGATCAAGTCACTACCAAAACTCGTAGGTTCACAAGGATACGTACTACTTCAGAGTGGTACGTAATCCTGTCTTGGAGGTCATGTTGCTAGACAACAATGAACTTACGAGCTATGGAGAAGCGATGGTGGGCCCGGATTCCAACGAATGTCTCAAGACCATAAAATCCGAGAGAGGATCCATGTATGAAAACAAAGTGTATACTTTGGAAGAACTACTTAACGGTCGTAAGGCTGTTGGGTACAGATGGATTTTAAAAGTAAGACAGACAATGATGGAAAGTGTCACCATTAAGAAAGCTCGACTTGTCGCCAAGATGTTTTCCGACAAGTTCAAGGAGTTGACTACGATGAGATTTTCTCACTCGTAGAGATGCTAAGAGTCTGTTGGAATTATATTAGCAATTACTGCATTATTTATGAAATCTTGCAGATAGGATGTCAAAACATTGTTTCCTCGACGATTCTCTTGAGGAAAAGGTTGTATGTGATACAACCAGAAGGTTTTGTCAATCCTGAAAGATGCTAACAAGTATGCAAAGCTCCAACAATCCTTCTAAGGGCTGGAGTAAGCATCTCGGAGTTGGAATATACGCTTTGATGAGATGATCAAAGATTTTGGGCTTATACAAATTTTATGAGAAACTTGTATTTCCAAAGAAGTGAGTGGGAGCATTATAGAATTTCTGATGAGTATATGTGGTTGACATATTGTTGATGAGAAATGATGTAGAGTTTCTAGAAAGCATATAGGGTTATTTGAAAAGTGTTTTCAATGGAAAACCTAGATTAAGCTACTTGAACATTGAGCATCAAGATCTATAAGGATAGATCAAAATCGCTTAATAGTACTTTCAAACAAATACATACCATGACAAGATTTTGAAGGAGTTCAAAATAGATCGGCAAAGAAGGAGTTCTTGGCTGTGTTATAAGGTGTGAGTATTGAGTAAGACTCAAGACCTGACCACGACAGAAGAGAGAGAAAGGACGAAGATCGTCCCCTATGCTTTAGTGTTATAAGGTGTGAGTATTGAGTAAGATTCAAGACCTGACCATGGCAGAAGAGAGAGAGAAAGGACGCAGATCGTCCCCTATGCTTTAGACGTAGGCTCTACAGTATGTTATGTTGTGTACCGCACCTGAAGTGTGCCTTGCCATGAGTCAGTCAAGGGGTACAAGAATGATCTAGGAATGGATCACAAGACAACGATCAAAGTTATCCTTACTAACTAGTGGACTAAGGAATTTTCTCGATTATGGAGGTGGTAAAAGAGTTCATCGTAAAGGGTTACGTCGATGCAAACTTTGACACTAATCTGGATGTCTATGAGTGGTAAACCGGATTCATATATTAGAACAATTATTTGGAATAGTTCCAAATAGCACATGGTAGCTGCATCTACAAGATGACATAGAGATTTGTAAAACACACAGGGATCTGAAAGGTTCAGACACATTGACTAATAACCTCTCTCACAAGCGAGACATGATCAAACCCCATGAGTGTTGGATTCATTACAATCACATAGTGATGTGAACTAGATTATTGACTCTAGTGCAAGTGGGAGACTGTTGGAAATATGCCCTAGAGGCAATAATAAAATGGTTATTATTGTATTTCCTTGTTCATGATAATTGTCTATTGTTCATGCTATAATTGTATTAACTGGAAACTGTAATACATGTGTGAATACATAGACCACAACATGTCCCTAGTGAGCCTCTAGTTGACTAGCTCGTTGATCAATAGATGGTTATGGTTTTCTGACCATGGACATTGGATGTCATTGATAACGGGATCACATCATTAGGAGAATGATGTGATGGACAAGACCCAATCCTAAGCATAGCACAAGATCGTGTAGTTCGTTTGCTAAAGCTTTTCTAATGTCAAGTATCATTTCCTTAGACCATGAGATTGTGCAACTCCCGGATACCGTAGGAATACTTTGGGTGTACCAAACGTCACAACGTAACTGAGTGGCTATAAAGGTACACTACAGGTATCTCCGAAAGTGTCTGTTGGGTTGGCACGAATTGAGACTGGGATTTGTCACTCCATATAACGGAGAGGTATCTCTGGGCCCACTCGGTAATGCATCATCATAATTAGCTTAATGTGACTAAGTAGTTGGTTGATGACCCACAAGTGTATGGGATCTATCATAGTCCTTTCGATAAGTAAGAGTGTCGAACCCAACGAGGAGCAGAAGGAAATGATAAGCGGTTTTCAGTAAGGTTTTCTTTGCGAGCACTGAAATTGTAGGTAATAGATAGTTTGTGATAAGATAAATTGTAACGAGTAACAAGCAATAAAAGTAAATAAGGTGCAACAAGGTGGCCCAATCCTTTTTGTAGCAAAGGATAAGCATGGATAATTTCTTATAATGAGAAAAGCACTCCCGATGACACATGGGAATTATCGTCAAGCTAGTTTCATCACGTTCATATGATTCGTGTTCGGTACTTTGATAATTTGATATGTGGGTGGACCGGTGCTTGGGTACTTCCCTTACTTGGACAAGCATCCCACTTATGATTAACCCCTATTGAAAGCATCCACAACTATAACAAAAGTATTAAGGTAAACCTAACCACAACATTAAACATATGGATCCAAATCAGCCCCTAACGAAGCAACGCATAAACTAGGGTTTAAGCTTCTGTTAGTCTAGCAACCCATCATCTAATTATTACTTCCCAATGCCTTCCTCTAGGCCCAATAATGGTGAAGTGTCATGTAGTCTACATTCACATAACACCACTAGAGGAAAGACAACATACATCTCATCAAAATATCGAACCAATACCAAATTCACATGACTACTAATAGCAAGACTTCACCCATGTCCTCAGGAACAAACGTAACTACTCACAAAGCATATTCATGTTCATAATCAGAGGTGTAATTATATGCATTAAGGATCTGAACATATGATCTTCCACCAAGTAAACCAATAAGTATCAACTACAAGGAGTAATCAACACTACTAGCAACCCACATGTACCAATTTGTGGTTTTGGATACAAGATTGGATACAAAAGATGAACTAGGGTTCGAGAAGAGATTGTGCTGGTGAAGATGTTGATGGAGATTGACCCTCTCCCGGTGGGAGGATCGTTGGTGATGACGAGGTGATGATTTCCCCCTCCCGGAGGGAAGTATCCCCAGCAGAACATCTCTGCTGGAGCTCTAGATTGGTTCCGCCAAGGTTCCGCCTCGTGGCGGAGGAGTTTCGTCCCGTAAGCTTGCCCATGATTTTTTCCAGGACAAAACCTTCATATAGCAGAAGATGGACACCGGGGGCCCACCAGGGGGCCCAGGAGACATGGGGCGCGCCCAGTAGGGGTGGGCGCGCCCCCACCCTCTTGGACAGGGTGTCGGCCCCCTGAGGTATTTCTTCTGCTCAATAATTCTTATTAAATCTAAAAATAGGTTTCGTGGAGTTTCAGGTCTTTTGGAGCAGTGCAGAATAGGTTTCCAATGTCTGCTCCTTTTCCAGCCAGAATTCCAGGTGCTGGCATTCCCCCTCTTCATGGTAAACCTTATAAAATAAGAGAGAATAGCCACAAGTATTGATATATAATGTGTAATAACAGCCCATAATGCAATCAATATTGATATAAAAGCATGATGCAAAATGGACGTATCAACTCCCCCAAGCTTAGACCTCGCTTGTCCTCAAGCGGAAGCCGAAATCGAAAAATATGTCCACATGTTTAGATATAGAGGTGTCGATAAAAATAAAATACGGACATGAGGGCATCATGATCATTATTATAACAGCAACATATATAGATTTTGTCATAGGAATTCTTATGCTCAAGTAACAATCAATTCACAATGTCAAGTATGGTTCAGAAACTTTGTTGAAAGCTAACAAACTATAATCTCAGTCATTGAAGCAATTGCAATTTATCGTAACATCACAAATAGTCAAGAATAGAGCTTTTCAGCAAGTACACATACTCAACTATCATATAATCTTCTACAATTGCTAACACTCACGCAATACTTGTGGTTATGGAGTTTCAGCCGGACACTGAGAAAGATAGGGGCTTATTGTGTTGCCTCCCAACGTATTCACCTTTAGGTGATGTCAACAATAAGAGTCCATGCTAACGAACATCCAATTGGATATATACATCATGATCTTTCAAACACGAGGAGCTTGCCAAAGGATAAAATGAAAAAGGGAAATGTGTAGGTCACCTTGACTCAAGCATAAAGTAAAAACGTAAAGTAAGAACATAAAGTAAAAGATAGGCCCTTCGCAGAGGGAAGAAGAGGTTGTCATGCGCTTTTAGGGTCGGATACACAAAGTCTTAGTACGAAAGAACATCACTTTATATTGCCACTTGTGTATGGACCTTTATTATGCAGTCCGTCGCTTTTATTGCTTCCATAACAAGATCGTATAAAGCTTATTTTCTCCGCACTAAGGGCATGTACAATGGTGACATATGGATACATATGACTCATGACAAAAAGTAATTTGAAGCACCTACATTCATTTTTCCTCTCCAATGCAAGCTATCACTACTATGCCTCATTAAGAAATAAAAAATAAAGACTCTAGTACACATGCATCTCTACTTTTCACTCCTACCTTTTCAGCTTTTGTCACCGGACCACGTTTTTTCTCTACAAGCACCCGCCACCCGGATCCTGCTTCCCTATCCGAACCTACTTTACGTCATATCCAATCCTACATGGCATGCGAGGCATCACCTTGAGGCTATGCATTGTACATGCCCTAATAAGTCATGCATATTTAGAAAGCAATTTTTATTGCTTGCACTGATGACAACTTACTTGAAGGATCTTACTCAATCCATAGGTAGATATGGTGGACTCTCATGGCAAAACTGGGTTTAAGGATATTTGGAAGCACAAGTAGTATCTCTACTTGGTGCTAGGAATTTGGCTAGCATGAGGGGGAAAGGCAAGCTCAACATGTTCGGAAGGTCAATGACAATATACTTTAACTGAGATGTGAGAAAACATAAACCATCACGTTGTCTTCCTTGTCCAACGTCGACTCTTTTAGCATGTCATACTTAATGAGTGCTCACAATTATAAAAGATGTCCAAGATAGTATATTTATATGTGAAACCTCTCTTTCCTTATTACTTCCTATTAATTGCAACAATGACCAAGACTACGCTTATCATCTCTCAACAACTTTTAAGCATCATACTTTCTATGTGTGAAGTTATTACCATCCATAAGATCAATATGAAGTCTTTTATTTTTTATTCTTTCTATTTTTCTCAAGATCATAGCAAGAAAGCAAAGCCCTTGACTCAACACTAATCTTTATTATAGATAGCTCACAGACTCAATTACATAAAAGAGATCACAAAGCAAAACCAGAAACTACTTGATATCAAAACTTCAATCTACTAGATCAAGATACTACTAAAAAGGATCAAACTAAATATAGCGGTAAAGATAGGAGTGTGATGGTCATATGATACCGGGGCACCTCACCCAAGCTTGGCAGTTGCCAAGGGGAGTGCCCATACCCATGTGATGATGTCCTCGGAGGTGATGGAGGTGGTGATGATGATGGATAATCACACATCGAGCGTAAAAGCTCCTCCAACTTGCGGATAATGCCCTTGAGTCCGGCGATATGATCCTTCAACAAAATATTCTCCTGTGTGAGATACTTATTCTGTATGCGAGCTAACTCAATCATCTTGAAGGCTTCAATCTTAGTTGGAGTAAAGAGGTTAGGTAATGGTTGAGGGATGTCTTCTTCTTTCACTGCCGGGACTTGAACCTCCATGGCCTTCTTGATCCTTTCATCCTTGTTGATCTCTTCCTGTTCTTCTCTCTTCAGCTCTATCTTCAACAGTCAAGCATCCTTGTCTTCATCGTGGAAGGAGGGTGACGCCATCGTGCTCTAGCTCTAAAACAGAAAATAGCTTGAAACAAAAACAGAGGATATTTGCGTGATACGGTGCTCAAAACCTTCAGGAGTTTATATAATGATTTTTTACTGACCAAAATACGTAACTTGCAAGAAAATGGAGTCCGGGAGATACACGAGGTGTCCATGAGACAGGGGGCGCGCCCAGTAAGGGTGGGCGCGCCCTCCACTCTCGTGGAGGCCTTGTGTCCTCTCTGGACTACTTCTTTCTTCCTAAAATTGTTTAATATTCCAAAACTAATAAAAATTGCCTTTAGAATTGTTTTGGAGTCGGTTTACTTACCGTACTACATACCTATTCCTTTTTGGAGTCTGGAACATTCTGGAAATTGTCCCTTATGTATTCCTCCGGGGTTACGGTTTCAATAATATTAGTTTCAACATTGATAGGATTACCTGAAATATAATGTTTAATTCTTTGACCGTTCACCACCCTCAGACTTGTGCCTTCGAAGTTGTTGATTTTTATGGCACCAGAACGATAGACCTCCTCGATAACGTAAGGACCTTCTCATTTAGAGAGAAGTTTTCCTGTAAAAAAATCTTAAACGAGAGTTGAATAATAACACATAATCACCTACGTTAAATTCACGCTTTTTTATCCTTTTGTCATGCCAGCGTTTGACTTTTTCTTTGAATAGCTTGGCATTTTCATAGGCTTGGGTTCTCCATTCATCAAGTGAGCTAATATCAAACAACCTCTTCTCACCAGCAAGTTTGAAGTCATAGTTGAGCTCTTTAATAGCCCAATATGCTTTATGTTCAAGTTCTAGAGGTAAATGACAAGCTTTTCCATAAACCATCTTATACAGAGACATGCCCATAGGATTTTTGTATGCAGTTTTATAGGCCCATAATGCATCATCAAGTTTCTTGGACCAATTCTTTCTAGATCTATTCACAGTCTTTTGCAAAATTAATTTGAGTTCTCTATTGCTCAACTCTACCCGACCACTAGATTGTGGGTGATAAGGAGACGCGATTCTATGATTAACATCATACTTAGCAAGCATTTTACGGAAAGCACCATGAATAAAATGTGAACCACCATCAGTCATAAGATATCTAGGGACTCCAAACCTTGGAAAAATAACTTCTTTAAGCATTTTAATAGAAGTGTTATGATCAGCACTACTAGTTGGAATAGCTTCTACCCACTTAGTAACGTAATCAACAGCAACTAAAATATGTGTATAACCATTAGAGGCAGGAAAAGGTCCCATATAATCAAAGCCCCAAACATCAAATGGTTCAATAACAAGAGAATAATTCATAGGCATTTCTTGACGTCTACTAATATTACCAATTCTTTGACATTCATCACAAGATAAAACAAACTTACAGGCATCTTTGAAGAGAGTAGGCCAATAAAAACCGGATTGCAATACCTTATGTGCAGTTCTGTCTCCAGCGTGGTGTCCTCCATATGATTCAGAGTGACACTTGCGTAGGATCTGTTCCTGTTCATGCTCAGGTATACAACGTCTAATAACACCATCTACTCCTTCTTTATAAAGGTGTGGGTCATCCCAAAAGTAATGTCTTAAATCATAAAAGAACTTTTTCTTTTGCTGGTATGTGAAACTAGGTGGCATAAATTTAGCAACAATGTAATTAGCATAATCAACATACCAAGGAGCAGTACGAGAAGCATTAGCGACCGCTAATTGTTCATCAGGAAAGCTATCATCAATAGGTAGTGGGTCATCAAGAACATTCTCTAACCTAGACAAGTTATCTGCGACGTGGTTCTCAGCTCCCTTTCTATCAATAATATGTATGTCAAATTCTTGGAGCAAGAGAACCCATCTAATGAGTCTACGATTAGCATCTTTCTTTTCCATAAGATATTTAGTAGCAGCATGATCAGTGTGAATAGTAACTTTGGAATCAACAATATAAGGTCTAAACTTATCACATGCAAACACAACTGCTAAGAATTCTTTTTCAGTAGTAGCATAATTTCTCTGGGCAGTATCAAGAGTCTTACTGGCATAATGGATAACATTCAATTTCTTATCAACTCTTTGCCCTAGAACAACACCTACAACATAATCACTAGCATCACACATAATTTCAAAAGGTAAATTCCAATCAAGTGGCTGAACAATAGGTGCAGTGATCAAAGCTTTCTTAAGTATTTCAAATGCCTCTACACAATCATCATCAAAGACAAAAGAAATATCTTTTTGCAATAAATTAGTCAGAGGCCTAGAGATTTTAGAAAAGTCCTTAATGAACCTCCTATAAAAACCAGCATGACCAAGGAAACTTCTTATACCTTTTATGTCCTTGGGACATGGCATCTTTTCAATAGCATCAACTTTAGCTTTATCAACTTCAATACCTCTCTCGGCGATCTTGTGCCCCAAGACAATGCCTTCGTTAACCATAAAGTGGCACTTTTCCCAATTCAATATGAGACTAGTGTCTTCGCATCTCTGCAAAACTTGATCTAGGTTGCTCGAGCAATCATCAAAAGAAGATCCACAAACGGAGAAATCATCCATGAATACTTCACAAATCTTTTCACAAAAGTCAGAGAATATAGCCACCATACATCTTTGAAAGGTAGCAGGTGCATTACATAAACAAAAAGGCATACATCTATAAGCAAAAGTACCGAAAGGGCAAGTAAAAGTAGTTTTTGATTGATCTTCCGCTAATACAGGTATTTGAGAGAAACCAGAATAACCATCTAGAAAGCAGAAATGTGTATGTTTGGATAGTCTTTCTAGCATTTGATCAATAAAAGCTAAAGGGTAATGATCTTTCTTAGTAGCTTTATTTAATTTATGGAAATCAATTACACTATAATAATTCTTTGCGGAATCAATTCATCTTTATCATTAGGAACAATAGTAATACCTCCCTTTTTAGGAACACAATGGACAGGGCTTACCCATTCACTATCAGCAACAGGATAAATTATACCTGCCTCGAGGAGCTTTAGTATCTCATTTCTTACCACTTCTTTCATCGTAGGATTTAATCTTCGTTGAGGATCTCTAACTGGTTTGGCATCTTTTTCCACTTTAATTTTGTGTTGGCATAGAGTAGGACTAATGCCCTTAAGATCATCCAGAGTATATCCAGTAGCAGCACGGTGCTTCTTCAGAGTTTTCAATAATCTTTCCTCTTCCTGCTCTGAAAGGTTAGCACTAATAATAACAGGATATATCTTCTTTTCATCAAGATAAGCATATTTAAGATTATCAGGTAATGGTTTTAGTTCAAACACGGGATCACCCTTGGGTGGAGGAGGATCCCCTAAAATTTCAACAGGTAAGTCATGTTTCAGGATAGGTTCCTGTTTAAGGAATGCCTCATCTATTTCCCTTCTTTCTTTCATAAACATATCATTTTCATGCTCTAGTAAATATTGTTCTAACGGATCAGTAGGAGGCACGACAATAGAAGCAAGACCAATTATTTCATATTTACTAGGTAATTCTTTATCATGAGGTTGTCTACGAATTTAGCAAAATTAAAATCATGAGTCATATCATCCAAGCCAATCGTAACAACATCCTTTTTGCAATCAATCTTAGCTTTAATAGTGTTCAAGAAGGGTCTACCAAATATAATGGGACAAAAGTCATCTCGAGGGGAAGTAAGAACCAGAAAATCAGCAGGGTATTTAAGCTTCCCACACAAGACTTCAACATCTCTAACAATCCCAATTGGTGAAATAGTACCTCTATTAGCAAGCTTGATAGTAACATCAATATCTTCTAACTCAGCAGGTGCAATGTCATGCATAATTTCTTTATATAAATCATAGGGTATTGCACTAGCGCTAGCACCCATATCACATAAGCCATGGTAACAATGATCTCCTATTTTAACAGAAATAACAGGCATGCGTACAACGGGTCTATGTATCTTAGCATCTGGTTTTGCAATATTAGCAGTTTCACCACAAAAGTAAATGACATGCCCATGTAAATTATCATCCAAGAGATCTTTAACCATACCAATACTAGGTTCAACTTTGATTTTCTCAGGAGGCGTATAAGTTCTAGTATTACTCTTACGAACAACAGTCGAAGTTTTAGCATGATCCTTTATCCTAACAGGAAAAGGTGGTTTCTCTACATAAGTAGTAGGAACAATAGGATCACTATAAGTAATAGTCTTTTCTTCAACTTTAATAGGTGCAACTACTTTTACTTCAATGAGAGGATTATATTTAAACCACTTCTCCTTAGAGAGATCAACATGAGTAGCAAAAGATTCACAGAAAGAAGCTACTATCTCAGAGTCAAGTCCATATTTAGTGCTAAATCCACGAAAAACATCGGTATCCATAAAAGATTTAACACAATCAAACTTAGGTGTCATACCTGACTCCTTACCATCGTCGGAACCCCAATCTTCAGAGTTGCATTTAATTCTTTCCAATAAGTCCCATTCGAATTCAATAGTCTTCAGCATATAAGAACCAACACAGGAAGTATCGAGCATGGTGCGATCATTGAGAGAAAGCTGAGGATAATTTTTTTGAATAATCATTTCTCTGGAGAGATCATGATTGGGGCATGAATATAACATTGAATTAAGCCTCCCCCAAGCTTGAGCGATGCTTTCTCCTTCGCGAGGCCAGAAATTATATATGTAATTACGATCACGATGAACAAGATGCATAGGATAGAAATTCTGGTGAAATTCCAACCTCAATCGCTTATAATTCCAAGATCCCGTATCATCACATAGCCTAAACCATGTCAATGCATATCCCTTAAAAGATAAAGGGAAGACCTTCCTTTTGACAACATCATCAGGAATACCTGCAAGCTTAAATAATCCACAAACTTCATCCATAAAGATAAGGTGTAAATCGGGATGCAATGTTCCATCTCGTGCAAATGGATTAGCTAGCACTTTCTCTATCATACCCGAAGGAATTTCAAAGTGAACATTTTCAGTAGGTTCAGTAGGTTGAGGAGCAACTCTTTGCTCTACTGGTCGGGGCGAAGATGCCCCAAACAAGCCCCTCAAAGGATTATTTTCCATAGTAACAAGTAACAGAAAATTTCAGCACACTATATAAATGTTTCCTTACCAAGTTCCACTCACCAAAAGCGCTACACTCCCCGGCAACGGCGCCAGAAAAGAGTCTTGATGACCCACAAGTGTAGGGGATCTATCGTAGTCATTTTGATAAGTAAGACTGTCGAACCCAACGAGGAGCAGAAGGAAATGATAAGTGGTTTTCAGTAAGGTTTTCTCTGCGAGCACTGAAATTGTAGGTAATAGATAGTTTGTGATAAGATAAATTGTAACGAGTAACAAGCAATAAAAGTAAATAAGATGCAGCAAGGTGTCCCAATCCTTTTTGTAGCAAAGGATAAGCCTGGACAATTTCTTATAATGAGAAAAGCGCTCCCGAGGACACATGGGAATTATCGTCAAGCTAGTTTCATCACGTTCATATGATTCGCGTTCGGTACTTTGATAATTTGATATGTGGGTGGACCAGTGCTTGGGTACTGCCCTTACTTGGACAAGCATCCCACTTATGATTAACCCCTACTGCAAGCATCCGCAACTACAACAAAAGTATTAAGGTAAACCTAACCACAACATTAAACATATGGATCCAAATCAGCCCCTAACGAAGCAACACATAAACTAGGGTTTAAGCTTCCGTCACTTTAGCAACCCATCATCTACTTATTACTTCCCAATGCCTTCCTCTAGGCCCAACAATGGTGAAGTGTCATGTAGTCGACGTTCACATAACACCACTAGAGGAAAGACAACATGCATCTCATCAAAATATCGAACCAATACCAAATTCACATGACTACTAATAGCAAGACTTCACCCATGTCCTTAGGAACAAACGTAACTACTCACAAAGCATATTCATGTTCATAATCAGAGGTGTAATAATATGCATTAAGGATCTGAACATATGATCTTCCACCAAGTAAACCAATAAGTATCAACTACAAGGAGTAATCAACACTATTAGCAACCCACAGGTACCAATTTGTGATTTTGGATACAAGATTGGATACAAGAGATGAACTAGGGTTTGAGAAGAGATTGTGCTGGTGAAGATGTTGATGGAGATTGACCCTCTCCTGGTGGGAGGATCGTTGGTGATGACGATGGTGATGATTTCCCCCTCCCGGAGGGAAGTATCCTCGGTGGAACAGCTCTGCCGGAGCTCTAGATTGGTTCCGCCAAGGTTCCACCTCATGGTGGCGGAGTTTCATCCTGTAAGCTTGCCCACGACTTTTTCCAGGACAAAACCCTTCATATAGCAAAAGATGGACACTGGGGGGCCACCAGGGGGCCCAGGAGACAGGGGGCGCGCCCAGTAGGGGTGGGCGTGCCCCCCACCCTCCTGGACAGGGTGTGGCCCCCCCTGAGGTATTTCTTCCGCTCAATAATTCTTATTAAATCCAAAAATAGGTTTCGTGGAGTTTCAGGTCTTTTGGAGCAGCGCAGAATAGGTTTACAATGTTTGCTCCTTTTCCAGCCAGAATTCCAGCTGCCGGCATTCCCCCTCTTCATGGTAAACCTTATAAAATAAGAGAGAATAGCCATAAGTATTGATATATAATGTGTAATAACAGCCCATAATGCAATAAATATTGATATAAAAGCATGATGCAAAATGGACGTATCATTGGTCATGGGATCATGCATTACGGAACAAGTAAAGTGACTTGCCGGTAACGAGATTGAACGAGGTATTGGGATACCGACGATCAAATCTCGGGCAAGTAACGTACCGAATGACAAAGGGAATTGTATACAGGATTGCTTGAATCCCCGACATCGTGGTTCATTCGATGAGATCATCGTGGAACATGTGGGAGCCAACATGGGTATCCAGACCCCGTTGTTGGTTATTGGCCGGAGAGCTGTCTCGGTCATGTCTGCATGATTCCCGAACCCGTAGGGTCTACACACTTAAGGTTCGATGCCGCTAGGGTTATAAGGGAAGTTTGTATGTGGTCATCGAATGTTGTTCGGAGTCTCGGATGAGATCCTGGACGCCACGAGGAGTTCCGGAATGGTCTGGAGGTAACGAATAATATATAGGAAGTGAGGTTTTGGCCACCGGAAGTATTTCGGGCGTCACCGGTAATGTACCGGGACCACCGGAATGGTTCCGGGGGTCCATCGGGAGGGGCCACCAGCCCCGGAGGCTTGCATGGGCCAAGAGTGGGAAGGGACCAGCCCCTGGGTGGGCTGGTGCGCCTCCCACCAAGGCCCAAGGCGCAGCTAGGAGGGGAGAGGGGAAACCCTAGGCACAGATGGGCCTAAAGGCCCACCCTAGGGCGCGCCCCTTCTCTCCCCCTCTTGGCCGCCCCCTCCAAGTCCCCTCTAGGGCTGCCACACCCCTAGGGTGGGAACCCTAGATGAGGGCGCAGCCACCTCCCCTCCTTCTATATATAGTGGGGGTTTTGGGGCTGCCAAAGATACGAGTCTCTCTCTCTCTTGGCGCAGCCCTACCTCTGCACATCCTCGTTCCTCGTAGTGCTTGGTGAAGCCCTGCTGGAAACCATGCTGCTCCACCACCACCACGCCGCCGTGCTGCTGATGGATTTATCTTCCCCAACCTCTCCCTCCTCCTTGCTGGATCAAGGCACGGGAGACGTCACCGGGCTGCACGTGTGTTGAACGTGGAGGCGCCGTTGTTCGGTGCTTAGATCAGAATCAACCGCGATCTAAATCGCTGTGTGTACGACTCCTCCAACCACGTTCTTGTAACGCTTCCGCATCGCGATCTTCAAGGGTATGAAGATACACCCCCTCTCTCTTGTTGCTAGAATCTCCATAGATTGATCTTGGTGATGCATAGAAAATTTTGAATTTCTGCTACGTTCCCCAACAGAATGCACATAAGGACCCAATCATAGAGGCTGATTCTGAGGAGAAGGAGCCACAACCACAGAGGAGAAGGTCTTGAGGAACTATGTAACTATCTTTGTTCTTTATTAATAAAATGCTGTGGGGTGTAAGCCCTGCAGTCTTCCAGGTTAAAAAAACCACAGAGGAGAAGGAGTTTGGTAGTTGCAAATAGTAAGGAGGTTGCACCGTTAAAAAGGGGGGAAGGGAGGGAATTATAGCTCAGATTCGATGTAGTGAACTTTATGGTGTAGTCATGGATTGGATGTAGATGTCGTGAACTTGATGTGATCTTGTGAACATTAATATTACCAAGGGGAAACAACACTGAGAAGGGGAAAACAGTAGCAGAAGTGGAGGGGCATCAACAATGAGAAGGGGAAACACTAGTAGAACTGGTAAAATAAGGTTACCAGCATCAGTAGTGGCATGGTGCCTCATCCTTTGGCATCGTACTGTTGGCATGGTGCCCTCACCTTAGCCGCGGTGATCTGTACAAGCTCGTATGCAAGCCCTATACAAGCTCGATGGGGACTCGGGGAGAGCATGGCACTAGCATCCAAGGCACCATGGTATTTGGTATAGCGTCCCGCCTCGGGGCGTCATACGTTTAAAATTGACTAAGCCACCAATTCTTTCGATCTACATGCTCTCTGATGTTCATGGCGCCATGGCAACAAATCCAGGGCACCAAGCATGGCGCTCTTATCTAGGGTGCCACTCTTTTTATCATGGCATCAGCTGCCAAGGCACCATGTACTGAAATGTTGGTTCCCCCATTCACGGTGGAATCCACCATCCCAATCATCCATGTAACCTTCAAAACGTTTTGTCTTCCATCTTCCACGTGTTACCACCTTCAACTCCGAATTGGGGTATAGCGGGGGTCTATGATATTCTGGCCAATGGGAGTGGTCTAGGTAGGGATGGAACCTCACTACTCATGTTCTTAGAGTGCCTTGATCGAACACTCTTCCAACTTTACATTATTGAAAATATTGGTACCCAAATTTCTAGTCCATGATGTCGCCTTCAAGTATGAGCACGAAAGATGATACAACGTAGGCCTTTTGGATGAGTACTCTCCCCTCTTAAGATAAAGCTTGAACGACTCACCCCCATATGACACACCATCCCACATCCTTCCTCCTTGCTCATCAACTTGTGAAATGGCATTTCCTCCCTATGTATTTTGGTGTTGATGGCAATGCATTTTGCGGACTAACCGTGTGCTTGAGCTGCACATGCATATTCAAATGGCACAGGACCGTTAGGTACCCCTCTGGAAGGAAAAGATCAAAGACGACATTTCCAACACTTTTATTTCTTTGGTCGTAGGAAATCCGTACTATTAAGAGGGGTCCCGTGCTGGAAGGTACGGGTGGAATCAAATCACGTACACGAAATTGGACCCACATTACCTTCCCACCAGTTTTTGAAGAGAAGAAACCAAATTATACCAAGTGCTGAAAGTGTGCACCCGCTAGTATAGCTAGGCCAAGCAGTAGTACCGCTCCCACTACAAACAAACACTTCCGTGATGATACATGTTTGTCATAGTAGGTCATATTTTTCTATCATGCATGTACATCGATGACGATTTTATGACAGAATCAAGATAGTCATACATGTGGTGTCGTAGAAGTGTTCCATGACAATACTCAAATTATCATCACCAAAGTGTCCACTTCCATGATGATAAATGGTGCATCATGGAAGTGATTTCATCAATGGTAACCGACATATCGCGTCCAACGCAATGGGCCATTGTTAAGCTATCGGGTTCTGGTTTGGTTCTGATAACCCGTTAACAGCCCGGACCAATGGCGATTTTCCATGTGTAAAATTATCATTGGCCAGAGGAACCACATGCCAGCTCGACGTCCTGATAGATGTCATTCATCCAATGGACGAGATGGGCCTATGAAAAAGTGCCACGTGGCATAGCCCAACAGTGGCCCATTTAGGTTAAAAAGGTCAACTGAGTCAAAGTTAGCGGGCTGGCCCATTAAAAGTCTGCTTGTAGATGATCCATTTGTAGTTAAGGCCCATACGAACAGTGTTAAATCGGCCCATCTGGACCATTTTAGATTTATCATCATTGCTGCCCATGGTCACTTCTGACTCATTAACAGTCCACTAAGTATAGGGGCCCAATTACGGCCCGGTGTGTTTCTGGCCTGTTAAAGGTCCTGCTACATTTGGGCCCATTTATTGCATGATGAAAATTCGGCCCATAAAAAGACCATGATGGAATTGGGACATTTTTGGCTAGGTCTAACATTCAGCCTATCAAGCATTAAAAATGATAGATTATGTGAGCTCCATAAAAAAAGGAAGGAAAATATATACTTAAAAATAAAACTCATCAAACAAATGCCCCCTCACCGAGTTGAGCTTGAGTGAGAAGCAAATCGAGCTTGACTTAGTGAGTATTTGTTTTTTACTTGATGCACGATTCATATGCAGCTTGAAGAACTGGTTCAGAGATGTCATTTTCTGTGATGATGTGCGTGCCGTTTCGATGATGATTAGTACTAGTGATCTAAAAGATCTTATATTTATTTACAGAGGAAGTAACAACGTGATTTTGTGTAGACATGCCCATTCACACTTGTGTTCTCTAGGGAGCTTGTTGGATCGCATAACATGCATGATACCAGCCGACGAAGCAACCATATCGGTCTTTACTCCATGATGAAACATCATGTCTTCTTTGTTGAAAAAGGAAATATATTAATATCACGAAGATACCAATTATACCCAGTCTCTGCACCAATAAGATGTCATAAAGTATCCAGGATGCATACAACCCGAAAAAAAAACAAAAAAAACAAAGGTCTGGCCACAATGATCAACTCGTCTCAACAACAACACCCATACCACCACCAAAGACAACACGTGGAAAACATAAAGGGTCTCCAAAAGCGACGCCTTCAAGAAGGAAACAGTGCACAAGCGTCGTGGTCGCCCGACCCAAGATATTAGGTTTTCACACTAGAGAAAGTCCAAAATCTCAAAACAATACCCTCAGCAAGGCAATTGCCAGGAACAAGCAATGAAGGTCAGACCTTAGGTTTTCACCCTAAAAATCACGGCTCGACGCCTGAGGAGCACCACCAAAAATAAAATCCTCTAGTGCTTTTGCCCCCACTTTTCACTGTTGCTTCTAAAAGTTATCATACACATGGCTGACTCCATCGCCACCAAGGCCCCCTCCGCCTTATTGATCCTCCGATCTCAGCCACCATGACTTTTTCCACCACTGTCTATTCCATGGAACATGTCTGATGGTGTCAACAAATAATATAGCTTCCGTCGCACCGTTGTGGAGCTGGGTAGGCTGTTATGGACGCACACGGCCGAATTCTATCCGATCCAGATATCCTTGGGCATCACCGGGAGCAGTTTTGAAATATGTCGACGACCATATAGCGGAGGACTGATCATGCAGATCATTGCCATGATGCAAGAAGGGCACTAGGACTACCACCACAACGTCGACACGATCACAGCCACGACGGAGAACAGTGGCCCATGTTGCCCATAGTCCACGCCGCCGACTGAAGACGGACACCAGATCGGGGCGGATCCTGATCCGTCGCCACCCACTCACCTTCATGATTCACCACCTGGAAGCCCATTGTGTGCCGTCGGTCCTGAGCACCACCACTGAGGTGATCCGCCATCGCACCACCGCGACCCTTGCCATCGCGGTGTCCCGACCCAGCTGTGCTGCCCCATGGCGAAGGCCTCGCGCAAGAAGGTGAAATACCCCACCGTTGCTGACGCCAGCCAGGATTTTCCCTCCCATGTCCTCTGGCGGGAGCGAGGGAGGAGGGAGGGAGAGGAGGGTGCTGGCGGTGGCGACGACAGGAACGCCCTCCCCGTCGCCCATGGGAGCGACGTGAGAGGGCCAGATCCTTTTTTTGCGGTGGATCAAACATCAATGTCGACACGATCGTAGACATGACAGAGAACAATGGCCCATGTTACCGACAGTCTGCGCTGGCGGCTGAAGACGGACACCAGATCGGGGTGGATCCTGATCCGTCGCCACCCCCTCACCTTCACGATTCGCCACCTCGAAACCCACTGTGTGTCGTTAGTCCCGAGCACCACCACCGAGGGGATCCAGCATCGCACCACCATGACCCTCGCCATCGCAGTGTCCCGACCCAGCCGTTCCGCCCCATGGCGAAGGCCCCGCGAGAAGGTGAAATGCCCCACCATCGCTGATGCCAGCCAGGCTTTGCCCGCCCATGTCCTCTAGCGGCAGCGAGGATGAGGGAGGGAGATGAGGGTGCTGGCGGCAACGACGATAGGAGCACCCTCCCTGTCGCCCATGGGAGCAACGTGAGAGGGTCAGATCCTTTTTTTGTGGTGGATCAAACATCATGTCATGTCTTGAAAACAAAAATAAACAAAATTTACCAATCTTGTCGTGACCGTCTAGCTGCTACGATGCCAGCCGACTTGATTGGATGATTTCATAGATTCACGCTGGCCGCACGTGTTGCATTGCTCCCATGATCTCCATGTGTTGATTTTGGCAAGGCGTCGGTAGACCATCGACATCTCCCCTTCGTTGAGTGAATCGCGACACCATTCATGGCATGGCATTTCTGGTGGTACATCGGGACGCCATCGGCCTTATGGATGATTAAGGGTTTGATGTTGCCCCACGCTTCATTGTTGTTGGAGATGGGGTACCGGAGTAACATTGGCACCGCTCTCCCGAGTGTACAGATACAACCTTCCAAACTCCATCGTGCATGTCAATGTAGATGATTGGTCGTTGCAGTGTCATTGACATTGTTTTGGACGCATGGGTATCACTGCACCAAAGGAGGTTAGTGTAGCGTTTACCATTTAGTACAAGGACGATCTAAAAACTATAATATTTTTCAAGCTATCTTTTTTTGGCAGGATATGAAAATTGACACCGATGTACTGGTTACCAACTTACCATACACTTTTTTTACAATTGCCATTCCCCCCTCAGATTTATGCCATACCATGCACTTTTTTAGAACTTTTTATGGACGAGTACTCCCTCCGTCTAGGTGCATAAGTCATCTTATGTTGTGCACCTCGACCAAGGTGGAGGGAAAACAAGAGAATCTAATGTTTATTTGCTAATTAATACCATTGCATGCAATAGACTAACTACTGCATGTTGTGTTTGGTAGTCTCAAGTTATTGATAGCGTACACGCCCCACATCTCTTATTGGTCGATTCCTTTATTTATGTCAAAAACCAAGAAACGGGATGGGAGTTAAAGCACCGCGTCCAAGTGTTTTGGGATTATTTGGTTTTCTTAAGGTGACTTAGAACAACTCCAACGTGCCAACCCATTTCGTCTGCGCGTGTCCATTTGGGTCGGCGTGGACAGAAAAGTCAGCCCAACGCACTGACCCAAATGGGCGCTCATCTGCTTTTGGTTAGCCTGCCGACCCATTCCCGGCCCAATTTTGTGCCTCATTTGCGTCGGCGCGGACACGAGACGAACACGCGCGGCGCGCGCCTACTCCTCCCCTTGGGCCGCTAGTCGGTAGCAAAGCAACCATCATTTCCCTCCACTTTCCCAAAACCTCCGGCACGCTCTCGCCCCCCACCGCTCGCCATGGACGACGACCTCGATGTTGCCGCCTCCCTCGCCTCCCTCACCTCGTCTGGCTCGTCCGGCCTCGCCCCACCCCCTCCGGCAAAGGCAAGCCTCGCGGCCCCTGATAACCCACAAGTATAGGGGATCAATTGTAGTTTTTTCGATAAATAAGAGTGTCGAACCCAACAAGGAGCAAAAGCTAGAATTGTTATTCCCTTCAAGTTCTATCGCCCACTGATACAACTCTACGCACGCTTGACGTTCGCTTTACCTAGAACAAGTATAAAACTTGAAGTACTTTGTAGGTGTAAAGGGATAGGTTTGCAAGATAATCAAGAACATGAAAATAAAAGTTAGGTGCTATTTTACTAAAATTTCAATTAGGTTAGTTTAGCGAGTGTGGAAAATCGGTGGTAGGATTTGCAGAATTGTCCCTAAGAAATTGGCTAAGTTACTAGACCGATAGCCAGCTTTTATGTGGGAGAGGCCACTGCTAGCATGTGTCATCCATTACTTGGAATTCTATGCATTTATGATTGGAACTATTAGCAAGCATCTGCAACTACTAACACTCATTAAGGTAAAACCGAGCTATAGGATTAAGATATATTGGTCCCCCTACAATCCCGTATGAATCAATTTCTATGGTAGGAAGAAGCTTCTGTCACTCTTGCTCTCCAATGCATAGTCCTATCAACATACAGCTAACCCTATGGTGTGATCCACACACGCGCTCATATGATGGGAACCAAAGGACATCAACATAACCACAAGCAAATTAAACCTATCATAGCAATTCACCAATTACCCAAAAGGACAACAAAATCTACTCAGGCATCATAGGATGGCAACACATCATTGGATAATAATATGAAGCATGAAACACCAAGTCAAGTAGAGGGTACAACGGGTTGTGGGAGAGTGGACCGCTGAATATATATGAGGGAAGGTGATGGAGGTGTTGAGGAAGACAACGGAGTTGTTGGTGTAGATAGCCGTCAAAAGATGATTGCCCTGGTGGTGTTCCGGCGCCATCATGAGAGAGGGCTTGCCCCCCCCCAGATGGGAGGTAGGTTTCCCCTCTGGTCCATGGCCTCCATGGCAGCGGAGGAGCCCCTCCGAGATTGCATCTCTCTCCCTCTGTTCTCTTTTGTTTTGCATTCCTGTTTTCTGGACTTTCACCATTTCTTAAATTCCCAAAAGTCCGTAACTCTGATTGGGCTGAAATTTTGAGAGGATTTTTATCCATAAATTATCTTTATTGCAGTTTAAGAAGGGCATCAACCTACTTACGGGGTGCCCACAACACACCTGGGTGTGCATGCCCCCTCGACGCACCCATACCCCCTCGGCCCCTCGAGCATCATCCTAAAAATCACATATATTCCAAAATAAATCTCCGTAAATTGCGCGTTTGGACTTTGTTTGATATGGATATTCTGTGAAACAAAAATTTGCAATAAACAGGAACTAGCATTAGGCACTGGATCAATATGTTAGTCCCAAAAATATTATAAAATGTTGCCAAAAGTATATGAAAATTTTAGAATATTGGCATGAAACAATTAAAAAATTATAGATACGACGGAGACGTATCAACATCCCAAGCTTAATTCCTTCTTGTCCTTGAGTAGGTAAGTGATAAAAAGATAGATTTTGATGTGGAATGCTACCTAGCATAATTTTGATCATATAATCTAATCATGGCATGAATATTAAGACATGGGTGATTCAAAGCAATAGTCTATAATTTGATATAAAGACATCAGTACTCAGGCATCCCAACAAACAATCATGTCTTTCAAAATATCAATGCCGAAGAACGTTATCCCTACAAAATCATATATTCTTGTCATGCTTGATACGTCTCAAACGTATTTATAATTTTTGATTGTTCCATGCTATTATATTACCCGTTTTGGATGTTTATGGGCTTTACTATACACTTTTATATCATTTTTGGGATTAATCTATTAACTGGAGGCCCAACCCAAATTGCTATTTTTTTTGCCTATTTCAGTGTATCGCAGAAAAGGAATATCAAACGGAGTCCAAACGGAATGAAACCTTCGGGAGAGTTATTTTTGGAACAAACGCAATCCAGGAGACTTGGAGTGGATGTCAAGAAGCAAACGAGGCGGCCACGAGGGTCCAGGGTGCGCCCTAGGGGGGGTGGGCGCGCCCCACCCTCGTGGGCCCCTCGTGGCTCCCCTAACCGACTTCCTTTGCCTATATATATCTACGTACCCCGAAAACATCCAGGAGCACCACGAATCCCTATTTCCACCGCCGCAACCTTCTATTCCCGTGAGATCCCATCTTGGAGGCTTTTCCGGTGCTCTGCCGGAGGGGGAATCGATCACGGAGGGCTTCTACATCAACACCAACGCCTCTTGATGAGTTGTGAGTAGTTTACCAGAGACCTTCGGGTCCATAGTTATTAGCTAGATGACTTCTTCTCTCTCTTTGACTCTCAATACAATGTTCTCCTCGATCTTCTTGGAGATCTATTCGATGTAACTGAAGGAAATTTGCCCTAGAGGCAATAATAAAGTTATTATTTATTTCCTTATTTCATGATAAATGTTTATTATTCATGCTAGAATTGTATTAACCGGAAACATGATACATGTGTGAATACATAGACAAACTGAGTGTCACTAGTATGCCTCTACTTGACTAGCTCGTTAATCAAAGATGGTTAAGTTTCCTAACCATAGAAATGGGTTGTCATTTGATTAACGGAATCACATCATTAGGAGAATGATGTGATTGACTTGACCCATTCCGTTAGCCTTAGCACTTGATCGTTTAATATGTTGCTACTGCTTTCTTCATGACTTATACATGTTCCTATGACTATGAGATTATGCAACTCCCGTTTACTGGAGGAACACTTTGTGTGCTACCAAACGTCACAACGTAACTGGGTGATTATAAAGGAGCTCTACAGGTGTCTCCGAAGGTACATGTTGGGTTGGCGTATTGTTGACACCAGATTTTGGCACGGTTAATAACTTATTTAAGATGGCCTCAAATGGAGAAGTGTTCTACATGAAAAAGTTTTGTATTGTCGATACGAACATCTTTGAAGTTTGGGCCATCACCATCTGATATCATCTCGAAGGCCGAAGTTGTGTTCGAAATACTGCGATTTTGTATTCAGAACACTATTCGGCACATTACTCCCCCAAGACTGCCTCGTATGGAAAAATGATCTACATGGATTGTCTTCGTCTCGTGAAACGATCGATTTTAATATAAGAGTTGTTCCAATCCGAGTTCGTATGCAAAAGTTAGAGCCATCCGAATACAACACTATCACGAGCCAAAAGTGGCGCGCCCCACCAGACACCCTGTCTGATGGGTAGCGCGAATAACAGTCTGTGTTGCACGAGCGATTTGACCCCCAAGATGAACTCTAATAAAAAAACGTTCAACATAAAAGTTGTTCGTCTCGTTGAAACGGTCAAGATTGCTTTTGGGCTCGTTTCCATCCGAGGTCGTTTACCACCTGAAAAGTTACCCGCAAGGTGCAGCGAGTTTAAACCGAATAGTTTTGGAAAGTTCGGACAAAACCAATCCGAATTTGACTAGGGTTTTGGACGTGAATCCAAGCCTTTTCCTTGCACGGGAAGTCCAGCCGCCTCTTATATACCTGAGGGGTGATGGACGATTGAACAACACCAATCGAAAAAACACATCTAATACTTTTTCGTGTTCATCTACTTTTATCTCTCCCCTTGTATCTTTCTTCTCGTTCTTCGTCGTTCTTCAAGATTGGAGGCTGCGAATCCACGAGGCTCTAGGGGCGGTAAGGCCGACCTCGAGCAGCCAATCGTCGCCGCAAGCCCTGACGGGGTCCCTCCCGGGCGAGTGGGGCATTTGGTCCCAAAAGCGTCGGCTTGCTGTCTTGCGTATCGCGCTGGAAGTCGGCCTCCCGCGGTGTGAGTTGCGGAGCATCTCCCTCGGCGCCGCGGGTACACATCGACGTGTTCGTGTGACACGTTCCAGCGTCAACACACTTTTTGGCGACTCCGGTGGGGACGAAGCTTTGAACGGTCTCCGGCCCGTTCTTGCTACGAAGAGATCGTCATCTAGGGTTTGCAATCTACAAAGGTAATATGAATACTAAATTCACATATGTAGATGCAAATAATGCATATGTTGTTGCTAGATCATCTAATGAGCATAATGTATCGGCTAGCCCTACCTTTATCAATCATGCATCTAATTATGTGCAAGGGCCGATGCAACAAAATCTCCATGATTCTACTTCATATAATTTTAGCAACATGCAACATATGTATCCCAACTCCCATGCATCGGCAACCCAACAAATTTATATGCCGATGAATAACATGATGAGTTCGGTTAATCAAGTTGAGACACCCTATGTAGGAACTTCCAATGCTATGCAACAAAGTGTTTCAAGTTTTTATTCATCGGCAAATAACTTGCAGTACGCTAATCCAAACGTGCCGGTGGATAGGGGAATTGGTCATGTTACTACTAGTTATTTTGCCAATTACCCTCAAACATCATATGCTACGCCTAATGCTACTAATATTTTGGCACCATACGCAACTGTTGATGTCCATAATTCGGCTCAGCACCTTCATGGTCATGGCCGAATAAGTGAAACTTCTGCAGGAGCACAAATGCCTTCACCTACTACCATGGCATATCATGTCCCCCCCCTACACAATTACAGAATTTTGGCAACATCTCATTGCCGAAAGAGTCTAAATGCATTGGGGGGCAACCATATCCAGACTGGGTAATTGAGAACAAGCTTACATTCTCTTGGGATTTGTGCAACTCTATTCGCCAGGAACTAATAGAAGGCGGGAAGCCTCATGATTTTGCTGCTGTAAAAGCTAGAATTGTGCAAATGATGCAGTCGCCCAGTGCTGTACCATCTAGTGTACCACCTAAAAAATCGCAAAGTTTCGGCACCTCATTGCCGAAAGAGTCTCAAAGTATTAGGGGGCAATCTCATGACGAGTGGATGGAAATTGAGATGAAAAAGTTTAAAGCTCACCAAGCTGAGATGTGGGCTAAAATTAGACGAGAGCGAGAAGCCTTGCAAATTCAAAAAGATAAAGTTGTTGATTCAGGTAACAAAGAAAATTCGGTTATTAGAAAAGCCGAATCAAGTAGTATATATTCTGAGACCATCAAATCCAAAGAGGCAAGCATTATTGAGAAAAGGCATGGAAAGCATAGCAAAACAACCATACTTGATTTTTCCAAAGTCAATGGAACCTACTTCCTGCCCTATGAGTTTCGTGCCATAGAAATTGACAAGCCTCAAGGACAAGAACAAGTAGCCGAACAAAGTTCGGCTGACATGGATATTCAAAGCAATGATGCACAGAATCAAGAAAAAGATGATGACAAGGTGTTGGGGAGCCATCCAAAGATGAAGCAAGATGTTCTTCAAGTGGCACCACCATCATGCTCTCCCAACATATTTGAAGAGGTATGCATAGCGGGTAATTTACCTATTTTCAGATTTGGTCACAACTTTATTGTTGATGCATCTATTAGAAAAATCCTCATAGGTAATTTTGAAAGATCAATGAAGAAGGGTAATTTACTTGTTAGCAATAAAATTGTTTTAGAACATATAGGTCAACCAATTGTGCCATTTATAAAGACCGATAATGACTTATTATTGCAGCCAAAGCTTTCCCCGTTGCTTTATCTAAAGTTCATATCTATTTGGGTAGCTTTGCTTATTTCATACTTGGCTTGCACTTGGTCTCAATTGAGACATGTATGTTCTAACTATTTTTATTTTAGAAATTTAAAGCCAAGGTTAAATTCTGTTGAGAAAACTGATGCTAGTATAATATCTTACCCAAAGACATCGGAGATAGAGTGCAAAACACAATGCATAGCCGAATGGTGTGATGCAAAATCTGAACCATTCGTTTGCTTAACTCCAAAGCCGTTCTCACAACAAGATCGGCTAGAGAATGAAAAGTTTACCTTCAATTCAAGCATGTGTGATCAAATATTTGATTTGTTGTTGCAAAATAATTATATTAGAATTCTTGATCATCATGTTGAACCATCTGTCCAGGGACGAATGTATTGTAAGTTGCATGATTCGTCCAAGCATAATTTTGAGGATTGCAACATGTTTCGTCAAATAGTTAAATCGGCCATTGATAAAGGATGATTGAAATTTGTTGAGACACCATGAGATGACCAGTCTATTCCGATTGGTCCCGATGGTAGAAAGTTTTTGCATCGGCTGATTCAAGCCGATCCATTTGAAGAGAAGGTAAAAACTACAGGTGATGGGACCAAGCTTTCAAGTAAAGAAGTTGTTGAAGAGTATAATGAACATAATCTTGAGGGCAAGAATTCCATCGAAGCTACAATGGAGACGCCGAGGACTGGGGGGCAACAAGCAAATGCAATGATCGATGAAAGCAAACCAGAAGAAAACAAAGGCCGAAATAAGCGCAAGTGTAAGAGATCAAAAGTCACCTTCGCTGAACTATTGGATAAATATCAAAAGAAGAGTGAAGAGAAGAATGCTTATCGGCCAAATCATGCAAAGAAACCAAGATCACCCCCAAGGCGCAAATATGAGGATCGGTATTGGCAAAGTGATAATTTTAATGCAACATATTCATATCCTTATTTTGGGCCGCCAATGCCAATGCCGTGGATGCCTCCCTATGCTCATATAGATACATATTCATCATGGGACAGGTATGATACAAGGGCACATTCTCCATCTTATTCTAGACCATCTCACCAATACTATGCAGCTCCAAGAAGATCAACATTTGAACAATCACGCTTCAAAGACCGTTTCAATCATAAGGAATCGGTCCAGAGCTCAAGGAAGAAGAAAGAGGTGGTCAATCAGGTTTACCGCATTAAGAGAGATGGTCGTAAGAGTACAATTTCAGATTTGATCTCAAATGAAAAAGAGCCAATTAAAGTGTTGACATTGGCTACTAAAGGCAATGAGACAAAGCAACCAATTATTGAGAATCGAAGTGCCAAATCTGAAGAAAATAATTTGAGAGTGCACAAGGCCAAAAAGGAATTGCCATTGGTCAAAATAGAATCACAGCCGAGATGCCCGCTTGGCTTATCATATTGGCAAAAGAAGAAATTACAAAAACTTAGTGCACAAGAACTTGAAGAAAGGAACATGGCATGGGTTCCCAAAGGAAGTGCTCAAAATAAGAATTATGTGCAAGCTTCCATTACAAGAAGTGCGGCAAAGGTGAAGAAGGAAAAGTGTGAAAACTACGAAGGACCAAGCCGAAGGTTTCAACATCTTTGGTCTACACATTATCCATATTCTGCAACTATGCCATTAATGCCTATGCCATGGAATTCGTCATCAGGTATGATTGGTAACCCTCAATGGGCTTATTTTAATCCATGGATGCAATATAATTTCTTACATCATGAAAGGGTATTGCCAAATCACTATACATTTGATTAGCTACAAGTTTGTTGCTGATCCAAAGGGCCGAAATACTTGATTTGTCATTTCGTTTGTTTATTTCGGCTAATGTGCTTCGAATGAAGTTTACATGGTAATGGCCGATATTTATCTATCGTCCTAAGATTATGTCAATGCATGGTCGGTGTGGTATCCAAAAATCGTCCTTAGTTCAATAGGAGACCAAAACAAGCGTCATACAACTTAAAATATGTTTGCACAATAATAAAAGCTGAATATGAAAATTTATTCGGTTTGGAGCTTTTGGTTGCTGTAGGTGCTATACAGATTGAGGCTTTCAGTGATTCGTTATAAGTAGTGCAACAAATATACAAGGGTTATCAATGTTTTGACGAATCACTTATAGTTTATCTTGGGATATGTCTAGATGCAAAATTTACCTTGGGTTGCTTTAATATCCTTCATATATCTAGACATGACAATTCGAAAGAGTTGGCACAACAAGCATTCGGCTACTATGTTAACCATGGTGTATTGTATTATTTCTATCAATAGCCGATGCTAGGTCTTGTCAACATAGGTAAGGCTGAACCGAAGCCCACCGCTTCGGCCACTAATGAAACTTTTATGCAGGCGAAGTAAGGATTGGAGAAAGTTTATTATTGATTATCAGCAAAATCCTAGCAAAAGGGTGAATAATATGGTTCCGAGGATGACCTTGAGATACATATCTATGGGACTTTATCATCGGATTGTTAAGGAAGTTGAGAAAGTTTCACCCAAGCTTGCGTCAAAATATTCACACAAGCAATGGCCGATATAAACTTATCGTCCTAAGAATATGCCAAAATGGCCGATGGAGTGTTGACATCGTCCTTAGAGCAAGCTATGTGCAAGTTATTTTTCGGCACACAGGCTTTGCCGAAAAACAGGGGGGCATGTGTTGACACCAGATTTTGGCACAGTCAAGAACTTATTTAAAATGCCCTCAAATAGATAATTGTTCTACATGAAAAAGTTTCGTATTGTCGATACTAACATCTTTGAAGTTTGGGCCATCGCCATCTGATCTCATCTCGAAGGCCGAAATTGTGTTCGAAATACTGAGATTTTGTATTCAGAACACTATTCGGCACATTACGCCCCAAAGACTGCCTCGTACGGAAACATGATCTACATGGATTGTCTTCGTCTCGTCGAAACCATCGATTTTGATATAAGAACCATTCCAATCCGAGTTCGTATGCAAAAGTTAGAGCCATCCGAATACAACACTATCACGAGCCAAAAGTGGCGCGCCCCACCAGACACCCTGTCTGATGGGTAGCGCGAATAACAGCCTGTATTGCACGAGCGATTTGGCCCTCAAGATGAACTCTAGTCAAAACACATTCAACATAAAAGTTGTTCGTCTCGTCGAAGCGGTCAAGATTGCTTTTGGGCTCGTTTCCATGCGAGGTCGTTTACCACCTCAAATGTTACCCGCAAGGTGCAGCCAGTTTAAACCGAACAGTTTTGGAAAGTTCGGACAAAACCAATCCGAATTTGACTAGGGTTTTGCACGTGAATCCAAGCCTTTTCCTTGCACGGGAAGTCCAGCCGCCTCTTATATACCTGAGGGGTGATGGCCGATTGAACAACACACAATCGATCAATCAATCTACTACTTTTCTGTGTTCATCTACTTTTATCTCTCCCCTTGTATCTTTCTTCTCGTTCTTCGTTCGTTCTTTTTCATTGCAGGGCGGCGAACCTCGAGGCCCTAGGGGCGATCAGGTCGACTTAGGGCAGCCCATAGCCGCCACGCGCCCAGACGGGGTCCCTCCCGGGCGTGTGGGGTTTCGGGTCCCAAAAGCGCCGGCTTGCTGTCTTGCGTACCGTGCTGGAAGTCGGCCTCCCGCGGTGTGAGTTGCGGAGCATCTCCCTCGGTGCCGCGGGTACACATCGACGTGTTTGTGTGACGCGTTCCAGCGTCAACACGTATTTCGAGATTAGGATTTGTCACTCCGATTGTCGGAGAGGTATCTCTGGGCCCACTCGGTAATGCACATCACTATAAGCCTTGCAAGCATTGCAACTAATGAGTTAGTTGCGGGATGATGTATTACGGAACGAGTAAAGAGACTTGCCGATAACGAGATTGAACTAGGTATTGAGATACCGACGATCGAATCTCGGGCAAGTAACATACCGATGACAAAGGGAACAACGTATGTTGTTATGCGGTTTGACCGATAAAGGTCTTCGTAGAATATGTGGGAGCCAATATGAGCATCCAGGTTCCGCTATTGGTTATTGACCGGAGACGTGTCTCGGTCATGTCTACATTGTTCTCGAACCCGTAGGGTCCGCACGCTTAAGGTTTCGATGACATTTATATTATGAGTTTATGAGTTTTGATGTACCGAAGGAGTTTGGAGTCCCGGATGAGATCGGGGACATGATGAGGAGTCTCGAAATGGTCGAGACGTAAAGATCGATATATTGGACGACTATATTCGGACTTCGGAAAGGTTCCGAGTGATTCGGGTATTTTTCGGAGTACCGGAGAGTTACGGGAATTCGCCGGAGAAGGAGGCGCGCAGCCCCCCTCTGGTCCGAATTGGACAAGGGGAGCAGCCCCCTTTTCCTTCCTCCTCTCCCCCTCTTTCCTTCTCTCCTACTCCAACAAGGAAGGGGGGGAGTCCTACTCCCGGTGGGAGGAGGACTCCTCCTGGCGCGCCCCTCCTGGCCGGCCGAACCCCTCCCCCTGCCTCCTTTATATACGGGGGCAGGGGGCACCTCTAGGACAACAACAATTGATCCCTTGGATCTCTTAGCCGTGTGCGGTAACCCCTCCACCATAGTCCACCTCGATAATATTGTAGCGGTGCTTAGGCGAAGCCCTACGACGGTAGAACATCAAGATCATCACCACACCGTCGTGCTGACGGAACTCTCCCTCGACACTCGGCTGGATCGGAGTTCGAGGGACGTCATCGAGCTGAACGTGTGCTAGAACTCGGAGGTGTCGTAGTTTCGGTGCTTGATCCGTCGGGCCGTGAAGACGTACGACTACATCAACCGCGTTGTTCTAAAGCTTCCGCTTACAGTCTACAAGGGTATGTAGACAACACTCTTCCCTCTCATTGCTATGCATCACCATGATCTTGCGTGTGCGTAGGAAAATTTTGAAATTACTACGTTCCCAAACAGTAACTCCTTTTGTGGTGTGTTTGTCGAGATCCAATGAATTGTGGGTTTATGATCAAGTTTATCTATGAGAAATATTTGAATCTCCTCTGAATTCTTTTATGTATGATTGTTTATCTTTGCAAGTCTCTTCGAATTATCAGTTTGGTTTGGCCTACTAGATTGATCTTTCTTGCAATGGGAGAAGTGCTTAGCTTTGGGTTTAATCTTGCGGTGTCCTTTCCTAGTGACAGCAGGGGCAGCAAGGCACGTATTGTATTGTTGCCATCGAGGATAAAAAGATGGGGTTTATATCATATTGCTTGAGTTTATCCCTCTACATCATGTCATCTTGCTTAATGCGTTACTCTGTTCTTATGAACTTAATACTCTAGATGCATGCTGGATAGCGGTCGATGTGTGGAGTAATAGTAGTAGATGCAGAATCGTTTCGATCTACTTGTCGCGGACGTGATGCCTATATACATGATCATGCCTAGATATTCTCATAACTATGGACTTTTATATCAATTGCTCGACAGTAATTTGTTCATCCACCGTAATACTTATGCTATCTTGAGAGAAGCCACTAGTGAAACCTATGGCCCCATGGTCTATTTTCCATCATATAAGTTTCCAATCTACTTTATTTTGCATTCTTTACTTTCCAATCTATATCATAAAAACCCAAAAATATTTATCTTATCTTATTATCTCTATCAGATCTCACTTTCGCAAGTGGTCGTGAAGGGATTGGCAACCCCTTTTATCGTGTTGGTTGCGAGGTTCTTGTTTGTTTGTGTAGGTACAAGAGACTTGGAGTGTAGCCTCCTACTGGATTGATACCTTGGTTCTCAAAACTGAGGGAAATACTTACGCTACTTTGCTGCATCACCCTTTCCTCTTCAAGGTAAAAAACAACACATGCTCAAGAGGTAGCAAGAAGGATTTCTGGCGCCGTTGCCGGGGAGGTCTTCACACAAGTCAAGACATACCAAGTACCCATCACAACCTCTTCTCCCTCGCATTACATTATTTGCCATTTGCCTCTCGTTTTCCTCTCCCCCACTTCACCTTTGCCTTTTCTTCGCCTTCTTCCCATATATATCTTTGGTTGTGTTTCCATGTGCCTTCTATTTGCTTGCATCTTTGCTTGCTAAAAATCTATTCATATTGATCCACTTAAAGTGTTCTACTTGGATCATCTTCGATCCTTATGCGCTCGTGCTGAAACCCGAACTAGTCTAGTTGATGGGAAATCTTTAGATGAGCATGCTCATTTTGTGCGTCATCGTTTGTCTGAAAAGGGGAAGCTCTTACGGTATCAAATAAATAGTTTGCTATGCTATGCTTGGAATCTTTGTGAAATTTATGACTTTACTTGTTGCTCTAAGAACCCTAAAAAACACCTTCCCTACCTTTTTTCGATAAAGGGTGATTTTATTATCTCAAATGTAGCATCAAGCGGATACAAAGCATTATGAGTAACACCCGGCCTCTACATAACTAGGATGCACACGACCCAATATGAAGGTCTGACAAAAAAAACAACAAATTGGCAACAGTAGAGCCCTATAGACCGACACTATGCCGATGTCGATGGAGGTGGTAGATCGATCCGAAGGTTATGTTGCCACCCATGTTGGGAAGAAACCTCCATAGCCACCTGCTCCAATCGCATACACACCGCCTTGAACAACGGTTGGTCCTCCGGTCGTTGTAACATAGACCACATACGTAGCAATTGCGTACACCGGAAAATAACCTGTAGAGGAGAAGTATTTCTTCCATTAAAAACAAAATCATTTCTACATAGCCAAAGCGACCAAATTAAGGCATACGCTCCCACCCTTATTAGCGTTTTGTATTTGAAATACCGTCCAACCAATGACCAAAATTATTGGCAACAGTTGTGGGCGGATACAAATTTGACGCTATTTGGATGACTGACCACGTAGAACGTGCAAACTTGCATTGGAAAAGGAGGTGTTTGATTGTTTCATCATGAGTACAAAAACAACACTTATTCCTCCCTTGCCAGTTGCGTCGTGCGAGATTGTCTTTGGTTAACACAACCCCCGTATGAAGATACTACATGAAAATTTTCACTTTTAGTGGAATCTTGGACTTCCAACTTTTCTTGTTATTACTCACTGGTACCTCACAATGTGTGAGCGCACGATATATATAGTCTACAGTGAAAGACCCTTATGTAGTAAGGTTCCAGCAAAACACATCCCGGCCTTGTGTCAGGTTAATCGAATCCAGTCAGGATAAAAGATTATGCCATGACACAAGTCGGGGGCCAATCAAATCCCGCCTGAACGAAATATTCGGCGGGAATGAACTGAGCACTTGCGTAATAGTATTATTCTTATCACGAACAATGTTGTATAAGCCTGGATATTGTTCTCGAAGACTGGCATTGCCTAGCCAGATGTATTCCTAAAAATGAATCTCCGACCCATCCTTTATCGCGAAAGACCCAAAGCGAAAGAGATGTTTCTTTGCCGCCATTAGGCCAGCCCAAAAGTGCAAATTGCCAGGTTTCCAAAATGCGTGGGACACCGCCTTTTGACCTACATACTTGTTGCGCAGCATGGTTTGCCAAACACCATCCTCAGTAAGAAGTTTGAACAACCATTTACTGAGTAGGGCCTCGTTTTTGACCTGGAAGTCATGAATTCCGAGCCCTCCTTGGTTTTTCGACCTACAAACCACGCTCCATTTGGCCAGCCTGTATTTTTTTATTTTCACCATCTCCTTGCCAAAAGAATCTGGATCTAAAATAATCCAGTCTTTTTAGGACCCTTTTGGGAGTTGAAAGAAAGAAAGCATATAGAGAACCATATTTGTGAGGACAGAGTTAATCAAAACCAACCGTCCTCCAAATGAGAGTAGTTTGCCTTTCCAACTACTCAACCGTTTCTCTAGACGCTCCTCTACATGCTTCCACTCCACAATGGTGAGGCATTGATAATGAATCGGTATTCCCAGATATTTAATCAGGAATTGACCATGTGCACAACCAAATAGGTCAGCATAATCGTCCGCCGCCTCAACGGCTTCTCCAAAGCAGAACAATTCGCTTTTATATAAGTTTATTTTGAGACCCGACATATGCTCAAACACTGAAAGCAAGAGTTTCAGGTTTCGAGCCTTGTCCAGATCATTTTCCATAAAAATAATTGTGCCATCAGCGTATTGTAATATAAAGAGGCCACCATCCACAAGGTGTGGCACTACTCCTGCAATCTGGCCGTCCTGCTTGGCGTGCTCAATCTGAATCGCCAACATGTCAGCGACAATGTTAAATAACATTGGGGACATGGAGTCACCCTGCCGTAGTCCTATTTTTGTCTGAAAGTAATGGCCTACATCATCATTGACTTTGATGGCCAACTACCTCCAGTTACAAAATTGTGGATCCACTGGCGCCATTTATCGGAGAATCCTTTCATCCTTAGGGCTTGTTGAAGGAAAGACTACTTGACCTTGTCATATGCCTTTTCAAAGTCAATTTTGAATATCACTCCAGTTATGTTTTTTGGTGCATGTCGTGGACGGTCTCATGCAGGATTACTACACCATCTAGTATATTTCGTCCTTGCATAAAGGCTGTTTGAGATGGATGGACAACACGGTCAGCTATCAAGTTTAACCTATTCGTAGCCACTTTGGTGAAAATCTTGAAGCTAACATTAAGGAGACATATGGGTCTGAACTGCTGAATCCGTTCAGCCTCCTTAATCTTCGGCAACAAAACAATCTCGCCAAAATTTATTCTAAATAGATCAATTCGATCGGCATGAAGACAATTGAACAACTCCAAAAGGTCAGCCTTGATGATATCCCAGAAATTCTGATAGAATTCTGCGGGGAAACCATCAGGTCCTGGAGCTTTGTTGTGGTCCATTTGGAACACTGCCGCTCTCACCTCCTCTTCTGAGAAAGGTGATGTGAGGATATCATTCTCTTTTGCCGTGACTTGTGGAATATCATCTGTTTGGGTCTCGTCAAGGGTGACATTCCCTTCATCCGACGCTCCGAACAGAGATTTGTAGTAGCTGGTGATATAGTTTTTGAGCTCCCTTTGACCTTCAATCCGCCCCTCATCCTGTTGGAGACTATGAATACATTTCTTCCTATGTCGACCATTGGCGAGCAATTGGAAGTATCTTGTATTACTATCTCCCATTAGAATGAAGTCAGATTTGGACCTCTGGTAGTATTTCATCTCCTCTTCTCGCACAAGATGGGCAACCTTCTCATTAGATTGATTTTTAAATTCAATCTCATGTTGAGATAAGGTGTGGGTCTCTGCATTTTGTCGAGGTCATCAATGATGGTACAAAGGCGCTGCTTTTTTATATAACCCATTGATGTGTTTCGCCCATCCAGAGAGGTGTTGCCTCATGGCCCTTATTTTATAATTCCATCTCTAAATCGGTGTACGACCAATGGCTAGCCTCTCCCAAACTTTCTTGATTATTTCCACAAAACCTTCCCGGTGCAGCCATGCCGATTCAAATTTGAAAGGGTGGCGGGAAGAATGGCTCGTAGAATTAGAATCAAGAATGATTGGTGCATGATCCGATAATGCCTCGATTCTCTCTAGGGCTCGTACGGTTACCATAGGAAATTTTAGCTCTCATTCGGTATCCATGAGTGCCCTATTGAGCTTCTCGTACGTTGGCATAGAACGGTTATTAGCCCAAGTGAACTGCTGCCCCGACATACAAGCTTCCCGAAGGTCCAAACTATCAATCACAACATTGAATAGGAAAGGCCAGTGAGTGTCAAAGTGGTCATTATTTTTTCTTCCTGGTACCTAAGGATATTGAAATCCCCTCCAATAAGCATTGGGTACGGGTTATCCTTAGCCAGATTCACCAGTTCACGAAGGAAAGCGGATTTATGTTCATCTTGGGCAGCCCCATGGACTGCGACCAAGCTCCATGTAAAATTATTAGCCCTGTTTTGTAGGTGAAATTTGATATGAAATTCACCGGTCGAAAAGGCCAACAAGTCCATTGTCGTGGTCTGTATCCCAAGAAGGATTCCTCCGGACCTTCCACGAGCTGGTAGACTATGCCATGTGTAGTCGAAACCACTAGATAGGTGATCGAGGACGTGCGAGCGGAAGTCACATTTACAAGCCTCGGAAATTGCCACAAAATCCAATTCATGTTCTCACACACAATCAGTGACGTGTTTATGTTTAGCCAAGTCTGAGAGACCTATGCTATTCCAAAACAAGCCTCTCATGTGGAAACTCGGATTGGTGTGAAAATTTTTGCCTTCTTGGGCGGTTTTTGTTTCGTTTTAGAGGATTGTGATTTAGATTTCCGCAAAGATGCTGTGAAGTCACAAAACATGGACCCCGATCTTGCGTCATCCAAACCAACCTCGCTAATATCGCCAACCAAGTGGGAGACTAGCGGACCATCATATTTGGCATCCGCTTCATTCTCCTCCTCAGTTTCGGGGTTAGATAGGGTGTTATTACACTTTGGAGAAACCTTTAAACAGTCAATCTCCATGTGTTTAAGTGCCCCAACAGACATTTTAATTTCTTTATCGTTCTTTCCCATAAATACACCAACATTATTTAAGCTATTATTAATGTGAGTATCTGAAAAAGAAAGAAAAGATTGAGCAGATAGGGTACCTGGCGTGGGGTCCAAATTTCTCGGGGCTTGGCGGCGCATCACCTTCGCTAGAGAGTGCTCATCAATCATAGAGGAACCGTCGGTGGAGGTGGCATGACAGTTACTACATCGGAGAGGTGAAGCAATCCCTCCAGACATAGTCGCCGTCGGTGTTGTCGGCTTAGCTGTCGGGGTCCGTAATGTCCTAGATGTCGGTGAAGAGGGACGCGCCGACGGTCCAACCGAAATGGTAGCAACGGGCGTCGCTACAGTACCATGCGGACGAACTGCTGCTGGACCGAGTGGAACCACAACGATTGGAGAACATGCTGGTGCAGCCGACTCAGACGGTGTCGGGGAACCTCGCACGCAAACCAAGGTAGCAGCAGTTGCGTGCACTGCTGGCGTCGTATCCTTGCCCATAGCTAGCTGCCGAGCATCGGGACTGGGGTTGCTGCATGCGTTGCATGTGTGCAGGCGCGCCCCTAGCCACATGCATGTGAGCGATGGGCTCATGCACCGTGGCCACGGCTAGCTGGCCATGCACGAAGCTAGCCATGGCCACTGCATGCTTCTTCGGTGCACATGCATCCATGAGCGAGCTTGTAGCACACACAATCATGGCTGCCACTCCCTCCAGCTCCACAGTCCTCTAGATATCTTGACCATTAGTGTGTTCTGCATGTGTCATACTCGGAAGGACTGCATCAGAGTGTTGCACAGTACTAACAGTAGAATTTTGCATAGACACCACATTAGTGCCATATCTAGTCCCCGACGATGTATTGCCACTATCATTTTGAGTGTTTTTAGATCTCTTGGTAGCATCCTTGTCCGGCATATCCTCATCTCAGTTAGCGTCGTCATCATGTTCATCATGGCGCTCCCAAATATGAGGTATGAAGTAAGCATCCGGGACATAGTCGTCCTACTTGAGCACATTCGGAACTCATACCCATTTAGCTTGACGTAAACATCAGAGGAGACTGAAGCTTCATTACTCCCATCCTGCTTGGTGAAAATATCTTTAGAATGCACATCAACTTGGATTCACACAATACCGTGACGCCGCAAGCATAACAAGTCAACATCCTGTGTTGCGCCAATAACGGATCCAACCACCCACAGACCAAGGAAGTGGCGGAGAGGAGGTGGGACGCCGGTGACATGAACCCAAACTGGTTGTAACCGATGTAGGGATCTAGCGTCCTCAACTTTCCATTCACTAAAAGAGATCTTCACATCATGTGACTTGACATTGTACTCAAAAGCTGCCACTCGCTGTAAAACCTCTATGGAAGGGAAAGACACCAAGAAAGAATCGACCCCATGACGAATGGCCTCCCACTTCCAAGAAGTCTGTAGGGAGACGATCTTAGCGACCTCGGCCTCCACCATAGCGGCAGTCAAAGAACCATCAGAAATCTTAACCAAAGCTGCCGGCAAAGATGGGGGTGCAAGATGTTCCTTGAACAGTGAGTCCAGCAACTGAACAAACATACCATTGAGTATTCCGTGTCCACCGAGCGATGCGCAAGGCCTAGGTTGCTTGAGTACAGTGCATCGGTTGAGGGGATGCTTGTAGTTGTCACAGATATAACGGTAGTGAACCGCTGTGCAGTCCTTGGACATGTGATTGTCGCACCTGCAATTGAAGCACTAGAAACCAGTTCTTTTCCCTTTCACAAGCTGCCCTGCCATAGCACCCGTGGATGTAGAGCCAGAAGCATCAACCGTGGAGCCTTGAACTTGATGGTCTGGCACGGCTGGAACTGCCGCCGCTGGAAACATGGTCGTTGGGAGCGCAACCGGGGGGACTCCAGTGGTAGCAACGGCATCACAGCGACCCCCCTTGCGCTTGCCCTTGGAATGGCGAGAGGCCCCTTGTGCCGGCTGGCATCCGGCGCCGAAAGTTACCAGAGCTTGCACCGAAGCTGCAGCCATTGGAATGGCTGACGCAGCTGCAGATGCATGGGATGAAGGTGCGCCAAAACGGAAAGGTCCGGCGGACGCACCAAAGCCAGCGGAGCTCCCCGGTGTTGATGTAGCAGGCGGAAGAGGAGCTAACTGTCCCGAGCCCTTGGGCGGCTGATTCGGACGGCCGGACATGGTTGACGATCTTCCCAGCAGCACTTGGGCGAAGGAAGGCAGCGGCTCGGGACGAGTAGTGTTGGATGATGTTGGGGCAGCGGACGCGGTAGGGTTACGTATTCGTGATGGTCTCCTTGTTAGATCGATCCATCGCATTGTATGGCCCAGGCGCAAGGCCAGTTTTGGCACGTCCAACACCTTGGGCCCGTTCCCACATGTTAGCGTAATTTGATTTTGAATCCCGTCTCCATCTTGATCCGCAATCAACATCGGCCGATCAGCCACCGCCGCCGACGTCGATTCCGGGAGGAATTCAGCAAGCGCCACCGGAAGCAGAGGTCGCGGCCTCAGCAGCGGGCCCTTCCATGGGCGCATCTGCACTCCACGGGAGGCCGGCTGCCGGTGGCCCGATAGCGAGGTGCTCCGGTGAAGACCTGCGGCCAGAAGATTGGACATTAGAAGAAACTGGACTATCTCTCACCTGCCTTGATTGGGACGAGGTTGACGATGAGCCTCGCTCCCAAAAACGTGACGCCGGTGTAGGATACCGGACATCCGCCCAGAATTGTTCCGCAATCTCCTCCTTCGTCTTCCTCCTCCTGGATTTCACAGTAGACCATTGCCCACCTTCGTCACACTCAGCTCCGAAGAGAACCGCGTCCGCAACCTGACTCGCCAACACCAAGCAATCCACCTCCACATCCACTTCCGGTTCGTCCCCTTCAACAGCCAGAACCTCGAACCATGATCCTGACCTTTGCGAAATCGACACTGGAGAGAGAGCCTTGGGCGATAGATCACTCGAGGCAAGGGTGCGCCGTTGCCGATCCGGGTGCACGCGGTGACTAATGTGCACGACGCAGTCGAGCAGTACCATTTCAGACCCCGGCGCGACCCATTCCCCATCATGAAGCAACATTCCTTCCTCGACCTTGCCATCGACATTCCTCAGGAAGAGGAAGTTGTGGGGGCGATCGAGCCAGAGGGTTCTGGGACGCCAGTCTTGCCTACCATCGAGGGATGCAGTAGAGAACGTCACCGTCCACCACAGCGGATGTGGAGTCTCTGGCGGTCTCTGCATGCGGTCTCGGAGTTTAATGATAATGAAATCTTATCTTCTTATGGAAAGGGTGTTTATAGTTACTATGATATCAAACAAACTGAAGAATTTGTCATTTTTAAGGGTGCTCATGAAGTTGCTTCTTTGATTTAAAAGTATGATATTGCTCTCTACAAATCTGAAATTCCGACATACTTAAATATTGCTATGAAAACTTTGCTCATAATGCCTATGTTAAGGAATTTATTGAGAGAACAACCGTTGCTTTGGAAGAAAATAATGATATGCATGAATCTATAGATAATGATTCCAATGATTTGATTGATATATCCCTTGATGAACATGATGCTTGCTATTCTTGTGGCCATGATGCCAATATTTATGAAGATGAATAGTTTATAGTCCCTTATGTTAAACATGAGATCGTTGCTATTGCACCCATACTTGGTAGTTCCTTCAATGAAAGCTTAGGGTTTTGCATATTATTAACATAATTGACATCAAGAGAATTTATAGTAACATCATTGCTATCATGCTTTTGTCAAGGGTGACCGACACGTGGCATCCACCGTAACGGAATGCCGTTAAGCTATCGGATCCGATTTTGGATCCGATAACCCGCTAACAGCCACGACCAATGCTGATTTTCCACGTGTAAAATTCTCATTGGCCGACGGAACCACGCGTCAGCTCCGCGTTGGCACAGGTGTCACTCATGCAAGGGTCAAGATGGGCCTATGATATGTTGACACGTGGACGGGCCCAAAAGTGGCTCATAAAGTTTAAATGGGCCGGCGCAACTGAAGGCCCATAAGATTTAGCAGACCATAATGGGCCGACCCAGCTAAAGGCCCACAAGATTTTGCAGACCATTATGGGCCGGCCCAACTAATGGCCCACAAGATTTAGCGGACCACAATGGGCTCGCCCAGCTAAAGGCCCACAAGATTTTGCAGACCATAATGGGCCGGCCCAGCTGAAGGCCCAACATTCTCTGGTAATGCCCGTATGACTAGTGTCAAATCAGCCCGTCAATGACCTGTCCTAAACTTGTCATCATCGCGGCCCATGGTCACTTCTGGCCCGTTAAGAGTCCACTAAGTATTTGGGCCGAATTACGGCCCGATGTATTTCTGGCCTGTTAAAGGTCCTGCTTCATTTGGGCCCATTTACACGCAATTGAAACTTTCAGCCCATAAACGACCGTGAAGGATTTGGGTCATATTCCGCCATGTCTGACATTCGGCCTGTTAGAAGCCCACTATAGATTTGGGCCACTTGTGGCCTATTGTGGTTTTCGGCCTGTTAACGTCGAACGAAAACCATGGGCCATATGTGGCCCAACGTCACATCGGACCCATTAATGGCCCATATAAAAATGACAATAATCTAGCCCGAGCGAACTTCTGGCCTGTTAAAGGCCCGTGTATTAGGTTGGCGCATTTACGGCCCGTCCGAATTTCGGCCTGTCAAAGATCTGCATCGTAAATGGGCCACCATTTCAGCCTGCTAAGACTAGTGGGTTATTTGGCACAATCAGGGCCGAATCTCACTTTCGGTCTATTAAAGGCCCATGTTTTTTATGGGCTCAAGATATTTACACCTGTAAACGGCCTATTGTTACTGAGGGCCCGAATTATGTTTAGGCCTGTTAAAGGCCCACTATGAGCATAGGCCTACCAAAAAATATGAAAGCTAACGCTGATTTAGGCCCAGATATTTTTAGTGGGCTACATGCAAATTTCGGCCCATAATCGTTTTTAGCCCAATTGGAATGGGCCCGACGAATGTTGGCATGTTGGGCTCCTACGAAGCTTTCGGCCGAATACATTACTAAGATAAACCTATACTATACAAAAATAGCATCGTAATTACTGCAGCCTTTGGCAGCATCATAAATGCTGTATCACAACAAAATAAATTCCAACCATACAATAAAAGGCCTGTTGGCATAAAGTTTATAGTCCTTGCAGATAAAAGCACCATCAGATGTATAGAAGCACAAATCATTTGACCTGAGTGCTAATGTTTCAGGCTGTAGAATCTGATGGAGTAGCACGATCTTCACCTTTTTTCTGCCATTGCTCTTGAACAACGAAGAGAATGTCTGATAGTCTGGTTTCAAAACCATTCATATCTTGACGACATTTGTCAACCACTATTCTTGTTTCCAAAACGACGTCCATTAGGGATTGGACTTGTGTTTGGAGCACAGATATATCACTCTGTCTAGCAGGAAGATTTTGTTCAGTAGGTGATTTGGACGAGGTTACCTTGACAACCAACCCAGAATTACGTGGGAAGGTGCTTTTTTCACTGTTAGTGGAGAGATACTGACGCACTGCAGCAAGAGGTGACATTGTGCCTGTGGTAGCCTCGTCACCTTCAGGTGGTTGTGGCTGTTCAATCATTTGTTCCATAGCTTCCCGAAAGTTTGAACTTGTAGATTATATAGTGTGCCAGATAAGTTACTAATGAGACAAAAACAAACAAAGTAGGTTACACGTTTATACATAACTTATTTTGGTGAACTACCGTAATACATTAGCATGTATTGTAGTGCCAACTACATAATAAAATCACTTTCGGAACATATGTCCATGTAGCATGCCTACTGTATTGTCTATTTCCTCACATTCGTTGACATCCAAGGATAAAGAGACATGGTTTAAAGTAGGATGAACATAGTATGACATCATTCATATCATGGGCAAACATATATAAAACAAACATGCTATTTTATCATTGTGTGCGCACGTGAACATAACAACTAGATTATAGATCAAGACCAAAAGAATATCCTTCATCTCTTTTAAACCATGTAAGGTGAAATGATACCTTATGACAACTATGTATAAAAGTGAACAGAGTAACTGACATTGGCTGCAAACCAAGTAGTTAAATGAACACATCACAGTACCAATCAGTTCAAAGACAGGAGGAGTAAGGACTTACAATAGCGGCTTGAACTGGTGTGCTCATGCCCTTCATCTTGCTGGTGTGGCAATCCTTGAAGATTTGCACTGCATTCGGTTCAGGTTCTTTTTGGTCCACACGGGCTTTCCTCTGTATTTGGAACAAGTCAATGTAGATATGATAATATGGCACCGAAAAAAGAAGGAAGTAGCAGATATTTACAAGAGCCTCGCAGTGTGCAATATAGCTACGAAATCCTGTTGTCTGTTGGAATTTCACTTTTGAACGGTTGGTTTTGTTCTTCAAACAGTTAGCCTAGAAGAAGATACACTTGTAAGGCACATACATAAATACAAGTTCAATATGTGGTCTGATCAAATACATATAGCCTACCTGATACTTTGGATCAGACCAGTGTTTAACGAGGGTTGTCCAGTCTTCATCTGTAATATATTCCACTAGAGATGTTTGGGCGATTTCATTGTTAGCCTTGCCTTCAAAGTGAGATTTTCTAAGGTGGTACCGATATTGTCGCAGAGCAGACTAAAAACACAAGTGCATGCTTGTTTAGTTGCATCATCTTTAGGATCCAACTTGAACCTCATCTGTTGAAAAAAGAATGTGAGTCTTATTAGGAGGAAGCTAGAAAGTATGGGATAGAGCAAGTCAATATTACTAATTGTGATTAATAACATTACTTACGGATAAATTCTCAAGGAAGGTGTTAAGCTAGGTATTGTCTTTCTCATTCCTGTACTGGATCCACGTTGGGAGGATACGTGCATGACACCTAACGACAATGGCTGCCTCTGGTACTAACTTGGCTGACTCTGTAGCATCACATGGCCTTTTTAAACCTGCCTCAAAATGGATCTCCATTTTTCCTCCTTTAGATTTTGTTAATCTGTCAAGCATTATCCCTGATGTCTGTTTCCGCTTGTGCCGTTGTGCTAGTTCAACAATGAATATGGAAAGTGTTAGTGTACATCAAACTGTGAGAGTACATATAAAGGAGCATGCAACTACAACTTGACTCGGTCAGGTAACGTCTTGGTGTTGATACTCATTGTCGGGGGTTGGGTGCAACATATGCCAAAGGATGGCTTATCATGGTGGGAGCGAGTAGAACATCGCCGGTGCCTAGAAGCGGGATGAGGTGTACACACGAACGCCGACATACTTTACCCAGGTTTGGGGCTCTCCTTGGAGATAACACCCCTACTCCTGCTCTGCGGGGTCTCCGCATGATAACTAAGGCACTAGTGAGTACAAGGTGCTCCTTGAGCTGTGAGCTAGAGGTAGAAGGAGGCAGGGCTAGCTCTCTTCTTCCTCTAGGTATGAGTCTAGTTCTAACAGGTTGGGAACCCTTTGCATGGGTGCCGTAGGGGGCTTATATAGGCCTACCCCCCAGGGGTAAAATGGTAACTCGGCCGGTTGTAGGGCCCGACCGTTAGCGCCTCTGGTCGTCGGCTTCTCTGCCGGTAGTTGGGGCCCACCGCCTGGTGGGTCCCTCTGACTGGTCTGGTACGAAGCCGACATGCCGCTTCCACCACTGGCAGGTCTGGTCGGTGGCTGGTCACTGTAACCGTGATGCTAATGACACAAGCTTGGTCAGGGGAGCATGGCTACAATCCCGCCGCCTAGTGGGAAATCACTGTAGCCACACCGCGCCCCCTCTGGTTAATGCCACACGGATCTTTAGGGAGGGACCGGTCGCCTGATGGAGGCCGGCCTCCCGCGGATTCGGCTGGTCTGGCTTCTGTCGTCTTCTAGGCTCTCTCTGCCTGGTAGGGCCCGCCGCGTGCGGGCCGTACCGACATGCCGTCGTGGGAACAAGGCCCCGCCGGTCAAGAGTGGCGTCATGGGGGAGGTGGCTACAGTGCCGCACCATGCGAAGATCTCCGCCTATACGGGGCACTGTAGCCATGTCGAGCCCGGAATCCGGGGGTGAGGGGCTACACTGTAGCCTCACCCTGTCTTGTCCTCTTGATGGGGGAGCAGACTTTGAGGGCCCTGGGTGGCTGCCTGCTAGAGGCCGGCCTCTCCACATGCCACCTGCTAGGAGTCGGCCTGTCTTGGTGCCGTCTGCTAGTGATAGGCCGTCTTCGGGTAGCCAACCATTTGAGCCAGCCGGCCACCGGAAGGCGGCGCTTCATTCTGGAATCTCGCGGGGTGGAGCCGGCCCAAAGTCTTGAAAGGCTCAGGGGCTCGGGTTAGGCTACCCGTGGCCCATTACTCCGATAGTAGTCCCTAAAGCTGGTGAGGCACCGCAGTTGACAGGCCGTAAAGCCTCAGCGGCTTCCTTTCTTGTCGTGCTCTGATAGGACGCTTAGTCCACCTCGTGAGGCGCCGGCTGCTGGAACTGGTTTGACAAGGCGGGCTCTTTCGCCGATTTCGAACACCAAGGCGGGAAGCAGATGGCGTGCTTGCTAAGTTCCCAGGCCTGCCGCCCACCGCTGGTAGGCCACGCGACACACGTCAGCCTAGTCAGCCTGCCATCCCACGCTCTTGATGGGACGTGGCAGGGGACGGGCCCACCACCACCGGGCCTCGGCGCGCGAGCGGATCCGCTGCGGCCGAGGCGGGCGATTGCGATTCCCACAGGAGTTACTGCGCAGTAACCTTGCGGGGTAATCGGGGGGCCGTGGGGTCGTGGGTGCAGTTAATCCCATGATCCGACGTCCCGCCCCCTCGGCTTCGTAGCCCGAGGGCTATAAGTGGGGGAGACGGGGGAGCGGCGGAGCACTCGCGCCCTCCTCCCCGCTCTTTCTTCCTCCTCTCTCTGTTGCTGCTCCGTGCTCGCCGCAGCACCGCTGCAGCTCGCCGTCGTCGAGCTCCTCCTCCCCACGCAGCTCCGTTCGGATGCCATGGCACGTGAGAGGGGAGGAGAATGGGACGGCTCGACGGTGATCGAGGATCACCTCACCTTCCTCCGAGCCACGCGCCCGATGCCCAATGCGACCTTCGTCAAGGTGCGAGTACCGCCGCGGGAGGAGATCTCGCCGGCACCGCAGGGGAACGAGTTGGTTGTCTTCCGCTCGCATTTCCACCGCGGCTTCGGCCTCCCGGTGAGCAGGTTCCTCTGCTCGTTCATGGATTTCTGTCATCTTCAGCCGCACCACCTGATGCCCAACACCGTGACGCTGTTGTCCGCCTTCGTCATGGCGTCCGAGGGCTACCTCGGCATCCCCCCCCACCATTGATCTGTGGGGAGCTTTCTTCTATGCCAAGATGGGACCTCCGCCAAGGAGACGGCGACTGAGTGTGGGGGCTTCGTCGCCGTGCGCCGACCGTCGAAGAAGAACGCCTTCCCGGCCATCAAGCTGTCACAATCGGTGAAACTGTGGCAGCAATCATACTTTTACGTGGAGAACGTCGACCCGACGGTCGACTCCATCAACCTGCCGCCTTACGAGGCTGGCCCCCCAGTCGGGCCTCGGGCCAACTGGCACTACAAGCCGAAGCCCGTACCGGCCGAGGCGGCTGCCGCCATCAACCGACTCCGGGGGCTGACGGAGACGGAGGGTCTCGTGGCGGCCGACCTGCTGTTTGCCTTTGTCGAGCGCCGGGTTCTCCCGCTCCAAAGCCGTCCCCATCTGATCTGTTGGATGAGTGGCCATCTGATCTGTCGGATGTGCACAAAGGAGATGCCGCCTGCCGAGGTGGCCCGAATGGTGAATGAGATCACCGACCTCAAGGTGTCGGAGGGGTCATGGCAGTTCGGCAAACGGCCCTACTCCCGCAACAACCCGCCGCCTGCGGTAAGTCTCTTAGCTTTCCCTCTATAGCTCTTGCCTTGATCTTAGCCTTGGTATTGAGTGGTCTTTCTTTGGAGCGCAGATCTACATGTCTTCAGTGAAGGCCGCTCTTGTGGGGCCAGGTGGTAACTACCAGCCGGACAGGGAGGTGAGCGACATGGACGACCCCGACTTGGGGGCAGCCGCCTTGGAGGACGACGCCATAGGTGGCGGCGATGGAGCAGACGGCTCCAAGGAAGGGGCAGGCATGGGGACCTGGCCCGACGACGACAAGGAGGAAGACGAGCCGCGCCCTGCACGGGGCGCCATCATTACAGGCGCGGGCCCCTCCGCCGGGCCGGCTGCCCGAGGCGACAAGTGCAAACGGAAATAGGGCGCCGCCCTGTTCAGCAGCGTGCCGAAGAAACCCAAGAACCCAGCCGCCGCGACCAGGCGGAAAGAGCCCGCGACAAAGGTGGCCAAGTTCCAGAAGCTGCCAAAGGCGCCACCCATGGTGTCGGCGTAAGTACCTCCTCTGCGCATTCCCTTGGGTTCTCCCTTGCTGAGCCGTCCTGAAATTTCTTTGCTTTACTTTGTTGTCTCAGGGCCCCACTTTCCCTCGACAAGTCGGCCGCCGCCTCCGTCATCAGGTCGGCGGAGACCTCACCACCACCCGGCGGATCAATCCGGCTGCCGACCTACGGGAGGCGCAGGAGCGAAACGCGTGAGAGGTGCGCAAGGAGCGGGAAGCCGCCCGCCTGGAGAAGGCGGAAGCTGACAGGGTGGAGGTGTCCGTGCTGAAGAAGCTGGCAGAGGCAGAAGCTGCTGCAGTGAGAAGGAGCGGCTCGCAGAGGCCGAGCGCCATCAGGAGCCGCTGCTCATTGTTCCCCTGAACTCCGCGCCAACTCCACCAGAGTTTGTGGCGACGACTGGGCGAGCCAGCGACGAGCAGCCGGTCATGGAGAGGGAGGGTAATGACGTAGCCATGCCGGATCTTGTCGTGCCCCCGCCATCGCTGACTAGTGGAGTGCGGGACGAGTAGCCGGGTGACCCGCCGGTGCCACCAGCCGGAAACAAGGTAGTGACGGGCCCAACTCCTGAGGCCCGCACACCCGTGCGCTGTCGTCTCGAGAAGGTGGCCTCGGCACCGCGACCGCTGGAGGCCGGCGCCGTGAGCTCATCGGTCCCCGACAACAAGGCAACCAGCACCGGGCCCGCCGACTAGGTGCGCGGAGGCGGGATGGGAGCTTTGAACCAAGCGGCCCTCGATGTCCAGGCCAAGCTCCGGGCTGAGGCCGATGCCCTCAAGCGGTGCAACGAGGCGCTTCTGAGCTCACGAGCAGCCATCCGAGTATGCTTCTTGCTTCTTTTTTTGATCCTCTCTACTTCTTGGTGGGGGCACGTTGGCGCACTCACTGGGTGTAGTCCCCAAGTATCGGGCCGGCTGCTGAGCAGGCGGTCCGGAACTTTAATTTTGCCAGCACCAGGTGCTAACTCCTTCTGGCATCTTTATTACAGGATTATCACAACCTTCACGCGGCCGCCTTCAACTCCGGAGTCCGGAAGCTGGAGAGGCAGACCACCAACTTGTCAGAGAGCCGGAGTAAGTCTTGGCTTTCCTTTCCTGCGGGGGCGCGCTGGCGCACCCGTGGGCTGTAGTCCCCGAGATTTGGGCCGACTGCTGAGCAGTCGGGCCGGATCTCCCTGACAACTGCATTTCTTTGGTTGATCATTGATAACTTCTTCTTCTGCGCGGGCGCGATGGCACACGTGCGGCTGTAGTCCCCGAGATTCGGGCCGATGCTGAGCAGTCGGGCCGGATCTCCCCGGCAACTGCATCCCTTCTCTATTGATTGATTGACGCCCTTTCTTCTTTCTTGGCAGAGGCCAATGCCGCCTTGCAGCAGCAGCTGGGCGAAGCCAACACCGCACTGCACGGTCAGGAGGCGGAGTGCGGCAGACTGGCCGAGGAGCGCGATCGACTAGTCACGCAGCTCGCGGAACAGTCGGAGCATCTCAAGACGGCTCAGGAGGAGGCAAAGACGAAGGAGACCGACCTCCTCGCTGAGTGAGATCGAGCGCTCCCCCTGGGCCGACAAGGAAGTGCAGGTGACCGCCAGCTTCGGCAGTATCGAGGACATGGTTGACGGTAAGCTTCCTCTTTTTTCTTTCTTTGAGCTGCCGGCCTCTGCTTAGGCCGACCATTTGCTTTTAACTTCTGTCTTCTTTGCTTTTTCGCCCAAGCAGACTTCTTCCCAGGCCACTCCGCTGCTGTGAACCAGGCCATTGAGGCCTCTCGCGAGGAGCGGAGGGCAGAGGGTGTGCAGATTACCGCTGATGCTCCCCGGACCCTTAACAAGCAGCTTCTCAGCATACAGGCCCGCCTTCGACCAGCTCACCAGATGCTGCGTCGTCTTCAATGCGTCGGGACCCAGGCGATTTCCGCCCTCTGGCCAGGCATGCCGGCCCCGCGCATGCCTAGTCGGACTGCCGATTGGCTGGAGGTGGCGGCCGGCCGCCTGGAAGCCTGGAAGGGCTCTTCGGCCCGGGCTGGAGCGTGCCGGGCTTTGGAATTCGTTAGGCGTTGTACCATGGGCTGGATCTAGCCCAGCTGACCATGTTCCGGTAGGAGGCGATGGAGGAGCTGGCGGCGGTGGAGGGCAAGCTTGTCAAGCGGGCGGCGGCGATCGCCGACTACACCAATACATTGTCTTCATCCCGAAGTTGGTTGATGAAGGCGCCGAAGCGCCGCCGGAGTGGTTCGGGCTGAATCCAAAGGACAACGAAGATCCGGCCGAGGTGATTGATTCCAGCGACGAAGGGGAGGACACGGAGGACGAGGACAGCGAAGAGGACACGCCGAAGGTCGGAGCAGATGGCCAGCCCCAGCCTAACCGTGCCTCGAGCAATGATCCACACTCGAGCGCGCCGACTGCTGCTGAAGGCAACCAGGCGGAGACCAACCAGCCGTCCATTCCACCAACCGGCACCGCCGGCTCTACCGCCCAGCCGGAACCTTCTGCAGCTCCCTAGGCCATCGCCTTTATTTTCCTGCTTATCAATCTTGACAGACTTTTGGTTAAATTCGCACAATTCCACCCGCGGGGTGTATTTCAAACTTTGCTAAATGCTGGCCACTGGGCCTTTGCTATGTAAATATTCTTTATCACAAATTATGCTTTATTTGCCGTGTTCTAACTTTTCTTTCTTTCTTCCCCTTGCTATTTTTCTTTGCCGCTCTCCCTTTGCTATCCCCTGGCCAGCCGGACAGCCACTCTACGGACTGCGGCTGGGCCAAGTGTTTAGCTCCTTTCGGAGGGCAAGTACTTAATCGATTGGGGCGTTGGCAAGGTATGTAGAAACCGCCCGGCCAGCTGCTCTGCAGCCGGTCGAGTAGGTGGGATGCCGGCCTCGGCTATGCGTGCTTTTTTCCTTAGCTGTTTTTCGTATGGGCACCGCTCGGGCAACTCCTGTCCACCGTACAGTCGCTCTGCGAGCTGCAGCTTCTGACAGGAGAATTTTTTTGGTGCCGACATACTACTTGTCCGACTGCAGGAGATGGCACATACTAGAAGGCGGCGAGCCCCCTGGGCCGACTAGTCGAGCCCAGTGGCAGGCGAAATAATGAAACAACACATTCATGGGCATAATTCTTATCATATAGATAAAAGGGTAGTCCCCGAGCTCTTCTCGGGGTACCCAGAGTCTTCGTACTTAATACAAAAGGTAGCATGGTACATACTGCTTTTAACTGTAAAATCTTCGGAGGAGGTTTGCATTCCATGGCCTCTCCGTCTCCTTGCCTGAGTCGTCTCTTTTGTGTGCTCTGGGCTTCTGAACGTCGATCAGGTAGTAGGAATCATTGCGCAACACTTTGCTGATGATGAAAGGGCCTTCCCAAGGCGCCGAGAGATTGTGTTGGCCAGCTGTTCGCTGGATCAGCCGGAGCATAAGGTCTCCCTCTTGGAAGGATCTTGGCTTCACCTTGCGGTTGTAGTATCGGCACAGACTCTGCTGGTAGATGGCAGACTGGCTGAGTGCCAATATCCGGCCTTCTTCCAGCAGGTCGACGCCATCTTCTCGTGCTTCTTTGGCCTCCTTCTGGGTGGACATGGTGACTCGACGGGAGTCGAATTCTGTGTCCGTTGGGATGACGGCTTTGGCACCATACACGAGGAAGAAAGGCGTGAAGCCGGTTGACTTGTTCGGAGTTGTGCGCAAGCTCCAGAGGACGGCCGACAGCTCGTCGAGCCAGCAGCCGGCCGAACGCTCTAGGGGCTCGACCAGTCGGGGCTTGATGCCGGACAAAATGAGGCCATTTGCTCGCTCCACTTGGCCGTTTGACTGCGGATGAGCAATGGATGCTAAGTACAGTCGGATGCCCTGCGTCACGCAAAAACGAGCCAAGGCTCCTTTGGCAAAGTTTGTGCCATTGTCCGTGATGATGCTGTGTGGTATGCCGTACCGAGTGTGATGTCAGCAATGAAAGTCACGGCAGTCGGCCCATTCAGCTTCTTGATTGGCTTTGCTTCTATCCACTTGGTGAACTTGTCCACGGCAACAAGCAAATGAGTCATGCCGCCACGAGCCGTCTTGAATGGCCACACCATGTCTAGCCCCCAGACGGCAAAGGGCAAGCAATGGGAATGGTCTTGAGCGCAGAAGCTGGCAGGTGTGGCTTGGAGCGGAACTTCTGGAACCCTTGACACTTCTGGACCAATTCTTTGGCCTCTTCTAGAGCAGTCGGCCAGAAAAAACCATGGCGGAAAGCTTTGGCCACAAGTGATCTTGAAGCCGCGTGGTGGCCACATTCGCCTTGGTGGATATCTTTGAGGATTGCTTCGCCCTTGTCCGGCTCCACGCAGCACTGGTACACCCCAGTGACACTGCGCCGCACGAGTTCTCTGTTGACAATGGAGTATGCTGCTGCCCATTGTTGCACTTGTCGGGTTGTGATCTCATCAGTCGGCAGTTCTTTATTCACCAGAAATTTGAGGGTTGGTTGAGCCCATGACAGTGCTACTATTTCTTTGACTGCCACGACTGCAATTTGTACAAGGGCGTTTGGGCTGGGAGGCGGCGGGTTGGAGTCGGCTGCCGTCTGTTGAGTTGGAGAAGTCCTCGAGCCGACTGCTGCAGTCCCCGGGCTGGGCTTTGGAGTCCCTGGGTCGGGTGCGGCTGCTGCAGTCCCCGGGCCGCCTGCCGAAGTCCCCGCACCGACTTCTGGGGCCCTCAAGTCAGATCCGACTACTTCGGGAGGGGCCGGCACGAAGATGGAGTCTGATTCTGGTGACGGCTTAACGGACGGCTTGAGGAGGCACCGTAGGGCGACGCCGGCTGGTATTGCTTGTCGGGTGGAGCCGATCCGTGCCAGGGCATCTGCTTGCTCGTTGTCATTTCTTGGCACATGGAGGAACTCGCACCCCTCAAAGTATCCGCTGAGTTGCTGTACGAGGAAGCGGTAGCTTGCCATATTTGCATCCTTGGCATCCCAGTCGCCCGACGACTGCTGAACCACCAATTCAGAGTCACCATAGCACAGGATCCAGCGAATGCCAAGTTCCTTAGCAAGACGGAGCCCGTGTATGAGCGCCTCGTATTCAGCTATGTTGTTGGAGGCGCGAAGTGAATTTGCAGCACATATCTAAGCTTATCGCCTTTGGGAGAGGTGAGGACAACGCCGGCTCCCAGACCGGTTCGCATTTTTGATCCATCAAAGTGCATCCGCCAATTAGTGGAGTCTGTCGCTGGCGGCAGGTATTGGGTCTCGGCCCAGTCGACGAGGAAGTCGGCCAGCGCTTGTGACTTGATGGCGGTGCGAGGTTGGTAGTAGATGGTGTAGGGGGCCAGATCTATGGACCATTTGGCTACTCGGCCTGAAGCATCTCGGCTTCCAATGATCTTAGCAAGCAGAGCGGTACAGACAACAGTAATTGGGTGCTCTTGACAATAAGGCTTGAGTTTCTTGGCGGCAAAGTGCACACCATAGCACATCTTGTGATAGTGGGGGTAGTTTTGCTTGGAGGCGGGCATCACTTCACTCAGGTAATACACCGGCCTCTGGACTGGCAGTGCTTTGCCTTCCTCCTTGTGCTCCACCACTATGACTGTGCTGACCACCCGACTGGCGGCGGTGATGTAGAGGAGCATGGGCTCCTTGTCAGTCGGGGCCACCAGGATAGGCAGGGTGGTCAACATCTTCTTGAGCTGGCGGAAAGATTCGTCCGCCTTGTCATTCCACTCAAAAAAAGTGGTCTTCTTCATGAGCTGGTACAGGGGGAGAGCCTTCTTGCCCAGCCGACTGATGAAACGGGTGATAGATGCCAGGCAGCCGGTGAACTTTTGTACGTCCAACAGTCGGGCGGGCACCTCCATCTTCTCGATTGTCTTGATCTTCACGGGATTGCACTCTATGCTGCTCTCTGAAACCAGGAAGCCAAGAAGTTGGCCGGCCGGTACTCCAAAGACGCATTTCTCCGGGTTGAGCTTGATTTGAAATCGGCGCAAGTTCTAAAATGTCTCTTTGAGGTTACACTTCTCCGTCTTTACCACCACATCGTCCACGTAAACATGGGCCTTTCTGCCGAGTTGCTTGAGGAGACACTTCTGCATGAAACGCTGAAACGTGGCGCCGGCATTCCTCAAGCCAAACATCATGGTCAGGTAACAGAAGGCTCCGAATGGCGTGATGAAGGCGTTCTTCAGCCTATCGGCCAGGTTCAGCTTGATCTAATGGTAACCTGAGTACGCATCCAGGAAACTCAACAGCTCGCATCCTGCTATGGAGTCTATCACTTGGTCGATTCTTGGTAAAGCAAAGGGATCTTTGGGGCAAGCTTTGCTGAGGCTGGTATAATCAATACACATGTGCCACTGTTTTTTTTCTTCAGCACAAGAACTGGGTTGGCCAACCACTCTGGGAAGAATACTTCCATAATGAAGCCGACTGCTAGAAGCCAGGCTATCTCTTCTCCAACAACTCTTCTCTTTTCTTCTGACAGGCGGCGCAAGGGCTGCCTGACTGGCTTGACGTCAGGTCAGACATGTAGCTTGTGCTCGGCGAAATCCGTCGGGACACCCGGCATGTCTTTGGGAGACCATGCAAAGATTGTTGGTGAACGTAACAGAAATTCAAAATTTTCCTACGAGTCACCAAGATCTATCTGTGGATAGACTAGCAACGAGAGAGAGGAGTGCATCTACATACCCTTGTAGATCGTGAGCGGAAGCGTTCAAGAGAGCGGGGTTGACGGAGTCGTACTTATCGTGATCCTAATCACCGATGATCCTAGCGCCGAACGGACGGCACCTCCGCGTTCAACACACGTACGGTTGGGAAGACGTCTCCTCCTTCTTGATCCAGCAAGGGGAAGGAGAGGTTGATGGAGATCCAGCAGCACGACGGCGTGGTGGTGGAAGCAGCGGCGATCTCGGCAGGGCTTCGCCAAGCTCAGCGAGAGGGAGAGGTGTCACGGGAGGGAGAGGGAGGCGCCAGGGGCTAGGGTGCGGCTGCCCTCCCTCCCCCCCACTATATATAGGGCCCCTAGGAGGGGCGCCGGCCCTAGGAGATCCCATCTCCAAGGGGGGCGGCGGCCAAGGGGGGAAACTTGCCCCCCAAGCCAAGTGGGGTGCTCCCCACCCCTAGGGTTTGCAACCCTCGGCGCAGGGGGAGGCCCAAGGGGGGCGCACCAGCCCACCAGGGGCTGGCTCCCTTCCCACTTCATCCCATGTGGACCTCCGGGATAGGTGGCCCTACCCAGTGGACCCCTGGGACCCTTCCGGTGGTCCCGGTACACGACCGGTGACCCCGAAACTTTCCCGATGGCCGAAACTGGACTTCCTATATACAAATCTTTACCTCCGAACCATTCCGGAACACCTTGTGACATCCGCGATCTCATCCAGGACTCCAAACAACTTTCGGGTTACCGCATACTAATATCTCTACAACCCTAGCGTCACCGAACCTTAAGTGTGTAGACCCTACGGGTTCGGGAGACACGCAAACATGACCGAGATGACTCTCCGGTCAATAACCAACAGCGGGATCTGGATACCCAGGTTGGCTCCCACATGTTCCACGATGATCTCATCGGATGAACCACGATGCCAAGGATTCAATCAATCCCGTATTCAATTCCCTTTGTCTAGCAGTATAGTACTTGCCCGAGATTCGATCGTGGGTATCCCAATACCTTGTTCAATCTCGTTATCGGCAAGTCTCTTTACTCGTTCCGTAACACATCATCCCGTGATCAACTCCTTGATCACATTGTGCACATTATGATGATGTCCTACCGAGTGGGCCCAGAGATACCTCTCCGTCACATGGAGTGACAAATCCTAGTCTCGATTCGTGCCAACCCAACAGACACTTTCGGAGATACCCGTAGTGCACCTTTATAGCCACCCATTTATGTTGTGACGTTTGGTACACCCAAAGCATTCCTACGGTATCCGGGAGTTGCACAATCTCATGGTCTAAGGAAAAGATACTTGGCATTTAGAAAAGCTTTAGCATACGAACTACACGATGTTGTGCTAGGCTTAGAATTGGGTCTTGTCCATCACATCATTCTCCTAATGATGTGATTCCGTTATCAACGACATCCAATGTCCATGGTCAGGAAACCGTAACCATCTATTGATCAACGAGCTAGTCAACTAGAGGCTTACTAGGGACATGGTGTTTTCTATGTATCCACACATGTATCTGAGTTTCCTATCAATACAATTCTAGCATGGTTAATAAACAATTATCATAAACAAGGAAATATAATAATAACCATTTTATTATTGCCTCTAGGGCATATTTCCAATAGTCTCCCACTTGCACTAGAGTCAATAATCTAGTTCACATCACTATGTGATTGTAATGAATCGACACCCATGGGGTTTGATCATATCTCGCTCGTGAGAGAGGTTATTAGTCAACGGATCTGAACCTTTCAGATCCGTGTGTGCTTTGCAAATCTCCATGTCATCTCCTAGATGCAGCTACCACACTCTATTTGGAGCTATTCCAAATAACTGTTCTACTATACGAATCCGGTTTACTACTCAGAATAATCCGGATTAGTGTCAAATTTGCATCGGCGTAACCCTTTACGACGAACTCTTTTACCACCTCCATAATCGAGAAAATTTCCTTAGTCCACTAGTTACTAAGGATAAGTTTGACCGCTGTCCTGTGATCCATTCCTGGATCACTCTTGTACCCCTTGATTGACTCATGGCAAGGCACACTTCCGGTGCGGTATACAACATAGCATACTATAGAGCCTATGTCTGAAGCATAGGGGATGACCTTCGTCCTTTCTCTCTCTTCTGCCGTGGTCATGTCTTTAGTCTTACTCAATACTCACACCATATAACACAGCCAAGAACTCCTTCTTTGCTGATCTATTTTGAACTCCTTCAAAATCTTGTCACGGTATGTATTCATTTGAAAGTACTATTAAGCGTTTTGATCTATCCTTATAGATCTTGATGCTCAATGTTCAAGTAGCTTAATCCAGGTTTTCCATTGAAAAACACTTTTCAAATAACCCTATATGCTTTCCAGAAATTCTACATCATTTGCAATCAACAATCTGTCAACAACATATACTCATCAGAAATGCTATAGTGCTCCCACTCACTTCTTTGGAAATACAAGTTTCTCATAAACTTTGTATAATCGCAAAATCTTTGATAATCTCATCAAAGCGTATATTCCAACTCCGAGATGCTTACTCCAGTCCTTAGAAGGATTGCTGGAGTTTTGCACACTTGTTAGCATCTTTCAGGATTAACAAAACCTTCTGGTTTTATCACATACAACCTTTCCTCAAGAATATCGTCGAGGAAACAATGTTTTGACATCCTATCTGCAAGATTTCATAAGTCATGCAGTAATTTCTAATATAATTCCAATAGACTCTTAGCATCGCTACGAGTGAGAAAGTCTCATCGTAGTCAACTCCTTGAACTTGTCGGAAAACATCTTAACAACAAGTCGAGCTTTCTTAATGGTGATACTTACCATCATTGTCTGTCTTCCTTTTAAAATCCATCTGTACCCAACAACCTTACGACCATCAAGTATTTCTTCCAAAGTCTACACTTTGTTTTCATACATGGATCCTCTCTCGGATTCTATGGCCTCGAGCCATTTGTCGGAATCCGGGCCCACCATCGCTTCTCCATAGCTCGTAGTTCATTGTTGTCTAGAAACATGACCTCCAAGATAGGATTACGTACCACTCTGGAGTAGCATGTCTCTTTGTCGACCTACGAGTTTTGGTAGTGACTTGATCCGAAGTTTCACGATCACTATCATCAGCTTCCACTTCAATTTGTGTAGGTGCCACAGGAACAACTTCCTGTGCCCTGCTACACACTAGTTGAAGTGATGGTTCAGTAACCTCATCAAGTCTTCACCATCCTCTCACTCAATTCTTTCGAGAGAAACTTTTCCTCGAGAAAGGACCCGTTTTTAGAAACAATTACTTTTGCTTCCGGATCTAAGATAGGAGGTATACCCAACCATTTTGGGTACCCTATGAAGATGCATTTATCCGTTTTGGGTTCGAGCTTATCACGATGAAACTTTTTCACATAAGTGTCGCAGCCCCAAACTTTCAAGAAATGACATCTTAGGTTTCTCTAAACCATAGTTCATACGGTGTTATCTCAACGGAATTACGTGGTGCCCTATTTAAAGTGAATGCGGTTGTCTCTAATGCCTAACCCATGAACGATAGTGGTAATTCGATAAGAGACATCATGGTATGCACCATATCCAATAGGGTGCAGCTATGATGTTCGGACACACCATCACACTATGGTGTTCTAGGCGGTGTTAGTTGTGAAACAATTTCCACAATGTCTCAATTGTGTACCAAACTCGCAACTCAGATATTCATCTCTATGATCATATCATAGACATTTTATCCTCTTGTCACGAAGATCTTCAACTTCACTCTGAAATTACTTGAACCTTTCAATAATTCAGACTTGTGTTTCATCAAGTAAATATACTCAACATCTACTCAAATCATCTGTGAAGTAAGAACATAACGATATTCACTGCATGCCTCAGCACTCATTGGACTGCACACATCAAAATGTGTTACTTCCAACAAGTTGCTATCTTGTTCCATCTTACTGAAAAACGAGGCTTTTCAGTCATCTTGCCCATGTGGTATGATTTACATATCTCAAGTGATTCAAAATCAAGTGAGTCCAAACGATCCATCTGCATGGAGTTTCTTCATGCGTATGCATCAATAGACATGGTTCACATGTCTCATACTTTTCAAAAACGAGTGAGTCCAAAGATCCATCAACATGGAGCTTCTTCATGCGTTTTATACCAATATGACTTACATGGCAGTGCCATAAGTAAGTGGTACTATCATTACTATCTTATATCTTTTGGCATGAAAATGTGTATCACTACGATCGAGATTCAATAAACCATTCTTTTAGGTGCAAGACCATTGAAGGTATTATTCAAATAAATAGAGTAACCATTATTCTCCTTAAATGAATAACCGTATTGCGATAGACATAATCCAATCATTTCTATGCTCAACGCAAACACCAAATAACAATTATTTAGGTTTAACACCAATCTCGATGGTAGACGGAGTATGCGATGCTTGATCACATCAAGCTTGGAAACAGTTCCAACACATATCGTCATCTCACCTTTAGCTAGTCTCCGTTTATTCCGTAGCCTTTTATTTCGAGTTACTAACACTTAGCAACCGAACCGGTATCTATTACCAAGGTGCTACGAGGAGTACTAGTAAAGTACACATCAATATAATGTATATCCAATATACTTCTGTCGACCTTGCCATCCTTCTCATCTACCAAGTATCTAGGGTAATTCTGCTCCAGTGACCGTTCCCTTTATTACAGAAGCACTTAGTCTCGGGTTTGGGTTCAACGTTGGGTTTCTTCACTAGAGCAGCAGCTGATTTGCCGTTTCATGAAGTACCCCTTCTTGCCCTTGCCCTTCTTGAAACTAGTGGTTTCACTAACCATCAACGATTGATGCTCCTTCTTGATTTCTACTTTTGCGGTGTCAAACATCGTGAATATTCCAAGGATCATCATATCTATCCCTGATATGTTATAGTTCATCACGAAGCTCTAGTAGCTTGGTGGCAATGTCTTTGGAGAAACATCACTATCTCATCTGGAAGATTAACTCCCACTCGATTCAAGTGATTGTTGTACCCAGACAATTTGAGTACAAGTTCAACGATTGATCTTTTCTCCCTTAGTTTGTAGGCCAAGAAGCTCGTGGGAGGTTTTATACTTCTTGACGTGGGCACGAGCCTGAAATCCCAATTTCAGCTCTTGGAACATCTCATATGTTCTGCGACATTTCAAAAATGTCTTCGGTGCCTCAATTCTGAACCATTTGAGATTACCCACTGAACTATCACATAGTCATCAAAACGTGTATGTCAGATGTTCACAACATCCACAAACGATGTTCGAGGTTCAGCACACCGAGCGGTGCATTAAGGACATAAGCCTTCTACGCAGCAATGAGGACAATCCTCAGTTTATGGACCCAGTCCGCATAATTGCTACTATCAACTTTCAACTATATTTTCTCTAGGAACATATCTAAAACAGTAGAACTAAAGCGCGAGCTATGACATAATTTGCAAAGACCTTTTGACTATGTTCAGGATAATTAAGTTCATCTAATGAACTCCCACTCAGATAGACATCCCTCTAGTCATCTAAGTGATACATGATCCGAGTCAACTAGGCCGTGTCCGATCATCACGTGAGACGGACTAGTCATCATCGGTGAACATCTTCATGTTGATCATATCTACTATACGACTCTTGTTCGACCTTTCGGTCTCTTGTGTTCCGAGGCCATGTCTGTACATGCTAGGCTCGTCAAGTCAACCTAAGTGTTTTGCATGTGTAAATCTGGCTTACACCCGTTGTATGTGAACGTTAGAATCTATCACACCCGATCATCACGTGGTGCTTCGAAACACCAAACTTTCGCAACGGTGCACAGTTAGGGGGAACACTTTCTTGAAATTTTAGTGAGGGATCATCTTATTTATGCTACCGTCGTGCTAAGCAAATAAGATGTAAATTTGATAAACATCACATGCAAATCATAAAGTGACATGATATGGCCATCATCATCTTGCGCCTTTGATCTCCATCTTTGAGGCACGACATGATCACCTTCGTCATCGGCATGACACCATGATCTCCATCATCATGATCTCCATCATCGTGTCTCCATGAAGTTGTCTCGCCAACTATTACTTCTACTACTACGGCTAATGGTTAGCAATATAGTAAAGTAATTACATGGCGTTATTCAGTGACACGCAGGTCATACAATAAATTAAGACAACTCCTATGCCTCCTGCCGGTTGTCATACTCATCGACATGCAAGTCGTGATTCCTATTACAAGAACATGATCAATCTCATACATCACATATCATTCATCACATTCTTTTGGCCATATCACATCACATAGCAAACCCTGCAAACACAAGTTAGACGTCCTCTAATTGTTGTTTACATGTTTTACGTGGCTTCTATGGGTTTCTAGCAAGAACGTTTCTTACCTACGCAAAAGCCACAACGTGATATGCCAATTGCTATTCACCCTTCATAAGGACCCTTTTCATCGAATCCGATCTGACTAAAGTGGGAGAGACTGGCACCCGCTAGCCACCTTATGCAACAAGTGCATGTCAGTCGATGGAACCTGTCTCACGTAAGTGTACGTGTAAGGTCGGTTCCGGCCGCTTCATCCCACAATACCGTCGAAACAAGATAGGACTAGTAACGGTAAGCATATTGAACAAAATCGACACCCACAACAACTTGTGTTCTACTCGTGCATAGAATCTACGCAATAGACCTAGCTCATGATGCCACTGTTGGTGAACGTAGCAGAAATTCAAAATTTTCCTACGAGTCACCAAGATCTATCTATGGAGAGACTAGCAATGAGAGAGAGGAGTGCATCTACATACCCTTGTAGATCGCGAGCGTAAGCGTTCAAGAGAATGGGGTTGATGGAGTCGTACTCGTCATGATCCTAATGACCGATGATCCTAGCGCCAAACGGATGGCACCTCCGCGTTCAACACACGTACGGTTGGGAAGATGTCTCCTCCTTCTTGATCCAGCAAGGGGAAGGAAAGGTTGATGGAGATCCAGCAGCACGACGGCGTGGTGGTGGAAGCAGCGGCGATCTCTGCAGGGCTTCGCCAAGCTCAGCGAGAGGGAGAGGTGTCACGGGAGGGAGAGGGAGGCGCCAGGGGCTAGGGTGCGGCTGCCCTCCATCCCCCCACTATATATAGGGCCCCTAGGGGGGGGGGGGGCGCCGGCCCTAGGAGATCCCATCTCCAAGGGAGGCGGCGACCAAGGGGGGAAACTTGCCCCCCAAGCCAAGTGGGGCGCTCCCCACGCCTAGGGTTTCCAACCCTAGGCGCAGGGGAAGGCCCAAGGGGGGCGCACCAGCCCACCAGGGGCTGGTCCCCTTCCCACTTGAGCCCATGTGGACCTCCGGGATAGGTGGCCCTACCCGGTGGACCCTCGGGACCCTTTCGGTGGTCCCGGTAAACTACCAGTGACCCCGAAACTTTCCTGATGGCCGAAACTGGACTTCCTATATACAAATCTTTACCTCCGGACCATTCCGGAACACCTCGTGACGTCCGGGATCTCATCCGGGAATCCGAACAACTTTAGTTTTACCGCATACTAATATCTATACAACCCTAGCGTCACCGAACCATAAGTGTGTAGACCCTATGGGTTCGGGAGACACGCAGACATGACCGAGACGACTCTCCGGTCAATAACCAACAGCGGGTTCTGGATACCCAGGTTGGCTCCCATATGTTCCACGATGATCTCATCGGATGAACCACGATGCCAAGGATTGAATCAATCCCGTATTCAATTCCCTTTGTCTAGCGGTATAGTACTTGCCCGAGATTCGATCGTCGGTATCCCGATACCTTGTTCAATCTCGTTACCGGAAAGTCTCTCTACTCGTTCCGTAACACATCATCCTATGATCAACTCCTTGATCACATTGTGCACATTATGATGATGTCCTACCGAGTGGGCCCAGAGAAACCTCTCCGTCACACAGAGTGACAAATCCCAGTCTCGATTCGTGCCAACCCAACAGACACTTTCAGAGATACCCGTAGTGCACCTTTATAGCCACCCAGTTATGTTGTGACGTTTGGTACACCCAAAGCATTCCTACGGTATCCGGGAGTTGCACAATCTCATGGTCTAAGGAAAAGATACTTGACATTTAGAAAAGCTTTAGCATACGAACTACACGATCTTGTGCTAGGCTTAGGATTGGGTCTTGTCCATCACATCATTCTCCTAATGATGTGATCCGGTTATCAACGACATCCAATGTCCATGGTCAGGAAACCGTAACCATCTCTTGATCAACGAGCTAGTCAACTAGAGGCTTACTAGGGACATGGTGTTGTCTATGTATCCACACATGTATCTGAGTTTCCTATCAATACAATTCTAGCATGGATAATAAACAATTATCATAAACAAGGAAATATAATAATAACCATTTTATTATTGCCTCTAGGGCATATTTCCAACAAAGATGTCACGATTCTCACAGAGGAAATCGACAAGCTCGCTTTCCTATTTGCTGTCAAGGTTTGCACCTATGACAGCGTGCCTCTCCGGGTGCTCCGGATCCAAGGGTATCTTCTTTGTTTCCTTTGCCGGCTTGAACGAGACCTCAACTTCCGACTCCTTGGGTGGAGGCGACATTTTCGGCTGCTTGCCTGCCATTGCCACAACCCGGTCAAGGAGCCATTTTTCAGCTGCAATCACAAGGGACTTGGCCAGCCGGCTGCTGTCTGCAGCACAGACAGACGACCTCTTGTAGTCTCCGAATATGGTCAGGATTCCCTTGGTAGTCGGCATCTTCATCTTGAGGCAAGCATACTGGGGGACCGCCATGAACTTGGCCAGAGCAGGCCGGCCAAGTAGCGCATGATAAGGGCTCTCAAGGTCCACCACCTCAAACCAAATTGACTCTCGGCAGAAGTGATTTTTGTCCCCAAAGAGAACATCGATCTGGGTCTTGCCGATTGGTGAGCATGAAAGGCCAGGAACTATGCCATGGAATACAGTCCGACTGGGTTGAAGCTGCTTCTGCTCGATTCCCAACTTCTCCATTGTGTCACAGTACAGGATATTGATGCTGCTGCCGCCATCTATCAGGACTCGGGAGAAGCGAGCTGCCCTCCTCTCTGTTGCGAAGGTGGCATCTAAGACTAGGGCATAAGAACCAGGGGAGGGCATCACCTCCGGGTGGTCAGCCCTGCTCCAACTGATGGTCTTCTCAGACCAGTGCATGAACTCTGGAGTCTCTGACGCTACTGCATGTACTTCTTGCTGTTGTTGCCGTCTGTTGCGTTTGTCATCGGCCACACTGGTGAACACAACATAGGCTCCATGCTCCACAAGATACTCATCTTGTATGGCGCCGACTGGCCGATCCGCCGGCTGCTGGGGTGGAGGAGGTGGCGGGCCGGCAGGCGGTGGAGGCAGGAGTGCATCTCCCTTGGCGATTCGGGTGAGCCAATGGCACTTTCGAGTGGTGTGGTTGGACGGCTTTGCGCCGCTATGGAACTTGCAGGGTGCATCGAGAGTCTGCTCGTATGAGAAAGCAGTCAACCAATTGGGCTTTCTGCCCTTCTGACGCTTGGGTGGAGGCTGCCCTTCCGGCAGCTGGTCTTCGACTGTCGCCACCTGCCGACTGGTGGAATACGGCTGCATGGCCTTGTGCTTGTGGTCGCTCGGTTGCTATCACCGACGTGTGTCACCAGCTGGGGTCCGAGGAGCCTGAGGAGCCACCTTGCCGGAGGCGTAGACTTGGATCTCCGCCTTCATGGAGGAGTCGACTGTGGCGTATTTGTCGGCGATTATGAGCAGCTCGTTGAGAGTCGTCGGCTTGTCGCAAAGGAGTCGATGCTTGAGGAGGGTGCCCTCCCGGCACCCGGCGGTGAAGTATTCGATGGCCTGCACCTCGTGCACGCCTTCGCAGGAGTTGCGCAGCTCGGTCCAACGCGTGAGGTAGTCGCGAGTCGATTCACTCGGCCCTTGGATGCACAAGGAGAGCTGGCGAGGCTTGGGAGGCCGTTTGTACGTGCTGGTGAAGTTGCAGACGAAGGCTTTGGTGAAATCAACCCAGCGGTTGATGCTGCGGGGCTTCAGGCTGTTAAGCCACGTCTGGGCTGTGCCTTGGAGCATGAGCGGGACGTACTTCACGGCAACGCGCTTGTAGTTGTTCGCTATGCTGACGACCGTGGAGTAGTCGACGAGCCAGTCTTCCGGCTTCACGGAGCTGGTGTACTTGGGTGTATCCCCTGGGAGCGTGAACCCCCGAGGGAAAGGCTCATCTCGGATTCGTGGGCCGAAATAGGGCAGGCCCAATGCGTCTACTTCTTCTAGTGCCAGGGATCGGTTGAGGCGATCGATCCGATGGCGGGTGTCGTTCTCGCCGACTCCTTCTCGGCGGCCAAGGCGGTCGCTGAGTGTCAGGTGCGTGACACGCGGTTGAGTGGGGTGCCTTTCTCCGCGAGGCTGAGGAGGAGGAGGATCACCTCGCCGCTCCATGGCTTGGGGACGGCCATCTGCGTCGCGCTCGATGGAGAGACGAGTCTGACTGCGGCTGGCAGCCGGCTTGTTGCCTTTCTTACTACGGACGCCACCAGTCGGTGTCCGAGATGTCGCGCCGTGATCCCGGCGAAGGGGTGGCTCGCCGTTCTGCCAGATGGGCGCTTTGGTGCGGCAGCCGGCTTCGTGCTGCTCGGCGGCCGGGTCAAGGAGCTACTGGACTCGCTCCGTCATGTGGCGACGCTTGTCGCCCTCGTACTTGTCCAGCTCATCCATCACTGCCTGGGCAGCCCGGATGTTCTCTACAGGCATGGGGTAGACCGGATGATCCGTCGAGAACATGCCGGCAATGGTCGCGCCACGCTGCCGGATCGAGCTGATGCGGCTAGGCCCCTCAGGAGCCGGCATGCCACCGACAACTCGGTCCATCTCGCGCCGGTAGGCTTCCGAGAGGCGTCGCATGCTGGCCAGTCGGTTGGCACTTTTGACGAGCTGTACGAGGCATGCCTCCAGCGTCTCAGCGTCTGCGTCACAGCGCCGCGTCGAGTGGGTCTCGCGCACCTCCGTCCGAGTGCTCACCACTGGTGATGACAAATACCTCCGTGACGGTGCTCCTGCCGCTGTGCTCGCGAGGAGGCGGCTCGTCATAGACCACCACGTTGGTGGGGAACGCGTCAAGCGAGGCCGTGTCGGAGTCGACGATCATCGGGTCGGTGGAGCCAACAGACTCCAAGTCGACAGCAGGCTCACTGGTGACGTGGAGCTGGTCGAGGAGGCTGACGAGACGATTCTTAGGGCTATCGGTGCGTGCATCGGATGAAGGCTCGTCGGAGAGGCCAATCTCGCCCACGAGGTCGGCAAGGCAGCTTGCTGCGCAGGCAATCTCCGCGCTGTGCAGCGCGTCTAGGCTGACGCCGTCGGGCATGCTGGGCTGGCTGTGCTCGCCATGAAGGAACAAGGTTCCCGTCCAGAGCAGGTCTCCGGACGACGGTGCACCTCGCCCCACGGTGGGCGCCAAATGTCGGGGTTGGGTACGACATATGCCAAAGAATGGCTTATCATGATGTGAGCGAGTAGAACGTCGCCGGTGCCTGGAAGCGGGATGAGGCGTAGACACGAACGCCGGCGTACTTTACCCAGGTTTGGGTCTCTCCTTGGAGATAACACCCCTACTCTTGCTCTGTGGGGTCTCCGCATGATCACTAAGGCACTAGTGAGTACAAGGTGCTCCTTGAGCTGTGAGCTAGAGGTAGAAGGAGGCCGGGCTAGCTCTCTTCTTCCTCTAGGTATGAGTCTAGTTCTAACAGGTTGGGAACCCTTTGCATGGGTGCCCTGGGGGCTTATATAGGCCTACCCCCAGGGGTACAATGGTAACTCGGTCGGGTGTAGGTCCTGGCTGTCAGCGCCTCTGGTCGCGGGCTTCTCCGCCGGCAGCTGGGGCCCGCCGTCTGGTGGGTCCATCCGACTGGTCTGGTATGGAGCCGACATGCCGCTTCCACCGCTGGCGGGTCTGGTCGGTGGCTGGTCACTGTAGCTGTGATGCTAATGACACAAGCTTGGTCAGGGGAGCGTGGCTATAGTCCCGCCGCCTAGTGGGAAATCACTGTAGCCACACCGCGCCCCCTCTTGTTAATGGCGCATGGATCTTTAGGGAGGGACCGGCCGCCTGATGGAGGCCGGCCTCCCGCGGATCCAGCTGGTCTGGCTTCCGCCGTCTTCTGGGCTCTCTCTGCCTGGTAGGGCCCGCCGCCCGTGGGCCGTACTGACAGGACGTCGTGGGAACAGGGCTCCACCGATCAAGAGTGGCGTCATGGGGGAGGTGCCTACAGTGCCGCGATGTGCGAAGATCTCCGGCTATACAGGGCACTGTAGCCATGTCGAGCCCGGGATCCGGGGTGAGGGGCTACACTGTAGCCTCACCTTGTCTTGTCCTCTTGATGGGGGGGGGGGCAGACTTTGAGGGGCCCAGGTGGCCGCCTGCTAGAGGCCGTCCTCTCCAGAGGGCGCCTGCTAGGAGTCGGCCTGTCTTGGTGTCGTCTACTGGTGATAGGACGTCTTCACGTAGCCGGCCATTTGAGCTAGCCGGCCACCGGAAGGCGGCACTTCATTCTGGAATCTCGCGGGGCGAAGCCGACCCGAAGTCTTGAAAGGCTCAGGGGCTCGGGTTAGGTTACCCGTGGCCCATTACTATCATGAGTGACTGATGCGGGATACACAACAACCATACTTTGATGTAAGAACATGGTATGATAGATAGATGCAGTGTATTCTAGACATAGAAAGCCATGTCATATGTACATGTATAATGTATAAACTCAGCAGGTGCAATTTAATTAGAATAGAAGAGATACATGCTATACAACATATGCAACACGAAACCAATGATCACACTGTCAACTTAGAGCAAGCACCTGCGATGGTGGAGTACGGGAGATGAACTCATCATGTAGACTTGGGACTTCAACTTCATTAGGAGTAGCAGTGGCAAATCTAGAGAATCTATGTTTGCGTCGGTGGGGAGGACCTCCAACATCCCCTAACTTACTCTTTTCCTTCCTATTTTCTGATATTGCCTTATGAAGTCAAAACCACAAGAAGATGAATAAAACTACCTCTGCATAACTGGTTAATGCATGATACAGACGAACACTAATTTGATGTAAGGCAAGCATAGGATAGGAGGATGGAATATATACAAAAAAAGACAACAGTCCATATTCACACGTACGATAGGAGGATGGAATACGTATGAAAAAACAGTAAGCCGAAGGCATTTCAATAAAATTAGAAGAAATGAAAGCTAGGCACCATATGAACATGCAAATATCACTCTATCAGGTAAAAAGTGTCTCGTCGTAAGTGCCATTTCAAGAAATTAGAAGCAGTACAAGCTAGAAGACAATGCAAGATGCAACCTACATCACAGTCCCAAGTTAAATGTGTCTTATGGGTAAGTGATCGTTGTAGGTATAAGTTGTAAGCTACACAAATGCAATTCAACATAATCAGAAGCAATACAAACTAGACATCATACGGAAAACGCAACCACATATAACATTTCCAAGTTAGGGCAAGCACCTATGATGGTGGAGTAGGTAAGATGTGCTCATCATGTACACGTATGTTCTAGAAACAGGAACACGTGTCATATTCACATGCATTATGTGTAAAGTAAGCAGATACAATTCAACGAAGTTTGAAGCAATACAAGCTAGACATCATACGCAACATGCAACCACATATAATAGTGCCAAGTTAGAGCAAGCACCTGTGATGGTGGAGTAGGGGAGATGTGCTCATCATCTACATAGCTACGTTAACTATCCAGCCTTGTGTCGTCTTGCGAATCTTGTCGGGAGGATGGTGGAGTAGAATCTATAGAGACCCCCTGTTTGAGTTGCTCTGAAGGACCACCATTATCCATTGCTGGAATAATTTCCTTCAGCTGTAATGATTTTGCATTGTGAAGTCAAACCGATAAGAAAAAGGAATAAAATTCGCTCTTCAGAACTCATTCATGCATGATACTGACGAACACTACTCAAATGAAAGGCAAACACATGATGCGAGGATGGAATATTTATGAAAAACAGGATGGCATGACATATTCACACCTATGACGTGGTAACTAAGCAGAAGGCATTTGAACAAATTAGAAGCACTGCAAGCTAGACGCCATATGAAATATGCAACCAATATCACTCTGCCAAGTTCCATCTGTATGGCGTTTCAACAAATTAGAAGCAGTACATGCTAGAAATCATATGCAAGACACAACCAATATCGTAGTGGCGACTTAAAGGTGCCTAATCATAGGTGACTAATGTGGGATATGCAAGAACAGTAGTCTAATGTAAGAACATCGTGTGATTAGATATAGTATGTTCTAGAAACAGGAACACGTGTCATATTCACAGGCATTATGTGTAAAGTAAGCAGATGCAATTCAACAAAGTTAGAAGCAATACAAGCTAGACATCATACGCAACATGCAACCACATATAATAGTGCCAAGTTAGAGCAAGCACCTGTGATGGTGGAGTAGGGGAGATGTGCTCATCATCTACACAGCTACGTTGACTGTCTAGCCTTGCATTGTCTTGCGAATCTTGTTTTTTTTGACCAGGAACAGTAGGAAAGGCTCCTACTGTGTTACTATATTATAAAAATAAGTAAGCTGTACAATGGGTATTTACATGATGGGGGGGGGGAAGATACAAGTTGCCAACTTTGTGGCAAGTAGCACTAAGAAAACAGAGAGAAACCACTAAAGGGAGTGCACAAGGTTCAGCACAAGGAGCCTATGCCCCTCCTTGACTCTATGTTGAAGAAGCCCAAAATCTCTCTTGAATCTGTCCAGCCAGGAGGTTAGTGATGGTGTTATTGCTCGAAAATGCTTGTTATTCCTCTCCTCCCAAATACTCCAGGCTGCCACAATGAATTTCTCAAGGAACAGTGGGGTGGGATGAGAGTTTCTGTGATCTTCAACAACTTGTATTTGACCAAGGAAAGGTTCCCAATTAAGCCCAAGTTTGGCCCAACAAAGTTTACTGAAAGTGCATGTGAAGATCATGTGTTCCACTGTTTCCTCAATGTTCAAACCACATATGAGGCAATTGTGGTCATCTCCTATGTTGTAGTGCCTCCGTTTCAACATGTTCCTCGTATTGAGCCTGTCATGGAAGAGCAACCAAGCAGAGACTTTCAACTTCATCGTGCATTTTGAATCCCAAATCCATCCAAATACCTGCTGCACTTGGACATGTTTGAAGAAGAATTTGTAGTAGTCCATTGATTTGTAGATGGTTTTACCCCACGTGTAGTGCCAAATATCCGTGGATGACGAGGATGGTTGTAGATGAGCCGTAATTGTCTGCAAGTCTCTAACCTCCCCAAAGGCTTGAGGGGTCAAGGGCAGGTGGAACGTTTCTTCCAGCGAAGTTATTCCCAGGAACTTTTTGACCGAAACATCCTCATCGAGAGAGTGAGAGAAGGCCCTAGGATGGGAGTCTTGAAGAATTTGCCCTGACCACAGATCTTTCCAAAACAAAGCTGTGGTGCCACACACAATATTGATTTGAGAAATCCCACGAAACTTAGGGGTGAGCTTGAGTACGTCCTTCCACCAGAATGAGCCGACTGGATCCGAGGCATGAGGAATTTTTTGGGTGTAATAGGAGTCCCATGTGAGCTGCACCCAGGGTATATCCAACTTGTTATAGAACTTGTGTAGGAACTTCAGAAGCAATGCTTCATTCTGTACAGGAAGGTTAAGCACTCCCAGCCCTCCCTTCTTTTTAGGTTTACATACCATGTCCCAAGCCGCCAGAGAGTTACACTTATCACCTTGTTCAGTCTTTTTAATCCATAGGCATCGACGCCTAATTTTGTTTAAGAGTTCAATGAGTTTTGGTGGAAAATGTAGCGTGCACATGACATAGATGAGTAGTGAGGTAACTGTGGAGTTGAGAAGAGTTAGCTTGCCAGCATGGGACATTAGGGACAACGTTGACGATAAGCTTCTTTCAACCGTGCTAACAAGGGGCATAAAGTCCTGAAGTGTAGGTCAAGACGTGCCCAGCGGCAGCCCTAAGTAGGTGAAAGGCATGGATCCAATTGTACACTCAAAAATAGCAGCAAGTTGGGCAGCTAGATCATCCTCCAATTTTATGGGAATTAGTGTGGACTTGTGGAAATTGATTTTAAGGCCGATGGACTATGCATATTTGGTGAGGATGTCTTTAATGATCATTGCTTGTTGAGGGCAGGCAGGCATAAGCAAGATTGTATCATCGGCATATTGGACAATTGGGTAATCCATTTGACCCGTGGCTGGAAAAGGTAGTTGAATTCTGCCCTCTCTATAAGCTTCGTTAATGGCCGATTGAAGGAGGTCGGCGGCCAACACAAAGATTAGCGGAGATAATGGGTCGCCCTGCCTAACCCCACGCTTGCAATGAAACTGTCTTTCGGGAACACCATTTAGGAGCACCGAGGATCGGCCCGAGGAAAAAATAGCCTTTATCCAGGAAAGCCATCTATCATTAAAGCCCATATGCTTCATGATGTTGATCATGGGATCGTGCTCAATTGTGTCGAACGCCTTAGCAAAATCCAACTTAAGCAGAACAATCGGTCGCTTGGAGGCTTGGCATTGGTGAATGTATTGAAATGTCCACGCAAGACAATCCTGTATAGATCTCCCATGGATGAATCCATATTGGTTACGGTGGATAATTTGCAGAATGAATTTCTGGAGACGGTTAGCCAAGAGTTTGGTAATGAGGTTAAGACAACAATTAATTAAGGTGATTGGCCTGGAATCATTAACTGTGGATGGGGATCCATTCTTTGGGATAAGAGTAATCAGTCCGTCATTAATGCTCTGGAGGTTAAGTGTTCCTGCATGGAATTGATCACATAGCGTGTAGAAATCATTTTTAATGATTGGCCAACAAGCTTTAAGAAAAAGACCACTAAATCCATCCGAGCCAGGTGCCATTTCTTCATGCGTGAAAGGAAGCGTGAGGTGATCCAAGTTTGCATTGTGCCTGATTAGAGACGGGAGATCAAAGTGCACCCGAGTAGGGCTAGAAGTGCCTAGTCTGTCCGAGTATGCATGAAAAAGTATGGCCTCCTTTCCATTATGATCTTCCACGACTAATCCCTCCGGAGTTTGCAGGGTAGCAATGTTGTTTTTATGATATCTATCAGTAGCCATCGCTTGAAAGAACTTGGTATTTTCGTCACCAAACTTAACCCACCGGTCAGTACATCTTTCTTTCCAATACTGATTCTGATACTCCAAGAGCCGGAGGAGATGGTTTTTAATAATCTTGCGAAAATTGTTCTCAGGTACTGTTAGAGACCTTAGATTTTCCAGTGCATCCAACTCTTCCAAGGTTTTGTTGGTGTTTTCAATAGCCACCGATAATCTCGAGATACTTTTGCTCCAAGTTTTGAGCTCCTGTCGGAGCCGTTTGAATTTTCGACAGAGCACAGTAGCAGCATTCTGCACCACAACTGGTTTATCCCAAACACTTTTAACCACGTCCATAAAGCCCGGGTGCATAAGCCAATATGATTCAAATCTGAATAACTTGGCACGAGGGATTTTAGTCTCAATGGTGACCACGCATGGTGTGTGATCAGATGTGGGTTTACATAGGGGTTTGACCATGGTATTGGGGTAAATACTTGTCCAGTGCATGGAAGTGAAGAACCAGTCGAGTTGCTCGAGGAGTGGATCGTGTTGCATGTTACTCCATGTGTATAGTCTACCCTTAATGGGTAATTCAACTAGGTTTAGTTTGCGAATGATGTCGTTGAAGGTGGACATATCATTGACATCTCCCCCTGGCTTGTTCCGATTATCTGACCCTCTGATGTAATTAAAATCCCCAAGGAATAAGCAATCCTCATTTGCCTGAATGTCCCTGTCATATAACCACTGGGTATAGATGTCCCGAGCAGGCCCATTACAAGGACCATAGATGTTAAAAAGTGTCCATGCTTGGGCAGAAATGGTGCTAGTGAACTGAATGCCTAGAGCAAAATCTTCCTGGACAACAACCGAGCCCGAGAACATGGAGCTGTTCCAAACTGTGAGTAATCCACCCGAAGCCCCATGAGAAGGAATATAGGCAAATTTATCGAAACGCTTAGGGCAGCAGGTATTAATAAACGCTAGATCGATAACAGGTTTTTTAGTCTCCTGTAAACAAACGATGGCACATCCACTAACAGAAATCGCGTTCGACAGCGCTTACAACTTTTGTCTGAAATTAACCCATGCACATTCCAACAAAGCACGTTCCAGCTACGCAAAAGTGGCATAAAAAACCGCGAAGTTAAGCTGAAGATGAAGAGGAGCCTTCTGGCGGGCTATTGTGGATGGTAGCCGCAGCTTCAGTAGCAAGCAGGGCAGCTTCGGTGAGCTCCTGAGGCGGGACAGCGCAGCGTGTAATGCCAATTTCCTGCATGGTGCAGAGAGGAGTAGGTGGCGGGGCCTGAGCCATGATCGCAGAGCTAGAGGTTGGAGTAGCAGAAGGTATCACCCTGGGCTTCACTTTGGATACAGGAGGGCGCACATCAGAAATTTGTGGCACTCTGAAGCCATTAAATCGCGTCGATCGAGTGCTGCGCCTAACCTCAGTAGTGACCACAGGGAGAATGGCAGAGTAGAATCTGTAGAGAACCTACATTTCAGTTACTCAGAAGGACCACCATCATCCAATGCCTTGCCAATTTCCTTCACCTTTATTGATTTTGCATTGTGAGGTCAAACGACAAGAAAAAGGAATATAATTCGCTCTTCAGAACTCATTCATGCATGATACTGACGAACACTACTCTGATGAAAGGCAAAGTCATGATACGAGGATGGAATATGTATGAAAAAATGGACGGCTTGACATATTCACACCTATGACGTGGTAACTAAGCAGAAGGGACTTCAACAAATTAGAAGCACTGCAAACTAGACACCATATGGAAGATGCAATCAATATCACTCTGCCAAGTTAAAACTGTCTCGCCATAGGTGGCGTTCATCAAACTAGAAGCAATACATTCTAGAAATCATATTCAAGATGCAAACCAATATCACACTGCCAACTTAAAGGTGTCCCATCATAAGTGACTGATGCAAGATACACAAGAAGAGTAGTTTCATGTAAGAACATGGTGTGATAGACAGATATAGTATGTACCAAAAACAGGAAAGCGTGTCATATTCACACGTATCATATGTAAGCTAAGCAGATGCAGTTTACACTAATTAGGAGCAATACAAGCTAGACACCATATGCAACATGCAACCAGATATCACACGGCCAAGTTAGAGCAAGCACCTTGGATGGTGGAGTAGGGGAGCGGAGACTTGGACCTTGTAATGAACTATCAGTACAAGGAGAATCAGTACAAATGCTCCGTTTACATTGCTGCAGAGGACCACCATCATCGCCTTCCTTACTCTTTTCCTTCCTCTTTCTTGATTTTGCCTTGTCAAGTCAAACCCACAAGAAAAAGGAATAAAATTTGCTCTTCAGAACTCATTGATGCATGATACTGATGAACACTACTTTCATGTAAGGCAGCCGCATGATAGGAGGATGGAATATGTATGAAAAATAGGACGACATGACATATTGACATGTATGATGTATAAAGTGTAAACTAAGCACAAGGTGCTTGAACTTGTTAGAATCAATGCAGGCTAGAAACCATATGAAATATGAAACCAATATCACTCTGCCAAATTGAAAGGGTGCCCTAACAAATGTATTTGACCAAATTAGAAGCAATACATGGCAATAGGCTAGAAATAATATGCAATATGCAATGAATAAAGGTGACTCATCGTAAGTGATTGATGCAAGATACAGAAGAGAGGTAGTTTCATGTAAGAACAAGGTTAACACATAGATGTAGTGTGTACCAAAAATAGGAAGGCATGTCATATTCACAGGTATAATGTGTAAACTAAGAAGATGCAATTTACCCTAATTAGAGCATTACAAGCTAGACACCGTATGCAACATGCAACCACATATCACACTGCGAAGTTAGAGCAAGCACCTGTGATGGTGGTGTAGGGGAAGTGCGGTCTTCAGGTACAGAGCTACGTTCAATATCTTCATTTAGGCTTGCTATTTCTTGAGAATCATGTGGAGAGGATGAAATTGCATTCTTTAGAAGAGTATTGCGTCTCATATTAACCCACGCGCGTGACTGTCTCATCATAAGGGATAGATGTAGGATACACAAGAACAGTAGTTTGATGTAAGAACATGGTGTGATAGGCAGATGCAGTATGTACCAAAAACAGGAAGGTGTGTCATATTCACATGTATAATGTGTAAGCTAAGGAGATGCAATTTAACAAATTAGGAGCAATACAAGCTAGGCACCATATGCAACATGCAACCAGATATCACATTGCCATGTTAGAGCAAGCACCTTGGGTTGTGGAGTAGGGGAGATGAGATTTCGAACTAGCATTGCAATACGAGTAGCAGGAGAATCTACAGAGATCATCTGTTTCGGTTGCTCTAGAGGACCACCATCATTCCGTGCCTTCGCCCTTTCAGATTTTTCCTTGTCAAGTAAACACACAAGAAAAAGGAATGAAATTCGCACTTCCAAATTCGTTGATGCATGATACTGACGAACACAACTTTTATGTATGGCAACCACATTGTTGGAGGATGGAATATGTATGAAAAACGCTAAGCAGAAGGCATTTCAACAAATTGGAAGCAATGCAATCTAGACACCATATGAAAGATCCAACCAAAATCACTCTACCAAGTTAGATGTGTCTCATTATAGGTGGCACTTCAACAAATTAGAGGCAATACATGTTTGAAATGATATGCAAGATGCAACCAATATTACACTGTCAACTGGAAGGTGTATCGTTAGAAGTGATTGATGAGGGATACACAAGAAAAGTAGTTTGATGTAAGAACATGGTTAATAGAAAGACATAGTATGTACCAAAAACAGGAAGGCATGTCATATTCACAGGTATAATGTGTTAACTAAGCAGATGCAATTTATCCTAATTAGAAGCATTACAAGGTAGACACCATATGCAACATGCAACCACATATCACACTGCCAAGTAAGAGCAAGCGCCTGCGATGGTGGTGTGGGGGATTTGCGGTCATGAACTAGAGAGCTATGTTGACTATCTTCATTTAGCCTAGCTGTTTCTTGAGAATCATGTGGGGAGGATGACACTGCACTCTTTAAACGACTAGGGCGTCTCACAGTAACCCACTGGGGTGACTGTCTCATCATAAGTGATTGACGAGGGATACAAAAGAGCATTAGTTTGATGTACGAACATGGTTAATAGACATATGTTGCATGTATCAAAAAACAGGAAGGCATGTCATTATCAAAGGTATAATGTGTAAAGTAAGGAGATGTAATATAACCAAATTGGAAGCAATGCAAGCTAGACACCATATGCAACATGCAACCACATTTGACAGCGCGAAGTTAAAGCAAGCACCTGGGATGGTTGTGTCTGGCAATTGAGATCATCAACTGCAGAGCTACATTTACTATCTCCAACTGCTGACACCGCACCCTTTAGAGCGCTAAAACGCTTAGTGCTTATCTTTGAATTACACTAGAGCGACTTCTATCTTTTCTTTTCTGCATTCATCAACACGCCAGAGTCTGAAATACCCATGCATAAAAAAACAATAGTGTGAGTATGGGTGAAGTGTGTGCACAATTAGTACAGTGTAAAGGTAGCAGATAGTAGGTCGGTGAGAAATAAATGACGGGAGACATATGATAGCTCTACAACATGCATGGCACACTAATTACTACAGGATTCTATGAAAATAACAGTCGACTGAAAACAAATAGGTCAGTCCATTTTTTCTGCACCGCTCGATGTACAAAGAACGGGCAGATCGCCTTCATCTACCTCCAGCCAGTAAGTGTTGACGATCTTCCTTGAAACGCGAGCGACCACCGGCCCAGTCCCCTGCCTGCGCCCTCCCCTCGACCTCACCGCACCGTCGTGCTTGGCACCACCCCCCGGCCATCCATTCAAGCCCCGCCGACCTCCAGATCAGGCGAAAGCAGCTCCTGCACCCCACACCCCTATGATAGACACCAATGCGCCGCTTCCCCGGTGTACATGCGGACTAGGTGTTCCGCGCGCCAAAGTGGGTGCTGCTTCTTTTAATTGCGGTTCGACTGTCCCTGAATTGAAATCCAGGCAGGCTACTGACCTCTAGCAAAGGTGAAATAGTAAAGGGAGGACACCTTGTGCATTTAGTATCACGAATAAGATGCAGTAAGAAGCGCTCAACTAGTTTCTTTCGTGGGATGAATACGGTGTGAGAAGAGATGTAAGATTTGCACGAATAAGGGAAGATGAGTACCTCTTTCTGCTGGCAGTGATGTATTCTCCTTCTATTTTTCTAACGATCTTCTTGTGGTTTGCTGGAAACGAGAAGTTGTGGAGGACTGTGGAGCCTTGGATGAACCCATGGCCAAGTTGTTGAGTGTGGTGCGGTGGCCGTCTGTCGGCGGCGGGGAACCAGATTCGAGGCGGCGAACGACGGCGTAGCGGGAACAACTCTGGTGCGGTGGACGGTTGCGACAGTGGAGCGGCAGCAGTGAGGCACATGACGGCGTGGTCGGAGTGGTTCTGGTATGGCGCACGTCAGCGTCGGCGTCGTGGAGGCAGCTCTGCCTTGGCTTCAGCTGCTATGTCCTTGAGGGCATTTTGGTTGCGGTTGCGTTGGACGAAGGTGTCGGGGTACTGGCTCCGGCGTGATGGAGGAGGGCGACGGTGGATTGGGCGCTATGGGGTGGAGGACGGAGGAGGTTGGGGTTTCGCGACTGGTGGAGAGGGTGTTTTGGCGCCCACAAAGTATGAATGGGGAAACGGAGGGAGGCGGGGAACTAAGGGGGAACAATGTTTCGGTTTGAGACGCACTTGCTTGAAATTTGGGGAAAGTTACAAACTTTGCCCCCATCTAAAATTTCGGACATATTGCGGGTTGGGGGTAGGACAGTAATCTCAGGTATCCCAAATGTGGGTGTAACATCCCAAATTTTCAATTTGGAATGTTATACACTAGATCATCATTGCATATCATATTTTATTGCTTTTGGCTTGATCCAAAAATTTGACGCAACTCGAGGACCCTCGGAGAGAGTTGGGGATTTCATTATTTCCATATTTGGGTTTTCTCAGATTTTGAAAATAGGATCATTTGATTTTATTTATTTTTATCTTCAATTATTTCTATTATAAAAATAGGAGAGAGGGAATAAAATGAATTTCCCAAAATAAAGAAATATGGATTTAATAAAAAAATAAAATAAGATTTTATTTCAGAGTTTTTCGCTATTTTATTTGAATTTAGGAAAAATTGCACGTTTTCTAAAACTGCATTTTAGGGCCAAGAAAATGTTCATCTCGTCCTAAATATTTTATTTAGATGGTGAAAATTTGTTTTGGCATTTTTAGAATTTTATTTTATTTTATAGGATTTTTTTCTATTCAGCAGAATTATTTTTTTAAAAAAAAGTTTCCAGCGCCCGACTGGGCCCAGGCCCAGCCGAGCCGAGCCGGCCTCGCCAGCGCCACCGCCAGCCCCGCCGTGTCGCCACCGGACTCGGGGAGTCTGACCCCGAGCCGCTCCGCCGTCGCCCCCTTCCCCAAGCCGGCCGAGCCCCCCTCCTATAAATACGCTGCCACCCCCGCCGCCAAACCCATC
>NC_041381.1:561198941-561207072 GCF_002162155.2 Triticum dicoccoides
GCCGCCGCCGCCCGAGTCGCCGCCGTCGACGCCCGCTGCCACCGCGGGAGCCCCGCCGCCCCACCTGACCCCGCCGGACTTCGCCGGAGCCCGACGAGGTAGCCGCCGCTGCCGCCCCGGTTTTCTGAAAAAAACCAATCCGTTTTTTTAGAAAACCCTAGTTTTATTATTTTAGATCGTTTTTTTCGGTTTATTTACTTAGCGAGCGTTCGCTCGTTCGTTCGTTTTAACGGACGAGTTTACCGTTTAGTTTCAGTTAGCGAACGTCCGTTCGTTAAACTGTTCGTCAGTTTTTCTTTTTCTCGGATTTTCCGCGATTATTCCAGATCACAATTTTTGATCCGATTTTCGTTTTAGTTTAAGTTTTCGCTCGTTTATCGGAATCAGGCGATTCAAGCGCCTAGAGTTTCGTCTCGAAACCCTATTTCCTTTTAACCAACTCAAACAAGTGTTTGCTTCTTTAAAATTTGACTTACGTCCAGATTAGTAAACGAAGCTCTTTTCTTTCGCCGTTTGACTTTCGTTGCTTCGTTTGATTTGGTTCTTTTTGCAAACCGGAGTTCTTAAGTTGAACTTTCTGGTTAGTTCTTTTATTTGACTTTTACCCGTGCATTAGATGAGTACTTATTGTATGCTTGTTTGCTTGTTTGTTTGCGATAGAGTATCCGGAGTGCGCTGCTTGCTACTTCGAATCTCTAGGTTTGACGGATCATCAGCAAGGCAAGTAACACTTTGATCATACCTTTTTACTACCCAGTTTTATTGCATTAGATCAATCCTCAAACAATTGCATGATTAGGATCTGACTAATATGTGGGTTTTGGGAAGTAGATGAGGTAGTGCCTAATACCTGTTATATTATCAAACCCTTCGGAGTTACTTCTACGTTTGCTTATATTGCCATGCTATGCTAGTAGACATGGATTGGGTGAGTGTATCCATGAAATATGTGAGATTTTTATTAATGGTTTATTTAAGGTGGCAACTTTAATACACATCTGGGTGGATTGAGGCACCTGGGTATTCCAGCATTTGCCTGTTTTTCTTTATGGACCGCCACCCAGGCTCAAAGGGATCATGAGATTATTCATGCTAGAAACTTCCGTGTGCAGCCACAAGCTACTATGGGCTCTAGCATAGTTGATTAAGTCGTGTGAACTCTTACAGTGGTAGACTAGCAGATGTAGGGGATGTAGGTTGGTACTGTCTACCCGATCATAAGGTGCAAACGCTTCTGAAAGACTATGTCTCGGTCATCTGTTTCTCAAACACCATGTAGTGCGAGAAATCCAACGGAGGAGATCGAGTCTTGTGGGGAAAAGTGCACAAACCTCTGCAGAGTGTATAAACTAATCATGGTTAGCCATGTCCCCAGTTATGGACGTTTTGAGTATCTAGTACTTGGATTATCATGTGAATCTCATTATGTTACTTTAATTTAATTTGTTGGGTTTAATGATGATGTTTAATTGGGATTGAGAGGATGTCTATCTTCTCAATGTTTAACAACCACCATAATAGTTAAATAAAATTTATTCCTTTGCAGTAGGGAAAAATTGGCTTTATGCAAAACTGTAACCATAGAGCTTTCCACCAGCCATATATGCATGTAGTATAGCATTTTTCGGTTCATTATTCTCTATGTGTTACATTGCCAACATATTCCATGTGCTAACACGTTTTCGGGCTGTAACGTTCATGTTGCAGACTTTTCAGACGACGAGTAAGGTGCTTTAGGTCGTGTTTCTATATTCAGTGATGCCGTTGGAGTTGATGGACTCACTTATCTTCCAAGCCTTCCGCTGTTATCGTTATTAGATGGCCTTAAGTCATACTTATTGTAATAAGTTCTCCTTTGGAGACGTTCGATGTAATAAGTGTGTGATTGCTACTCTGTTATAAATCCTTCAAGTACTGTGCGTGTCAGCATTACTGATCCAGGGATGACACTGAAGCACAGAGATCAGACTGTTTGAGGTTTGGTCTCTACAAGATGGTATCAGAGCACACGCTGACTGTAGGACACGACCACTAAGCTAAAGCCCTAGATCACTACTCACTCTTCTCATTTCTGACTCCTCATCTTTTGTATTCTTTTAGGATGGCGGATGCAAGGAACAAGTTCACGCAACCGGATGAAGATACACCTTTTGGACGCCACTTGAAGGAAGTCACTAAGTACCTAAACATCGGAGTACCAAGCTTCACCAGGACCTACATCGCCACTCTACCAGAAGAGGAGCGTTGGATGAGTCAAGTTCAAGTTCCAGGAAGGACGTTCATGCTAGTAACCGAGCCCATAGAGTTTTCCTTTGATGCACCAACCTGGAGTCTAGGAAAGAGCATGGTAGCCCACATCACAATGGGACGCACTGGAGAAGTTTGCCACAAGGATCTCAAGGATACTATTTACCAAATTTGTGGGCACCAAGATGAGCAATGGGAGATGATCAGTACTAGGAAGGATAGATCAATTGCAGCTTTCATCCAGGAGTTAAACCAGCACATTCGTCGCCAGGAGAACCAGATGTGCGCAGGCATGATAGATCTAAAGAAGGCTATGACCAAGATCATGGAATTGGAGGAAGAACTCTAGTCTACACACGATGGATATGAGGAGGAAATAGCAACACTCGTGGAGAAGAATGAAGATCTGAAGAAGAAGCTGAAGGTATTTATGGGATTTCCCACGACTGGAGGAGAAGATGATGATTGCACTTGTCCATAGAATTACATCATTATCGACGACACCGACTCGGACCCAGACGATAGTGATGATGACTATGTTGATGAAGCTGGAGCAGATATCATGTAGTCTTCAACGGAACATTTTTCTAGTCGACCACCATAACAGTAGTAGTATTTCCCCCATTTATATAGTATAGTCCGAGCACTTTTGTAATGATAGTTAGACCGTTGTATGCCCTTGTTTGAATTGAATGAAGTGATTTTGTTTGCATTTGTCTCATGTGCATATGGGTAGTGTTTTCTCTCTAGACCTCATTCTATTCTATATTCTCATCTTTTCTATACCCTCAGATGCCTCCGAGACATGACAATGGATTTTCTTTTCCACCGGAGCTCACTGAGTTGATCCAGCAACAGAATGCATTGATGCAGTTACTAGTCCAGAATCAGAATCAAGGGAGCAACAACAACAACAACAACCCACCACCACCACATGTTGATCACTTAACCCGTTTCCTTAGACTTAATCTGCCGGTGTTCTCCAGTAGCACTGAGCCAATAGTTGCAGATGATTGGCTCCGCAAGATAGGAAGGGAGTTCACCACTGCAGGATGCACAGATGCAAAAAAGGTGCATTTTGTCGCACATCAGCTTGATGGACCCGCAGCATCATGGTGGGAGAATTTCACAGCCGCGTATCCTATCGACACTGTCACATGGGATTAGTTTCAGCAGGCTTTCCGTACTGCCCATGTTTCAGCAGGAGCTATGGCCATGAAGAAGCGCGAGTTTCGCAATTTGTGCCAAGGAGGACGTAGTGTTGGCCAGTATGTGGATGACTTTAGTAAGCTAGCACGTTATGCCCCAGATGATGTTGCTACAGATGCAGCTAAGCAGGAGAAGTTTCTGGAAGGACTGAATGATGAGCTGAGCATGTAGTTGATGGTAGCAACCTTCAACAACTACCATGAGTTGGTAGATAGAGCTCTCATGCGTGAAGGGAAGCAGCAGCAGATTGACAACTGGAAGAGGAAGCATGGACAAGGGAAGTACAATTCTGGAGCTCAGTAGAAGCCACGTTACCCTGAAATCGGGAGGACATTTTCAGCATACCCATGGAGGAGGGAGCTCGCACAATCATAATGGCCCCAAGAATGGGAATGGGAATGGAGGAAGCAACGGCCAGAACCGTACCAACCCATCAACCCCAGCCAAGAGAGACCTAAGCCAAGTCACTTGCTTTAAGTGTCAAAAGACTGGACATTATGCTAATGAATGTCCTGAAGCCCAGAATGGAAATGGCAATGGAAGCTCTGGGAAGAAGTCGAACCCTTTCAATAGGGGACAGGTGAACCACGTTCACGTGGAGGAGGTTGAAGCCCAGCCAGATGCAGTAATAGGTAAGTTTTTGGTTAAGACATTTACTGCAATTGTTCTTTTTGATACTGGTGCATCACATTCATACATATCAAGGGGATTTGTGGATAAGTATAAACTGCCAACCCAAGCCCTTAGGTCACCCATGTTAGTAACCTCACCTGGAGCAGAGTATATGGCTAGTCTATGGTGTGATCGGTTGCCATTAAGGATTGGTAAGTACGTGTTTCCCTCGGACCTAATAGTATTGGAATCGCAAGGACTGGATGTGATATTAGGCATGGATTGGTTATCAAAGTACGGAGGGAACATTGAATGCGCCAGTAAGTCGATTTTGCTTACCACACCAGAAGGAAGAAGGATCAAGTATGTATCCCGGCATGAGCTGAAGAGGACTCAAGTAAATTCCTTATCAGGAGTTGTACAGGAGGAAGTACCAGTGGTAAAAGATTCCCCTGACGTATTTCCAGAGGAGTTGCCAGGCATGCCACCGGATAGAGACATTGAGTTTTTGATTGAGCTTTTGCCAGGCACAGGGCCAATATCTAAAAGACCATACAGGATGCCCGCACAAGATTTGGAGGAAATTAAGAAGCAGATTAAGGAGTTATTGGATAAAGGCTATATTCGCCCAAGTCCTTCACCTTGGGGATCGCCAGTAATTCTAGTGGAGAAGAAGGATGGATCATTGAGGATGGTTGTTGACTATCAAGGATTGAACGAAGTGACTATCAAGAACAAGTACCCACTACCGATGATCAATGATTTGTTTGACCAGTTGCAAGGAGCTAAGGTATTTTCCAAGACCGATCTACGATCAGGATACCACCAGTTGAAAATTCAAGAGCAGGATATACCTAAGACGACTTTTACCACCAGGTACAGGCTGTATGAGTACCATTATGTCATTTGGTCTGACTAACACGCCTGCATATTTCATGAACATGATGAACAAGGTGTTTATGGAGTTTTGGATAAATTCGTTGTGGTGTTCATTGATGATATTTTGGTCTACTCGAAGAATGAATAAGAGCATAAGGAGCATTTGCGTTTGGTACTGGAGAAGCTCAGAGAACAGTTATATGCCAAGTTCAGCAAATGTGAGTTTTGGTTGAAGGAAATTGGATTCCTCGGACATGTTATATCCAGAGAAGGAATAGCAGTAGACCCCACCAAAGTTGTCACTGTGACAAATTGGGTAGCACCAACAATAGTTGGAGAGATCCGGAGTTTTCTTGGACTCGCAGGATATTACTGGAGGTTCATTGAGAATTTCTCAATGATTGCGAAGCCCATGACGGAGTTGTTAAAGAAGGATACCAAGTTCAAATGGACTGAGGAATGTGAGGCTAGTTTCCAGGAGTTGAAGAAAGGTTTGGTTACATCACCCATGTTAATTCTGCCAGATCAGCGCAAGGATTATGAAGTATATTGCAATGCTTCTCGTCGAGGACTTGGAGCAGTGCTTATGCAGGAGGGAAGAGTTGTTTCGTATGCCTCACGACAGCTTAAGCCCCATGAGTTGAATTATGCTACACATGATTTGAGTTAGCAGCCGTTGTGCATGCATTGAAGACATGGAGACATTTCCTCATCATAAACCATTGTGAGGTGTACATGGATCACAAGAGTTTGAAATACATTTTCACGCATAAGGAGCTGAATCTCAGGCAAAGGAGATGGTTGGAGCTCATCAAGGATTATGATATGAGACTACATTATCACCCCGGAAAGGCTAACGTAGTAGCCGATGCGTTGAGCCGCAAGAGCCATGTCAACACACTCTTGACCGGAGAGTTACCAAAGGATTTAGCCGAGGATCTTCGCGAGCTATGTTTGGAGATAGTTCCAAAGGCTATGTAGCAGCTTTGGAGATTCAGTCAACCTTGATGGAAAAGATCAGAAAGGCTCAGAAGACTAACAAGGAGATTGCCTCTATAAAGGAGAAGATGAGCAAAGGAAAAGCTAAAGGATTTTTGTGAGGATGAGCACGATAGTTGAGGACCGTGTTTATGTGCCTAATGATCCGGAGATCAGGAAGTTGATTCTACAAGAGGCCCATGATTCGCCGTATTCGATTCACCCAGGAAATACCAAGATGTATCTGGATTTGAAGGACACTTTCTGGTGGAACGGAATGAAGAAGGATATTGCGGAGTACGTAGCAGTTTGTGATGTATGTCAGAGAGTCAAGGCAGAGCATCAGAAGCCAGCAGGATTGCTAAAGCCATTGCCGATACCCGAATGGAAGTTGGATAAGCTAGGCATGGATTTTATCACTAGATTGCCCAAGACTCGTTCAGGCTATGACTCGATATGGGTTGTAGTCGACCGTTTGATGAAGGTAGCATATTTCATCCCCGTAAAGACCACTTACACCGTTTGGAAAAGATATACATGACCAGGATAGTATGTCTGCATGGAGTTCCGAGGAGCATTGTATCAGATAGAGGAACCCAGTTTACCTCAAAGTTCTCGAATCAGTTGCACGAAACTTTGGGTATGAGGCTAGAGTTCAGTACAGCCTTTCATCCGCAGATGGATGGACAGACCGAGAGAGTCAATCAGATATTGGAGGATTTGTTGAGAGCTTGTGCGCTAGATTATGGATCTAGTTGGGACGACAATTTGCCATATGCAGAGTTCTCTTACAACAACAGTTATCAATCCAGTTTGAAGATGGCCCCTTTCGAAGCTTTGTACGGAAGGAGGTGCAGGACCCCGTTGCTGTGGGATGAAGTTGTAGATCGCCAGTTGTTTGGACCAGATTTGATTAAGGAGTCTGAACAGAAGGTGAAGTTGATTCGTGATAGGCTCAAGGTAGCCCAGTCCAGGCAGAAAAGCTATGTAGATTGAAAACGCAAGGAAACAATTTAGGCAGTCGGAGACAGAGTTTATCTTCGTGTGTCCCCACTTCGAGGAGTTAAGCGCTTTGGAGTTAAGGGAAAATTAGCACCACATTTTGTGGGACCATACAAAGTTTTGGAGCGTATGAGAGAAGTTGCTTAAAAGTTGGAATTGCCCGAAGGATTTTCAGGAGTTCATGATGTGTTTCATGTATCCTAGTTGAAGAAGTGCCACGCGGAGATGGCTGATATACCGCTGAGAGATACAGTGCTGCTGGAAGCGATTCTGTTGGATAGTGATTTAACCTACGAGGAGAAACCAGTTAAGATTCTCGAGTATGCCAGCCGAGTCACTCGCAGCAGGGTTATCAAGTTTTGCAAAGTTTAGTGGAGCCACCACACCGAGGATGAAGCCACCTGGGAGCAAGAGGAAGATCTGTTGAAGGACCACCCTCACCTATTTTCTAGCCAACCCGAATCTCGAGGGCGAGATTCATCTTAAGGGGGGCAGGTTTGTAACATCCCAAATTTTCAATTTGGAATGTTATACACTATATCATCATTGCATATCATATTTTATTGCTTTTGGCTTCATCCAGAAATTCTACGCAACTCAAGGACCCTCAGAGAGAGTTGGGGATTTCGTTATTTCCATATTTGGGTTTTCTCAAATTTTGAAAATAGGATCATTTGATTTTATTTATTATTATCTTCAATTATTTCTATTATAAAAATAGGAGAGAGGGAATAAAATAACTTTCTGAAAATAAAGAAATATTGAGGATTTAATAAAAAAATCAAATAAGATTTTATTTCGGGGTTTTTCGCTATTTTATTTGAATTTAGGAAAAATTGCATGTTTTTCAAAATTGCATCTTTGGGCCAAGAAAATGTTCATCTCGTCCTAAATATTTTATTTAGATGGTGAAAATTTGTTTTGGCATTTTAGAATTTTATTTTATTTTCTAGGGTATTTTTTCTGTTCGGCGGAATTGTTTTAAAAAAAAGTTTCCAGCTCCTGACTAGGCCGTGGCCCAGCCGAGCCGGGCCGGCCTTGCGAGCGCCATCGCCAGCCCCGCCGTGTCGCCGCCCGACTCGGGGAGTCTGACCCCGAGCCGCTCCGCCGTCGCCCCCTTCCCCAGGCCGGCCGAGCCCCCCCTCCTATAAATACGCCGCCACCCCCGCCGCCAAACCCCGTCCTGCCCCGCCGTCGGAGCCCC
>NC_041381.1:561207666-561212784 GCF_002162155.2 Triticum dicoccoides
AGCCGCCACCGTCGCCGCCCGAGTCGCCGCTGCCGCCGCCCGCCGCCGCCGCCGGAGCCCTGCTGCCCCACCTGACCCCGCCGGAATTCGCCGGAGCCCGACGAGGTAGCCGCCGCCGCCACCTCGGTTTTCTGAGAAAAACCGATCCGGTTTTTTAGAAAACCCTAGTTTTATTTTTTTAGATCGGTTTATTTTATTTTTTTCCAGTTTATTTACTTAGCGAGTGTTCACTCGTTTGTTCGTTTTAACGGACGAGTTCACCGTTTAGTTTCAGTTAGCAAACGTCCGTTCGTTAAACTGTTCGTCAGTTTTTCTTTTTCTCAAATTTTCCGCGATTATTCCAAATCGTGATTTTTGATCCGATTTTCGTTTTAGTTTAACTTTTCGGTCGTTTATTAGAATCAGGCGATTCAAGCGCCTAGAGTTTCGTCTCGAAACCCTCTTTCCGTTTAACCAACTCAAACAAGTGTTTGCTACTGTAAAATTTGACCTAGGTCCAGATTAGTAAACAAAGCTCTTTTCTTTCGCTGTTTGACTTTCGTTGCTTCGTTTGATTTGGTTCTTTTTGCAAACCGGAGTTCTTAAGTTGAACTTTCTGGTTAGTTCTTTTATTTAAGTTTTACCTGTGCATTAGATGAGTACTTATTGTATGCTTGTTTGTTTGCGATAGAGTATCCGGAGTGCGCCGCTTGCTACTTCTAATCTCTAGGTTTCACGGATCAGCAACAAGGCAAGTAACACTTTGATCATACCTTTTTACTACCCAGTTTTATTGCATTAGAACAATCCTCAAACAATTGCACGATCAGGATCTGACTAATATGTGGATTTTGGGAAGTAGATGAGGTAGTGCCTATTACCTGTTATATTATCAAACCCTTGGGAGTTACTTCTATGTTTGCTTATATTGCCATGCTATGCTAATAGACGTGGAGTGGGTGAGTGTATCCATGACCGATGTGAGATTGTTATTAATGGTTTATTTAAGGTGGCAACTTTAATACACATCTGGGTGGACTGAGGCACCTGGGTATTCCAGTGTTTGCCTATTTTTCTTTATGGACCGCCACCCAGGCTCAAAGAGATCATGAGATTATTCATGCTAGAAAATTCCTTGTGCAGCCACAAGCTACTATGGGCTCTAGCATAGTTGATTAATACGTGTGAACTCTTACAGTGGTAGACTAGCAGATGTAGGGGATGTAGGTTGGTATTGTCTACCCGATCGTAAGGTGCAAACGCTTCTGAAAGACTGTCTCGGTCATCCGTTTCTCAAACACCATGTAGTGCGAGAAATCCAACGGAGGAGATCGAGTCTTGTGGGGAAAAGTGTGCAAACCTCTTCAGAGTGTATAAACTAGTCTGGTTAGCGGTGTCCCCAGTTATGGACGTTTTGAGTATCTAGTACTTGGATTATCATGTGAAATCTCATCATGTTACTTTAATTTAATTTGTTGGGTTTAATGATGATGTTTAATTGGGATTGAGAGGATGTCTATCTTCTCAATGTTTGACAACCACCATGATAGTTAAATAAAATTTATTCCTTTGCTGTAGGAAAAAATTGGCTTTATGCAAAACTGTAACCATAGAGCTTTCCACCAGCCATATATGCATGTAGTATAGCATTTTTCGGTTCATTATTATCTATGTGTTACATTGCCAGCATATTCCATGTGCTGACCCATTTTCGGGCTGCAACGTTCATGTTCCAGACTTCTCAGACGACGAGTAAGGTGCTTTAGGTCGTGGTTCTATATTCAGTGATGTCGTTGGAGTTGATGGACTCACTTATCTTCCAAGACTTCCACTGTTATCGTTATTAGATGGCCTTAAGTCATATTTATTGTAATAAGTTCTCCTTTGGAGATGTTCGATGTAATAAGTGTGTGATTGCTACTCTGTTATAAATCCTTCAAGTACTGTGTGTGTCAGCATTACTGATCCAGGGATGACACTGAAGCACATAGATCAGACTGTTGGAGGTCTGGTCGCTACAGTGGGTGGGATAGATTTCGGCCGAGCGCATGGGTGTTTAGGCGCTCATAGCGTATGAATGCTTCTCAGAGGCGGTTGAGACTAGCGTCTTGGTGAAGTTACAAACCTACCCCGGTTTAGACCTTTGGACATCGGGCCGATAGGCTACACGGGCCAGAGTCAGGACAGTAATTTCCTACCACCAAACATTAGTCTCGCGCGGTTTAGGGTGACCAGAGGCCTATTTGGCGCTTCGTTCAATATTTGGGAGTAGAAGCATTAACGTTTTCGGTTCTCTTGAGTTGAACTTTCAGGATTTGTCAAACTTCACAAATCTTTACTCTTGAAAATCCTAAAGCTACGATTATTTTGGAATGGAGGGGGTACATTTCAATATATATTGTACACGAGTATATATTAAAAAATATGCAACTTATCTCAGTTCATGCATGGTTCCAGATATAATCTCCTTGGTTGCAAAAAACAAAGTTAGACATGCGTATGAATATATATAACATGTTTAAATGCATAACAAAGATTGATGCCCCCTTTTACATCTGATTTACAAATGCCATTATCTCAGGTTCAAATAGATCAATGCACTTCCTATGAATTCAAATCTTCGAAACCCCCTTTATGTTAAATTTGACATGTATTCTATTTCGTAGCTAGCAATTTGGAATGTATCCATGCAAGTGACAAATGTATAAAGTGCTTCACACTAACAACATGGAGTGCACTAATTAATGTTTATATATGAATTGCAAAAGCATCCATTGCCTGTATTTCAAACCACTCTCACTCTATGGATCGATAATATGAAATAAACACATGCACATGCTAGAATGCAATAGAGTATGGGTGTCTGATAGACCGATTTTCGTCCATACACAATTTGCAAAATTCATGATCTCATACAAAAATAATAATGCCATTTATATTTTAATTTAATGTAGAACTGCCTTTTACACGTAGATGCACTATGCCTCGGCCCGTTCTCACAAACACGCTATATATCTCTCTATCTAATGCATAAGTGCACACACTTTATATGCATTGGCATTTCTCTTTCACACATGCTCACAATCTCTCTCGGGGTGTCGGGGTGTCTCACGCACATGCTCTTTCTGTATCTCTCTCTCTCTTTCTGACTACTATGTACCATTCTTTTCACTAATCTCAGTTGGAAAACACTATTTCTCTCACATGCATATATACACACGCACGGTCTCTACTAGCCCTCTATACGCACATATATGTGCCTACGTGTCTCCTACACACACATTATCTTTAGGCCTCTCTCGCACACATTGCCCCCCCCCCCAAACACACCTCTCTCTTAGTAGTTGGCATATATGATTCCATCATATCATTCGGTAGGATATCCCTGACTGTTAGGCTGGATGGTAATACGAGGCAAAGTTTTACCCTGGTTCGGACCATTGCAGTCGAGGAAAAAGCCTACTCCTGGTACTGTATATTAGTGATAGGGGTGTGTACAAAGTACACGCGAATACCAGGCATTGTGCGTGTGTGTATACTACCAACGAACTAGGCCCCAAGCTTCTATAACATACTGTGGGCCTACGGTTACAAGTCATATATAGTCGGCTTATCACTAGTGGGGATAGAGTCCTCCGTGATTTTGGTAGCTTCATGTTGTAGGCCAAGTCCTCCACATGGGTCTTCATATAACACGTCTCGGTCCAACATATATGTGGCATAGGATGGAACCGACCCATGAGTCCTCATGTTGACCCACCACAACTAGAAATGATGTGCCCACCACACCACACACGCAATCGGCCACTAAGAAAATAAGCATATACAATAGTACAATGTTATACATGAAAGTTAATTGCATGGTGCATCCAAAAATATTTGTTTTGCATTGTGAATGTTTATATATTCTCCTAAAATATTAGTCATGGGAAAGAGAAACGAAGGGCATATCTCTCCTTGTCCACCGGACACCCCCTCTTTCTACACCACTTTCACATACGCAGACAAACTATCTCCCGGCCCTCTAAAAGTAGGCATGCCCACGACACATTCACGCGTGACGGCCAATGTATTTCAAGCTAAAACACTATACGGTCACTGGACTTCAGAATATGCTAATTACGGTCACCGTATACATTCTCGTGGTGATCATACGGTATGTAGCTCACGATACGTCTCCATATTTTCTTGATGACACTAACAGACTTTGCATTTGTTGCGTGCTCCATATTTTGTTGACGACACTTACGGTCATTATATTTGAAGCGAACGCATGATATGGTCACTGGACTTCAGAATAAGCTCATCATAGTCACCACATACATTTTGTCGTGCTAACCAACATGTGGTTGGATGTTTAGGAGGACAGTGGTTTCTCGAGCCCATCAGGGTTAAAGTCCCGGTGCTCGCATTTATCCTGTGTTAATTTCAGTATTTTCCGGCGATGTGCGTTCAGTGGGAGGAGACATTCCACTCGATTACGAGGAACCTATTGTTGAGTTTCGTAGTAATTTCAAAAAAAATTCCTACGCACACGCAAGATCATGGTGACGTATAGCAACAAGAGGGGAGAGTGTTGTCTACATACCCTTGTAGACCGTAAGCGGAAGCGTTAGCACAACGCGGTTGATGTAGTCGTACGTCTTCACGGCCCGACCGATCAAGCACCGAAACTACGGCACCTCCGAGTTCTAGCACACGTTCAGCTCGATGACGTCCCTCGAACTCCGATCCAGCCGAGTGTCGAGGGAGAGTTCCGTCAGCACGACGGTGTGGTGACGATCTTGATGTTCTACCGTCGCAGGGCTTCGCCTAAGCACCGCTACGATATTATCGAGGTGGACTATGGTGGAGGGGGGCACCGCACACGGCTAAGAGATCCAAGGGATCAATTGTTGTATCTTTGGTGCTAGCCCTGCCCCTCTATTTATATGTTGAGCCCCGGGGTCGAAACTTGGAGCAAAAGCCTCCTCAAAGTCGGTTTTTCCCGAAAGGCAAGAGTCCCACTCGGACTCCAGGACCAAACGCCACAATCCTTGGCGTCTGGCCCAGACGCCATGGGCCTCGGCGTCTGGCCCAGGGCCAGACGCCAGGGTCTCCGGCGTTTGGCCCCCTGGCCTCCGCAAAACTCCTTTTTGC
>NC_041381.1:561212794-561221166 GCF_002162155.2 Triticum dicoccoides
CCCCTTGGCCTAACCATATCATCCAATATATGAATCTTTACGTCTCGACCATTTCGAGACTCCTCGTCATGTCCCCGATCTCATCCGGGACTCCGAACTCCTTCGGTTCATCAAAACATGTAAACTCATAATATAACTGTCATCGTAACCTTAAGCGTGCGGACCCTACGGGTTCGAGAACAATGTAGACATGACCGAGACACGTCTCCGGTCAATAACCAATAGCGGGACCTGGATGCCCATATTGGCTCCTACATATTCTACGAAGATCTTTATCGGTCAGACCGCATAACAACATACGCTGTTCCCTTTGTCAACGGTATGTTACTTGCCCGAGATTCGATCGTCGGTATCCAATACCTAGTTCAATCTCGTTACTGGCAAGTCTCTTTACTCGTTCCGTAATACATCATCTCACAACTAACATATTAGTTGCAGTGCTTGCAAAGCTTATGTGATGTGCATTACCGAGAGGGCCCAGAGATACCTCTCCGACAATCGGAGTAACAAATCCTAATCTCGAAATACGCCAACCCAACATCTACTTTTGGAGACACCTGTAATGCTCCTTTATAATCACCCAGTTACGTTGTGACGTTTGGTAGCACCCAAAGTGTTCCTCCAGCAAACGGGAGTTGCATAATCTCATAGTCATAGGAACATGTATAAGTCATGAAGAAAGCAATAGCAACATACTAAACGATCAGGTGCTAAGCTAATGGAATGGGTCATGTCAATCAGATCATTCAACTAATGATGTGATCTCGTTACTCAAATAACAACTCATTGTTCATGGTCAGGCAACATAACCATCTTTCATTAACGAGCTAGTCAAGTAGAGGCATACTAGTGACACTTTGTTTGTCTATGTATTCACACATGTATTATGTTTCCGGTTAATACAATTCTAGCATGAATAATAAACATTTATCATGATATAAGGAAATAAATAATAACTTTATTATTGCCTCTAGGGCATATTTCCTTCAGTCTCCCACTTGCACTAGAGTCAATAATCTAGATCACATCACCATGTGATTAACATCGATAGTTCACATCATCATGTGATTAACACCCATAGTTCACATCGTCACGTGACCAACACCCAAAGGGTTTACTAGATTCGGTAATCTAGTTCACATCGCTACGTGATTAACACCCAAAGAGTACTAAGGTGTGATCATGTTTTGCTTGTGAGAGAATCTTAGTCAACGGGCCTGCCAAATTCAGATCCGTATGTATTTTGCAAAATTCTATGTCTACAATGCTCTGCACGGAGCTACTCTAGCTAATTGCTCCCACTTTCAATATGTATCCAGATTGAGACTTAGAATCATCTGGATCAGTGTCAAAAACGTGCATCGACGTAACTGTTTACGACAAACCCTTTTGTCACGTCCATAATCGAGAAACATATCCTTATTTTACTAAGGATAATTCTGACCGCTGTCCAGTGATCTACTCCTAGATCACTATTGTACTCCCTTGCCAAATCAGTGCAGGGTATACAATAGATCTGGTATACAACATGACATACTTTATAGAACCTATGGCCAAGGCATAGGGAATGACTCTCATTCTCTTTCTATCTTCTGCCGTGGACGGGCTTTGAGTCTTACTCAACTTCACACCTTGTAATACAGGCAAGAACTCTTTCTTTGACCACTCCATTTTGAACTACTTCAAAATATTGTCAAGGTATGTACTCATTGAAAAAACTTATCAAACGTCTTGATCTATCTCTATAGATCTTTGAAGCTCAATATGTAAGCAGCTTCACCGAAGTCTTTCTTTGAAAAATTCCTTTCAAACACTCCTTTATGCTTTACAGAATAATTCTACATTATTTCCGATCAACAATATGTCAATCACATATACTTATCAGAAATGTTGTAGTGCTCCCACTCACTTTTCTTGTAAATACAGGCTTCACCGCAAGTCTGTATAAAACTATATGCTTTGATCAACTCATCAAAGCGTATATTCCAACTCCGAGATGCTTGCACCAGTCCATAGATGGATCGCTGGAGCTTGCACATTTTGTTAGCACCTTTCGGATTTGACAAAACCTTCTAGTTGCATCGTATACAACTCTTCTTTATTAAATCCATTAAGGAATTTAGTTTTGTTTATCCATTTGCCAGATTTCATAAAATGCGGCAATTGCTAACATGATTCGGACAGACTTTAAGCATAGATACGAGTGAGAATCTCTCATCGTAGTCAACACCTTGAACTTGTCGAAAACCTTTTTGCGACAATTTTAGCTTTGTAGATAGTAACACTACTATCAGCGTCTGTCTTCCTCTTGAAGATCCATTTATTTTCTATGGCTTGCCGATCATCGGGCAAATCCATCAAAGTCCATACTTTTGTTCTCATACATGGATCATATCTCAGATTTCATGGCCTCAAACCATTTTGCGGAATCTAGGCTCATCATCGCTTCCTCATAGTTCGCAAGTTCGTCATGGTCTAGTAACATGACTTCCAGAACAGGATTACCGTACCACTCTGGTGCGGATCTCACTCTGGTTTACCTACGAGATTCGGTAGTAACTTGATTTGAAGTTTCATGATCATCATCATTAGCTTCCTCACTAATTGGTGTAGGAGTCACAGGAACAAATTTTTGTGATGATCTACTTTCCAATAAAGGAGAAGGTACAATTACCTTATCAAGTTTTCTACTTTCCTCCCACTCACTTCTTTCGAGAGAAACTCCTTCTCTAGAAAGGATCCGAATTTAGCAAAAAAAAGTCTTGCCTTCGGATCTGTGGTAGAAGGTGTATCCAATAGTTTCCTCTGGATATCCTATGAAGACGCACTTCTCCGATTTGAGTTTGAGCTTATCAGGATGAAATTTTTTCATATAAGCATTGCAACCCCAAACTTTAAGAAACGACAGCTTAGGTTTCTTGCCAAACCATAGTTCATATGGTGTCGCCTCAACGGATTTAGATGGTGCCCTATTTAATGTGAATGTAGCTGTCTTTAATGCATAACCCCAAAACGATAGTGGTAGATCCGTAAGAGACATCATAGATTGCACTATATATCTAATAAAGTACGGTTATGACGTTCGGACACACCATTATGCTGTGGTGTTCCATGTGGCATGAGTTTGTGAAACTATTCCACATTGTTTTAATTGAAGACCAAACTCGTAACTCAAATATTTGTCTCCGCGATCAGATCGTAGAAACTTTATTTTCTTGTCATGATGATTTTCCACTTCACTCTGAAATTCTTTGAACTGTTCAAATGTTTCAAACTTATGTTTCATCAAGTAGATATCCCCATATCTGCTCAAATCATCTGTGAAGGTCAGAAAATAATGATACCTGCTGCAAGCTTTAATATTCACCGGACCACATACATCAGTATGTATGATCTCCAACAAATCTGTTGCTTGCTTCATTGTTCCGGAGAACGGCGTTTTAGTCATCTTGCCCAAAAGGCATGGTTCACAAGCATCAAGTGATTCATAATCAAGTGATTCCAAAATCCCATCAGCATGGAGTTTCTTCATGCGCTTTACACCAATATGACCTAAACGGCAGTGCTACAAATAAGTTGCACTATCATTATTAACTTTGCATCTTTTGGTTTCAATATTATGATTATGTGTATCACTACGATCGAGATCCAACGAACTATTTTCATTGGGTGTGTAACCATATAAGGTTTTATTCATGTAAACAGAACAACAATTTATTCTCTTACTTAAATGAATAACCGTATTACAATAAACATGATCAAATCATATTCATGCTCAACGCAAACACCAAATAACACTTATTCAGGTTCAACACTAATCCCGAAAGTATAGGGAGTGTGCGATGATGATCATGTCAATCTTGGAACCACTTCCAACACACATCGTCACTTCACCCTTAACTAGTCTCTGTTTATTCTGCAACTCCCGTTTTGAGTTACTAATCTTAGCAACTGAACTAGTATCAAATACTGAGGGTTTGCTATAAACACTAGTAAAGTACACATCAATAACATGTATATCAAATATACTTATGTTCACTTTGCCATCCTTCTTATCCACCAATCACTTGGGGTAGTTCCGCTTCCAGTGACCAGTCCCTTTGCAGTAGAAGCACTTAGTCTCAGGCTTAGGACCAGACTTGGGCTTCTTCACTTGAGCAGCAACTTGCTTGCTGTTCTTCTTGAAGTTCCCCTTCTTCCCTCTGCCCTTTGAAACCAGTGGTCTTGTCTACTATCAACACTTGATGTTTTTTCTCGATTTCTACCTTCGTCAATTTCCGCATTACGAAGAGCTTGGGAATCGTTTCCGTTATCCCTTGCATATCATAGTTCATCACGAAGTTCTACTAACTTGGTGATGGTGCCTAGAGAATTCTGTCAATCACTATCTTATCTGGAAGATTAACTCCCACTTGATTCAAGCGATTGTTGTACTCAGACAATCTGGGCACATGCTCACTAGTTGAGCGATTCTCCTCCATCTTTTAGCTATAGAACTTGTTGGAGACTTCATATTTCTCAACTCGGGTATTTGCTTGAAATATTAACTTCAACTCCTGGAACATCTCATATGCTCCATGACGTTCAAAACGTCGTTGAAGTCCCGATTCTAAGCCATTAAGCATGGTGCACTAAACTATCAAGTAGTCATCATATTGAGCTAGCTAAACGTTCATAACGTCTGCATCTGCTCCTGCAATAGGTCTGTCACCTAGCGGTGCATTAAGGACATAATTCTTCTGTGCAGCAATGAGGATAAACCTCAGATCACGGATCCAATCCGCATCATTGCTACTAACATCTTTCAACACAATTTTCTCTAGGAACATATCAAAATAAACACAGGGAAGCAACAACACGAGCTATTGATCTACAACATAATTTGCAAAATACTACCAGGACTAAGTTCATGATAAATTTAAGTTCAATTAATCATATTATTTAAGAACTCCCACTTAGATAGACATCCCTCTAATCCTCTAAGTGATTACGTGATCCAAATCAACTAAACCATGACCGATCATCACGTGACATGGAGTAGTTTTCAATGGTGAACATCGTTATGTTGATCATATCTACTATATGATTCACGCTCGACCTTTCGGTCTCCGTGTTCCGAGGCCATATCTGCATATGCTAGGCTCGTCAAGTTTAACCTAAGTATTCTGCGTGTGCAAAACTGGCTTGCACCCGTTGTAGATGGACGTAGAGCTTATCACACCCGATCATCACGTGGTGTCTGGGCACGACGAACTTTGCCAACGGTGCATACTCAGGGAGAACACTTCTTGATAATTTAGTGAGAGATCATCTTATAATGCTACCGTCAATCAAAGCAAGATAAGATGCATAAAAAGATAAACATCACATGCAATCAATATAAGTGATATGATATGGTCATCATCATCTTGTGCTTGTGATCTCCATCTCCGAAGCACCGTCATGATCACCATCGTCACCGGCGCGACACCTTGATCTCCATCGTAGCATCATTGTCGTCTCGCCAATCTTATGCTTCCACGACTATCACTACCGTTTAGTAATAAAGTAAAGCATTACATCGCGATTGCATTGCATACAATAAAGCGACAACCATATGGCTCCTGCCAGTTGCCGATAACTCGGTTACAAAACATGATCATCTCATACAATAAAATTCAGCATCATGCTTTGACCATATCACATCACAACATGCCCTGCAAAAACAAGTTAGACGTCCTCTACTTTGTTGTTGCATGTTTTACGTGGCTGCTACGGGCTTAAGTAAGAAACAATCTCACCTACGCATCAAAACCACAACGATAGTTTGTCAAATAGACTCCATTTTAACCTTCTCAAGGACCGGGCGTAGCCATACTCGGTTCAACTAAAGTTGGAGAGACAGTCGCCCGCAAGCCATCTATGTGCAAAGCACGTCGAGGGAACCGGTCTCGCGTAAGCGTACGCGTAAGGTTGGTCCGGGTCGTCTCGTCCAACAATACCGCCGAACCAAAGTATGACATGCTGGTAGGCAGTATGACTTGTATCGTCCACAACTCACTGGTGTTCTACTCGTGCATATAACATCAACATAAGTAACCTAGGCTCGGATGCCACTGTTGAGTTTCGTAGTAATTTCAAAAAAAATTCCTACGCACACGCAAGATCATGGTGACGTATAGCAACGAGAGGGGAGAGTGTTGTCTACATTCCCTTGTAGACCGTAAGCGGAGGCGTTAGCACAACGCGGTTGATGTAGTCGTACGTCTTCACGGCCCGACCGATCAAGCACCGAAACTACGGCACCTCCGAGTTCTAGCACACGTTCAGCTCGATGACGTCCCTCGAACTCCGATCCAGCCGAGTGTCGAGGGAGAGTTCCGTCAGCACGACGGCGTGGTGACGATCTTGATGTTCTACCGTCGCAGGGCTTCGCCTAAGCACCGCTACGATATTATCGAGGTGGACTATGGTGGAGGGGGGCACCGCACACGGCTAAGAGATCCAAGGGATCAATTGTTGTATCTTTGGTGCTAGCCCTGCCCCTCTATTTATATGTTGAGCCCCGGGGTCGAAACTTGGAGCAAAAGCCTCCTCAAAGTCGGTTTTTCCCGAAAGGCAAGAGTCCCACTCGGACTCCAGGACCAAATGCCACAATCCTTGGCGTCTGGCCCAGACGCCATGGGCCTCGGCGTCTGGCCCAGGGCCAGACGCCAGGGTCTCCGGCGTTTGGCCCCCTGGCCTCCGCAAAACTCCTTTTTGCACCGATCTAAAGCCTCATGGGCTTGACCCCTTGGCCTAACCATATCATCCAATATATGAATCTTTACGTCTCGACCATTTCGAGACTCCTCGTCATGTCTCCGATCTCATCCGGGACTCCGAACTCCTTCGGTTCATCAAAACATGTAAACTCATAATATAACTGTCATCGTAACCTTAAGCGTGCGGACCCTACGGGTTCGAGAACAATGTAGACATGACCGAGACACGTCTCCGGTCAATAACCAATAGCGGGACCTGGATGCCCATATTGGCTCCTACATATTCTATGAAGATCTTTATCGGTCAGACCGCATAACAACATACGCTGTTCCCTTTGTCAACGGTATGTTACTTGCCCGAGATTCGATCGTCGGTATCCAATACCTAGTTCAATCTCGTTACTGGCAAGTCTCTTTACTCGTTCCGTAATACATCATCTCACAACTAACATATTAGTTGCAGTGCTTGCAAAGCTTATGTGATGTGCATTACCGAGAGGGCCCAGAGATACCTCTCCGACAATCGGAGTAACAAATCCTAATCTCGAAATACGCCAACCCAACATCTACTTTTGGAGACACCTGTAATGCTCCTTTATAATCACCCAGTTACGTTGTGACGTTTGGTAGCACCCAAAGTGTTCCTCCGGCAAACGGGAGTTGCATAATCTCATAGTCATAGGAACATGTATAAGTCATGAAGAAAGCAATAGCAACATACTAAACGATCAGGTGCTAAGCTAATGGAATGGGTCATGTCAATCAGATCATTCAACTAATGATGTGATCTCGTTACTCAAATAACAACTCATTGTTCATGGTCAGGAAACATAACCATCTTTCATTAACGAGCTAGTCAAGTAGAGGCATACTAGTGACACTTTGTTTGTCTATGTATTCACACATGTATTATGTTTCCGGTTAATACAATTCTAGCATGAATAATAAACATTTATCATGATATAAGGAAATAAATAATAACTTTATTATTGCCTCTAGGGCATATTTCCTTCACCTATGGTGACTTCATAAAATCTCAAGATCATATGTTGGCTCACCTCTCGAAAGTGCTCATAGAGGTAGGGTATGCATGTGTACGCTTATAGTGGTGAGTGCTTGCGTGTATATATGAGCCCTTGCATTTGTACCGTGTTAAAAAAATACATGTCATGATTATACAGTCACTGGCTCACCCGTACAACTCCGTATTTTGTTGATGACACAATCAATTGACCAGTCAAACATTCCACGTGGCGCAACTAGTGTTGCACCATCGGGGCGCGTAACCGTGGGGCCCACCTGTCAGCCTGTATATGAAAGAAAGAAATGGTAGTTTGAGTCTGTACTGTGTTAATAAAATACATTTTAGGGTGATCATACGGTCACTGGCTCACCATACAACTTCGTAATTTTTGGATGACACGATCAATTGACCAGTCAAACGGTCCACGTTGAGCATCGCACATTACCATAGGGCCCATCCGTCAGCGCGTATATGAAGGACAGAAATGGTAATACATTAGTGGTCGGTGGGTATTCGAAGTCGTGAGACCTCTGGTTGGCAGTCGCCGGCGGTTGGGGGGGCGTTGATTGGGCGGTGGGGTGGGGATCGTCAGAGAAAAAGCTCAG
>NC_041381.1:561221517-561292273 GCF_002162155.2 Triticum dicoccoides
GTGGTGGCGCGGGCCGGCCACAGGTGGTGGGGGCCGGCGGTTCGGCCGGTGGTAGCTGGCGGCTCAAGGGGGTGGAGTTTGATGATAAACTACATACCCTTGATTTCATATCCAACGGCTGGAAAATCTAATGACCAGAGATGAAAAAGTCAGTCGACTGACATGTAGCCTCACCCCGCACATACACATACACGCATGTAAGACACGCATGCATGTAGGCGTGAAACACTTACACGTACACATAACGAACACACGCACGCATGCAGGCGTGCAACACTGACACGTACACATGCACTCACGAACACACGCACGTACGCACCCATGCATGCAACACTGAAAGGTACCCTTGCACGCACGCAACACTCGCACGCCTACATGCACACAACACACGATGCAAGACACACGCTCAACCTATACGTGCATGCACCCTTTGTTAAGGACAAGGATTGTTATGGGTATTAATCAATCTTATCTGTGATAAGCAGAACATTGATGTTTGGAGCGGTCTTTATGAATCACAACGTATCGAACGGGCTAGTAGTAGGCTTATCTACATGAAAAAGATGATGTCACACTCAATGAACAATCATCGGTTTATGAAATGCCCGCTTCTGACCGCCCTGGCCCACCAAAGGTTCCTCTGCTGTGCGCTGCGTGCGTTGGGTCACTGACATGTAGGCCATGTACCCAAAGAGCCCACACGTTAGTGGAAGAACGACGCGGTGTCCTACGTCAGAGTCGAGGGCGCCACTCGCTGCACGCCTGGCTGAACACGCCTCCTTGCCGCATTCAAACGCCTCTAGGAAACCTTCCCGTGTGGAAGCCGAGAAACCCACTCTGGACACACGTCCGTTCATCACCGGGTCGGCATTAAATGCAATGCCAGCCGAGCTCCTCCCGTCCGCCTTCTATTTGATCTCCTATTTAAACGAGGCCAAACGCCGGCCAAGAATCGCACACCTCCGCCGCTCCCCTATCTCCTGCTTCACCATTTTGTCCACTCTTACAATGGCTTACGAAGAGTAGTTATTCCGCATCCAAGCCGGCTGGGTAGCCCACCGGATACGAGCTATGCAACTCGCTGATCCACCTCCCTCCCCTCGCCCGACGGATCCAGTTGCCGCCCCAAGCCGGTGCGCGGTTCAGCAACTCGCCGCTCCAGGCCAGCTCGATGAGGAGCGGCATACAGAGGCAACGCCAGCGTACACAACAGGTGTCTTGCCGGATCCTTTTGTTGTGAGGACCTTCGTCGAGCCCGCATGGGCTCCACGGAAGCGGGGAAGCCCCCTTCCACCATCATCTTCGGCATCAGCCCATGATATCAGTTGGGCAGTGGGGAAGCGAGCCGTCCTTTGCGCTGAAGCATATACCTCCGAGGCTCCCGGCAGTCCGGTGATCATGCTGCCAGACATGAGGAACACAAATCGATCGGTGATACGTCTCCGTCGTATCTATAATTTTTGATTGTTCCATGCCAATATTCTTCAACTTTCATATATTATTGGCAACTTTTTATACTATTTTTGGGACTAACATATTGATCCAGTGCCCAGTGCCAGTTCCTGTCTGTTGCATGTTTTATGTTTCGCAGAAAACCAATATCAAATAGAATCCAAACAGGATAAAAATGGAAGGAGAATTATTTTGGAATATTTGGGATTTTCCGGAGGTAGAATCAACGCGAAACAGTGTCCAAGGTGGCCACGAGAAAGGGGGGCGCGCCCTGGACTTTCGTGGGCCACCAGTAAGGCGGTTGACACTCTTCTTTTGCCGCAAGAAAGCTAATTTTATGAGGAAAATCTGGGCGAAAGATTCACCCCAATCGGAGTTATGGATCTCCAGATATAAAGGAAATAGTGAGGGGGTAGAAACAGAGAACGCAGAAACAGAGAGATAGAACAAATCTCGGAGGGGCTCTCGCCCCTCCCAAGCCATGGGAGTCAAGGACCAGAGGGGAAACCCTTCTCCCATCTAGGGAGGAGGTCAAGGAAGAAGAAGAAGAAGGGGGCCTCTCTCCCCCTTGCTTCCGGTGGCGCCGGAGCGCTGCCGGGGGCCATCATCATCACCGCGATCTTCACCAACACCGCCGTCATCTTCACCAACGTTTCCATCACCTTCCCCCTTCTATATCCAGCGGTCCACTCTCCCGCATCCCGCTGTACTCTCTACTTGAACATGGTGCTTTATGCTTCATATTATTTTCCAATGATGTGTTGCCATCCTATGATGTCTGAGTAGATTTCCGTTGTCCTATCGGTGATTGATGAATTGCTATGATTGGTTTGAGTTGCATATTTTATTATTGGTGATGTCCTATGGTGCCCTCCGTGTCGCGCAAGCGTGAGGGATTCCCGCTGTAGGGTGTTGCAATGCGTTTATGATTCGCTTATAGTGGGTTGCGTGAGTGACTGAAACACAAACCCGAGTAAGGGGATTGTTGCATATGGGATAAAGGGGACTTGATACTTTAATGCTATGGTTGGGTTTTACCTTAATGAATCTTTAGTAGTTGCGGATGCTTGCTAGAGGTCCAATCATAAGTGCATATGATCCAAGAAGAGAAAGTATGTTAGCTTATACCTCTCCCTCAAATAGAATTGCAATAGTGATTACCGGTCTAGTAACATAGTCAATTGCTTAGGGACAATTTCACAACTCCTACCACCACTTTTCCACACTCGCTATATTTACTTTCTTGCTTCTTTATCTAAACAGCCCCTAGTTTATATTTACGTGTTCTTTATTATCTTGCAAACCTATCCTATCACTCCTACAAAGTACTTCTAGTTTCATACTTGTTCTAGGTAAAGCGAACGTCAAGCGTGCGTAGAGTCGTATCGGTGGTCGATAGAACTTGAGGGAATATTTATTCTACCTTTAGCTCCTCATTGGGTTTGACACTCTTACTTATCGAAAACTGTTGCGATCCCCTGCACTTGTGGGTTATCAAGACTTTTTTCTGGCGCCGTTGCCGGGGAGTCATAGCGTGGGGTGAATATTCTCGTGTGTGCTTGTTTGCTTTGTCACTAAGTAATTTTTATTTGCTATTCTTAGTTGTTTTCTATCTTTAGTTATGGATATGGAACACAAAATACCAAAAAAATCAGAGGTACTTGCTACTCATGTAGATGGGGTAACTCCTAAAACCCCCGATTCTCATTACGTGAAAGATATTATGTACTACTTTGATAATCCTGAGAAAACCCCATTCAACTTTATAATTGGAGACACGTTGGATCAACGTGAATACTTTAGGGATTATCGCATGACACAAAAAGGGAAACTATTATGGGATCAATTTATTATTTTGCGTTGGTATGCTCGTCAACTATGCGTCATGCATGATTATACTTGTTGCTCTAGGATGAAGGATCCACACCTTCCCTTTTCATGCAAATTCAATGATAATGAAACCTTAGCTTCTTATCCTAATGGTAGATATGATTACTATGATGTGGAACAAATAGAAGAATTTGTTGCTTTTATGGGTGCTTATGAGATTGAATCTATGTTTAAAGCGTTTTACGATTTTGATGATTCAGTTTGTAGACCAGAAAATCTTGCTATACTTAGATAATGCTATGAAAATTATGAATACAATTACTATATTAATGCCTTTATGAAGAAAGTCTGCGCTGTCCAAGAAGAGACTAATATTTTGCAGGAAGCTATGGAAGAAGAAATTGATGAAACTATGAGCTCAATGGATGAAAAAGATGATGAGGAGAGCGAAGAACAAAAGGAGGAAGAGAGGATTAGCTACCCGTTCCTACCTTCTAATGAGAGTAACCCTCCAACTCATACATTATTTAATTTCCCTTCGTGCTTACCGAAGGATGATTGCTATGATGATTGCTATGATCCCTTGTATATGTTTGAAATATCCCTTTTTGATGATGCTTGCTATGCTTGTGGCCAAGATGCCAATATGAATTATGCTTATGGAGATGAACTTGCTATAGTTCCTTATGTTAAACATGAAATTTTTGGTATTGCACCCACGCATGATAGTCCTATTATCTTTTTGAATTCTCCCTACTACACTATATCGGAGAAGTTTGTGCTTATTAAGGATTATATTGATGGGTTGCCTTTTACCGTTGCACATGATGATTTTGATGAATATAATATGCATGTGCTTGCTGCTCCTACTTGCAATTATTATGAGAGAGGAACTTTATCTCCACCTCTGTATGTTTCCAATACGATAGAATTGCAAGAAACCGTTTATACTATGCATTGGCCTTTACTTTGTGTGCATGAATTGTTATTTTATGACATGCCGATGCATCGGAAGAGAGTTAGACTTCGTTGTTGCATGATATATGTTACTTTGTGCTCACTACTAAATTACAAATCATTGTTAATTAAAATTGGCTTTGATATACCTTGGGATCCGGGTGGATTCATTACTTGAGCACTATATGCCTAGCTTAATGGCTTTAAAGAAAGCACTGCCAGGGAGACAACCCAGAAGTTTTTGAGAGTCATTTATTTCTGTTGATTGCTTTTATATAGTTTAAAAACAAAAAAATAAAGAGGGGAACCTAAAAACTTTTCAAAAAGGAAAGTAAAAGTGAGAGAGACAAGCATTGTTGAAGTGGGATCTAGCCTTGAAATTTGTTCATGCTCACTGAAACTTTGTGAATCTTGATTACAGAAACTTTTCAACAAAAATAATTATCCCCTTGTATGATTCCATTGTATTATAAAAATAATGTGCCAAGGTTTGCCTTTAGGATGTTTACATTGCTTGTTGGTTTGTACGGTGCAGGACAGAAACTTTGGCTGTAGTGTGATATTTTACATTTTTAGCTGGAACGTCAATTGGTTCTGATTCCTTTTGCACTGTATTACTGTACAACTTTTTTATTTTTCCTAATTTTGGTAGAATGTTTGGGGTAACATAAGTATTGTGAATGTTCAGATTTCTACAGACTGTTCTGTTTTTGACAGATTCTGTTTTTGATGCATAGTTTGCTTGTTTTGATGAATCTATCAATTTATATCTGTGGATTAAGCCATGGAAAAGTTATATTACAGTAGACACAATGCAAAAACAAAATATGAATTGGTTTGCTACAGTACTTAGAGTGGTGATTTTCTTTATTATACTAACGGATCTTACCGAGTTTTCTGTTGAAGTTTTGTGTGGATGAAGTGTATAAACGAGGAGGTTTCGATATGAGGAAAAGGAAGAGAGGCAAGAGCTCAAGCTTGGGGATGCCCGAGGCACCCCAAGTAAATATTCAAGGAGACTCAAGTGTCTAAGCTTGGGGATGCCCCGGAAGGCATCCCCTCTTTCTTCAACAAGTATCGGTATGTTTTCGTATTCGTTTCGTTTATGCATTATGTGCAAGGCTTGGAGCGTCTTTTGCATTTAGTTTTCGTTTTTATTTTATGCACCATGATGGTATGAGATAGTCCTTGATTGATTTATAGAATGCTATTTGCACTTCACTTAAATCTTTTGAGTATGGCTTTATAGAATGCTTCATGCGCTTCACTTATATCATTTGAAGTCTGGATTGCCTGTTTCTCTCCACATAGAAAAGCGCCATTTGTAGAATGCTCTTTTGCTTCACTTATATTTGTTAGAGCGTGGGCATATCTTTTGTAGAAATAATTAAACTCTCTTGCTTCACTTATATCAATTTAGAGAGATGACAGGAATTGGTCATTCACATGGTTAGTCATAAAATCCTACATAAACTTGTAGATGACTGAATATGATATGTTTGATTCCTTGCAATAGTTTTGCGATATAAAGATGGTGATATTAGAGTCATGCTAGTGGGTGGTTGTGGATTGTAGAGACACTTGTGTTGAGGTTTGCAAGTCCCGTAGCATTCACATATGGTAAACGTTGTGTGACAAATTTGAAGCATGGGGTGTTTCTTTGATTGTCTTCCTTATGAGTGGCAGTCGGGGACGAGCGTTGGTCTTTTCCTACCAATCTATCACCCTAGGGGCATGCGTAGTAGTACTTTGCTTCGAGGGCTAATAAGCTTTTGCAATAAGTATATGAGTTCTTTATAACTAATGTGAGTCCATGGATTATACACACTTTTACCATTTCATCATTGCTAGCCTCTTCAGTACCGTGCATTGCCCTTTCTCACCTCGAGAGTCGGTGCAAACTTCACCGGTGCATCCAAACCCTGTGATATGATATGCTCTATCACACATAAGCCTCATTATATCTTTCTCAAAACAGCCACCATACCTACCTATCATGGCATTTCCATAGCCATTCCGAGATATATTGCCATGCAACTTCCATCATCATCATATACATGACTTGAGCATTGATTGTCATATTGCTTTGCATGATCGTAAGATAGCTAGCATGATGTTTTCATGGCTTTTCCGTTTTTGATGTTATTTCTATGCTAGATCATTGCACATCCCGGTACACCGTCGGAGGCATTCATATAGAGTCATATCTTTGTTCTAGTATCGAGTTGTAATATTGAGTTGTAAGTAAATAAAAGTGTGATGATCATCATTATAGAGCATTGACCCATAAAAAAAGGAAAGGCCAAAGAAGCCTAAATAAAAAAGGGGGCCAAAGAAGCCCACCGAAAAATAGAAAAAAAAAGAAAAAGAAAAGAAAAGGGGCAATGTTACTATCCTTTTTCCACACTTGTGCTTCAAAGTAGCACTATGTTCTTCATATAGATTGTCTCATATGTTGTCACTTACATATACTAGTGGGAATTTTCATTATAGAACTTGGCTTGTATATTCCAATGATGGGCTTCCTCAAAATGCGCTAGATCTTCATGAGCAAGCAAGTTGGATGCACACCCACTTAGTTTCTTTTGTTGAGCTTTCATACATTTATAGCTCTAGTGCATCCGTTGCATGACAATCCCTACTCCTCGCATTGACATCAATTGATGGGAATCTCCATAGCCTGTTGATTGGCCGCGTCGATGTGAGACTTTGTCCCTTTTTTGTCTTCTCCATATAAACCTCCATCATTATATTCTATTCCACCTATAGTGCTATATCCATGGCTTGCGCTCATGTATTGCGTGAGGGTTGAAAAAGCTAAAGCGCGTTAAAAAGTATGAACCAATTGCTCGGCTCATCATCGGGGTTGTGCACGATGGGAGCATTTTGTGTGACGAAAATGAAGCATGGCCAAACTATATGATTTTGTACGGATAAGCTTGCTTTGGCCTTGTTGTTTTGAAAAGACATGATTGCTTGACTGGTACGCTCGAAGTATTATTGTTTTTTATGTCAAATGATAGACTATTGCTTTGAACCACTCGTGTCTTAATATTCATGCCATGATTAGACATATGATCAAGATTATGCTAGGTAGCATTCCACATCAAAAATTATCTTTTTTTTATCATTTACCTACTCGAGGATGAGCAAGAATTAAGCTTGGGGATGCTGATACGTCTCCGTCGTATCTATAATTTTTGATTGTTCCATGCCAATATTCTTCAACTTTCATATACTTTTGGCAACTTTTTATACTATTTTTGGGACTAACATATTGATCCAGTGCCTAGTGCCAGTTCCTGTCTGTTGCATGTTTTATGTTTTGCAGAAAACCAATATCAAACGGAATCCAAATGGGATAAAAACGGACGAAGAATTATTTTGGTATATTTGGGATTTTCCGGAGGAAGAATCAACGCGAAACAGTGTCCGAGGTGGCCACGAGATAGGGGGGCTGGACTCTCGTGGGCCACCCATAAGGCGGTTGACGCTCTTCTTTTGCCGCAAGAAAGCTAATTTTATGAGAAAAATCTGGGTGAAAGATTCACCCCAATCGGAGTTACGGATATCCAGATATAAAGGAAACGGTGAAGGGGTAGAAACAGAGAACGCAGAAACAGAGAGATAGATCCAATCTCGGAGGGGCTCTCGCCCCTCCCAAGCCATGGGAGCCAAGGACCAGAGGGGAAACCCTTCTCCCATCTAGGGAGGAGGTCAAGGAAGAAGAAGAAGAAGGGGGCCTCTCTCCCACTTGCTTCCGGTGGCGCTGGAGCGCTGCCGGGGGCCATCATCATCACCGCGATCTTCACCAACACCGTCGTCATCTTCACCAACATCTCCATCACCTTCCTCCTTCTATATCCAGCGGTCCACTCTCCCGCATCCCGCTGTACCATTACAATCATAAGTTCACGGACAGTTCACGGACACATGACGAAACATGACACGACACGACACGACATAGAAAAGCAACAAATAAAAAACGAAGCAGTCTTCATCTTGACCTCCTCCTTCCACTTTGGCCGCGCGCGCCCCTTCAACACCGTCTTCATCTTCAAACCTCCTCCTCGTTGTCGTAGGGAAGGGAGTGTATCCCGGCTGGAGTGGGGAAGATGTTCTCGTAGTTGGTGTAGATGTTGTAGACGGTGAAGAAGATGGCCTCGCAGTCACACCAAAAGACTTGGCCGAGGATCTCGCACGCGTCAAACAGGTTGGTGAAGGTGATCGTGAGCAGTAGGAGGATGCCACCACGGTCACGAACCTCATTGAGGGTGAACATCCTCGGCGAGCCCCGTGGGAGGTGGGCATAGCCAGCTCTGAGGAAGGCGCGGGTGAGTTCGAAGGAACCCCTCCACCTTGAAATAGCCCACACACGGAGCTCCTTGTCCATGAGCATGCCCGGTGGGTAGCGCAGCTCCGGCACGACAGGCGGACGGCTGAAGGTCGGCCCGTTGAACTGCATGGTCTCGCTTGGGGAGGGCTCAGTCAATTGGGTGTTTGAAGTTGGAGAGAATGGATCGGATCTGGCTTATGGGTGGGAGAGGAAGATAGGCACCCCATTTATAGGCCCGTGGGTGGGAGAGGAAGAGAGAAAGGATGAGAATGGTGCGTGTGTGAATCTGAACGTACGTGTGTATCCGCTACGCTTTGCACTCTTAAATTTTTGCACAAAAATGATGCATGGGGCGCGTGCGTGCATTTGAATCACGGCATAGCTCTTTGACTGGACGGTGCATCTAACTCGCTGAACCACCTAGCTGGCCTCGCTAGGCTAGCGCGCCTCGCTCGCATGCATGCACGTCGCAGGCTATGCACGTCACAGCCTCCCGCGCATGCAAACCCACGTCGCAGCCTATGCACGTCGCCGCCTCCCATGCATGCATGCAAGGCCTGGAAAGGATGAGACGGGCTATTTACTGCGGTCTCAGGCCCAAACAACGAGACGGCCCAACGGTCCATCCAGCGCGCCTGATATTTGTTTTAAAAAAAGAATCTCCCAGCCGATCAGATTGCATCTCGCGGATCGCCCCCTCCTCCCCGCAGATTCCTGCTAGAAGGGTTAGATCGACGGCCCTTGTTCAGCGCTAGGGTTAGATGAACGGTCCTGGTTCAGCGCTAGGGTTAGCGGGGTTTGGGAGGGGTTTGGAGCAGTCAAAGCTATGTTTGACCAGATTTCAAATGAGCATAATAAATTAAATAAAAATCAGAAAAATAAAAAACCTGCGCACATAGTCTTCTTATGTCATATACTAACGATTTAAGTTGATAAACAAGGTTTACATACATTTAAACGATAAGTTCATGTGTATTGTATGATATCTCGAGTATCTCAAACTCTCTTGTATGAACTGAAGAGAAGTGTTTTGGGGAAATAAACATGAAAATTTCAAAAAACTCACCACAGCTTCATTTTAGAGTGACTAAGAAGGATCCAGGTTTAGTTTTTCATTTTGATGTTTTACACTTGTTTAAATCTTGGTCAAAGTTAAGTTTGACCAGAATTCAAATGAGCAAGACAAATTAAAAAAAATCAAAAAATGGAAAAACCAGCGCACATAGTCCGTATATATAGAATATATAGAATATATAGTGTTTAGGAAAGTTATTTGGTTGATTTAGACAAGGTCGAAAAAACCTTGCTTAGAAATGAGGCCGTTTACCCTACCTTTGGACCCCTCATTTTAGCACATTTTTCATGAAAATTTCAAAAACCTCACCACAACTTCATTTTGGATTGACTAAGAAAGATCCGGGCTTAGTTCTTCAGTTTGATGTTTTAGACTTGTTTAAATCTTGGTCAAAGTTAGGTTTGACCAAAATTCAAATGAGCAAAACAAAATTCAAAAAAATCAAGAAAGGAAAAACCATGTGCTCATTCAAACATCATCCAACAGATTTAAACATCATGTCAAACATAGTTCTAACATAGGTCCAACATCATCCAATAGAAATACAACATTATTCATAATGTTTCATAATTATTCATATATAGCGTTTGGGCTTCTGTCTGTTCCTTGAGCTTCTTGCCATCACTTTGCTCCTCACGCACCTTGTGCTCATTGCTTCTTCTCTTCTCCTCTTGGTTGTTGGTACCTTGTGCGTCTTCTTCAAACCTATCATAGAGTTGTGCAAAACATAAAGGCTAATGAGATCATGTCAAGTGACCCATAAATGTACAGTAGTATTTGACCCTTGCAAGATTTACGTACCTAGCAGAACTCACAACAACAGAAGGTTGGTCACCATTTGGAGCCTCACTTGGATCATCATTTGGAGCCTCACTTGGATCACCATGATCATTATTTGGAGCCTCACTTGGATCACCATGATCATCATTTGGAGCCTCACTTGGATCACCATGATCACTATTTGGAGCCTCACTTTGATCACCATTTGGAGCCTCACTTGAATCATTATTTGGAGGATATTTTGGATCATCGTCAAAATCATGCGGCTGTTGACCATCATCATTTCGAACCTCGTCAAAATCCTCATCTGATGCAACCGGCTGCTGTCCATCATTTTCATCATCTGTTGAGGCAACCGGCTGCTGACCAACATTTTCATCGAAGCCTTCATCGAAACTCTCTCCGAATGCTGGATCTACCGTGTTATCACAATACTTACTGAAATGACTAGACCCACCACATCTTGTGCACTTATGCGTCCTCGCTCCAAGTCCATCTCCTTCCCTGTGAGGTCTGATTCGACTCTTCCTTGGTCTACTTGCTGCTCTCTTCAGAACTGGAACGCAAAGCTTGAATCCAGGGTCCACCATGTCCCATTGTTGTTTTCCCTCCATAGCAGTCAAGGCATAAGCATATGTGGCTTTGAACCTTGCAACAGAGTAGTAATCATGCACATACTGCTGAATATTCCCTACTGGACCTGGGAGAGAAGTGATGAAAAACAAGGCATGAATGCATGGCAACCCAGTTATCTGCCATTGCCTACAACTGCAAGTTCTAGCTTCTAAATCCACTGGATATCTCCATTCCCTCTTCTCTTTATCCAAATATGATAACTCTGCTGTGGTACCCCAGCAAAGAGTCATGTTCATTTCCAAGCTTGTTGTTTTCTGCTTCAGTTCATTCATCACGGCAGGGATGATAATGTGGCCCATGAATTTTTCCTCGGCTATTCTTGCATGATAATGAAATTTCTGCATGTATTCTATCCTTATCCTGTCCAGCAAACCCACCACATAATGACCCTTTAGTTTCTGGATCGTTGAGTTGAAAGACTCTGCTAGATTATTGTGCACATAGTCAACTTTGCTCAGTTCATTGAATTGGCTTCTGGCCCATAACTTGGAGTGGTGTGTTTCCAAGTATTCTTTCACTTTGGGATTCATGTATAACTGCCTCAAGTGGTAGTTGTGCTTCTTCACACTGCAAGACAAAGATGATGGCCATAAATTGTTGGTATACACCTTTCCTTTGAATTTCTTAATGAAATTTGCAGCAAGGTGACACATGCATTCCCTATGCTCTACTCCAAGGAACACATTGTCCACGGCCACTTCTAAACCTTTGCAGGCATCTGTATGAATGACCAACCCATTGGGATGTGCAATAGACCGGTGCAGATTATGCAAAAACCAAGTCCAGCTCTTCTCAGACTCTGTCTCCAACACACCGTAGGCAACTGGAAATACAAAACTGTGTGCATCAATTGCACAAGCTGCTACTAACTGTCCTTTAAACCTCCCTGTGAGAAAAGTGGCATCAATAGCCAAATAAGGCCTACAACCTGCCAAAAAACCCCGGCGACAAGCCTCAAAGCAGACAAAAAACCTCCTAAAGCATTCCTTGGTCTTTGTCACTCCCCTGAATGTGTACTCCACGGTCTGGTGATCAATATCTACAATACTACCTGGGCTTGTCCTCTCCACTTCACCTTTGAATGAATACAACAATTGAAAACTTTCCTGCCAGTTACCATAAATAGAATCCATAGCATGTTGTTTACCATTGAACAACCTCATGTATGGTAAATCTATCTTGAATTTATCTTTGATGTTCTTCTGCAATTCCTTTGGACCCACTTGCTGGTTTTCTTTCACCCACTTCTTTACTTCTTCTGCCACCCATCTTGACTTGGCTCTACTGATTGTATCCTTCCTAAGTGTTGATTCCTGGCATGTGTGCTTAAAAGGGTTCACTTTAACCTGAACATTAGTGCTATTTCGCATTTTAGATGCGAGCAGCCTCCATGGACAACCCTCAGTCGGACAGTGCACTCTGTAACGTACTTGATCGCTCTTGTCAACTTTGAAAGTATGTTCTACCTTAATGCAGTATGTCACAAGTGCATTTCTACACTCATTCATGGATGCGAAAATTGTACCTTCTTCCATATGAGGGTTCATAGGGTCCCATTCAACAGTTGCAAAGTCTTCGTCCTCACCCACCGCGTCATCATCCACACAGACTACATTGTGAGCCTCATCTTGGTTATCAGCCCAAGGTGCCCGTCGTAAATTCTGAATAACATCAGAATATAGCTTCTCTTCCTCAACCCCAGAATTGTAGTCATTAGGCTCCACTTCAAGGGGGACCCTACTGCTGTTGCCCACACTTGTCGAGCCACCACGTTGCCGTGCACCAACTGAACTGTTCTGGCTAGAGATGCCATTACGACGACTTGGTTCTCCCCGAGATGTTGCACCCGTCATCCTAGGTCCAAATGCCTGCTCAAGAACATCAACTTGCAGCCTCACATGAAAATTATCTTTCTCTTTATGCCTAACAAACATGGTAGCTAGCTCTTCATCATTACTAACTGTCACCATTTATTTTCCCCATCATAGTATTTGTATACCACTTCATCAAGAAAACACCAAGGATATTGGCTACAAATTACCTCCCCAAATTGTCTGGAACTCCAATTACTAGCCATTGGCAATCGATAATCAAAACCTCCTTGGTATTTCTTCTGATCCTTTGCATCGAACGTGTACCGGTCCCTTCTTATGTGCATCAAGAAAGAAAACCGCAACTCCATCCTAACTGGTGAAAAATAGAGACGTAATCAGCACACTAATTAGGCAAACCTACTCGAATTGAGTATTCAAATGCACAACTAAGCTCAATCTAAACAGGAGGCGAGACTTACCCCTCGGGAACCCAGTCATGGACGTGGCAGATCTCCGGCCCGATGCCTGCCTCGCCAAATACTCCGGGGTCGCCGCTACTCTCCATTTCGCCCTAGGGTTCTTCCTCCTAGTTCAAATAGCTCCAGCAGCCCCCCACCTTTGAGCGCTCCGGCCAGGCGCACGGAAGGAGGCCGCACCGCTGGTCGAGCAGGTGTCGGGCGCCCCACCCGTGGCGTCGCAGGAAGGTGGCGGGCGTCGCAGGTAGCCGTGGAGCATAGGCGCAGAAAGGTAGCGGTGGAGTAGGCGTGCAGCTGGTGGCGGGGCAGGTGCTGGCTGCGGCGCAAGTGGCGGCGGCGGCGCAGGTCAGCCGGCCGGCGGGGAAGCGGATGGGCAGAGTGAGCTACGAATTATTTGGGGATTTAGTTGCACGGGCCTACATGTCAGCTCCGGACCCACATCCACGCGGTCCCACGTGTAAGCTCCGGACCCACAACCACTAACGCTGGCGGACGAAATGGACTCAAATATGGCCGTTTGGCCTCGTCATAGTAGCTGTGCATGGACTAGGGGCAAAACTGAGCACAATTTGTATCTCAGGGCAAAACTGAGCACAGAGACACCACTGAGGGCAAAAGGATAATTAACCCAAAAAACAAATAATGGCAATTCATTTAGAAAAAAATTCAATTATGATACGGAAGATTCTAGAACAAAGGAGAAGTGCTTATGTTTTGAGGTTTGTGCATTATGCTTAAGTTCAACCATGGAGTCTTCTAAATTGTACATGTGGCAGATCTGGTGGAGTGTTGATGATATCCAACGGCCAGTAGTGCTCGGATTTGCCATCTCTGCACTGTCGGATTAGCTTCATCCAGTGACCATCTTTCAAAGTTATTTGCACAATATATAGTTCTTGTGCCATAGTTGCATGTGTTGGAAAAAAGCTACTATTGGGTTGTACTAGCTATTTAGCAATATAAAACGTATACATGGAAGTTGTAGGGAAAGAGATGACATGGAGTATCTCAATTCCTATGAGTAGGGATTGGAAAAGAGATGTCATTTGGTTCACATCATAGGACTTTTCTATTGAATCTAGAGATGACATGTATCTCAATTCCTATGAGAGGGATTAGAAAAGAGATGTAATTTGGTTCATATCATAGGAACTTTTCTATTGAATATACGCTAATGTTTATTTTCCTTTGAAATTATGGGAGTATAGGAATCCATTCATATGAATCAAGTGGCTCTAAAGCTATAGAAATGATATCATGTTTATTTCCTTTGAAATGTGGGGTATATGAATCTATTCCTATGAACCAATTGGCTCTAAAGGAAAAAATCCTATAAAAATCATATCATATAGAGTTCCTGTGATATTCCTCCACACCAAAGGATGGTTGAAGTTGCTGCAGGTGATACGATGATCTTTCTTTGTAGATTCTCCCCCATCTTTATAGTTACCTCTCGAAGATGAATGAAATGATATATATACACGGTATTCTACATGTGCAATTTGGTACACGAAAACTCGGTAAAAGTCGAGGTTCGAATTTTGAATAAAGCTATATGCACTGCATTTTGGAACGGAGGGAGCATACGGCAATTGCTAACACTCACATGGAAGATTTGTGTGTAGGAGGAGTGGCTGTTCTGTTAAATGACATGGCAAAACTGACACTGTCGGATGCCGATCTAACGGTTCTTACAGCGTTCGTCAGGAAAAGGCTTGTGGCGATTGTCTCTCGGATAATGATTTACAGACACATGCATCGCATTGATACATGTCCCCCTCTCTCTCATGCACACGCACCCTCGCGAGTCACGACTCTCCCGGGTCCTCTCGCACCCATCGTCTATCTGCAGGTAGATGTCACGTACATATGTGTTCTTCACACCCTACCCTGAGAACTTCTAAAAAACAAAAGACGTCGCACACATTTTACTTTAGCTCACACATCACACACTTATACTATTACTCTTGTGGCGAACGTTCTTCGGGCATAGTATATTGTACTCTCACGAAAAGAAGCGGTGCACGCACACACTAGTTCTCTCACACCCACTCACGGGTACACGTAGGAGCGCATTTTTTGAAGCTGGTACAACAAAATCACTCCACTATATATATAAGCAGGAGACTTAGCGCTTGCTTTACTAGGGTTCCTCTTGTTCACTCTCTCATGCTCTCCAGATCTAAGCAAGACATAGGTGGCCACACTCTCTCACAGCTCACGGTTGGTCACAAATCCAGCCGGACAACCTCGACCAGGGCAGGGGTGTAGGTGCATCATTCACGCTATCGTCATCGGCGAGGGAGGAGACCAATGGCTGCCTGCGTGTCCAGATCGGCGGCCGTGTCATTCTCTCCGAGAGAGCGCCGGCTCGGGATGGCCTCCGACCCCTTCTTCCTCCCTGCGGTATTGTGGCCAAGATGCGGCCTCCCGACACCGTCTTTGCCACATGCCGACAACCCTTAGGTATATATTCCTTCAAAACCTGCCTTGCTCTACTGCCCCAGCTCCCCACTTGGCTTCGTGTGGATCTTTTTATACTTCCGTCCGCTATTCCAAAGCCACCTAGAATTTTACTATTATTAGAGGTAAAGCTAGTTCATACAGTCGACTCTAAGAGTTAGTTCAAACAGGGAAGAAAGTGGGAAAGTTGTAGCTTGAATCTAGGACTTGGTTCTATGATGAAATGGGGGAAAGTAGTAGATACTAGCTACCAACAGGTCTCTTGGTTGAAAAGATGAAGAAATCATGGTGGATGGCGAAGGGTGGGGGAAGTGGACCTATCAATTGTTTGAAAAAGGAAAGAAAGTGATGGGTGTTGGGGGACAATGCAAATGAGAATGAGCAAGTCTAGATTTCCTGTGCTCACATAGGAAATGTTGCCGAGGAGATAAAAAATGGGACAAATGCAAACATGCTGCCTAAGTGTTTGCCGGTCTTGGCAACCACACCTGTCTCACCACTTTATGCCCCTGCTGTCCCTACGCCCGTATCGCTACCGTTAATGTAAAATCACATGAAGCATTAAGCAATGCCACCTAATGTCACTATAAGTAATGGTCTAGTGTCGTCGATAAATTGAAGCAATGCCACCACCATTTTATGAAGTGATTCTGTCTTGCTTTATTTCCCATGAATTGTGTTTTTCAGTTACACTTAAATCTCACACCGCTAACATTGCTTCATTCCAGTGGAACTGCACAAATTTGATTGCACATTTACTGACCATGTGCTACTCTCATGACAGTAATACTAATGCTAGTGTTCTGCATGTTAATCTAGTGGCAGTGTTGATGTGATGTGATGCTACTTACTTAAGGGCACTTTCATATTGTCAATCTAGTTCCAATTATAACACAATAGATGATGTCGTTAATCATACGACACTACAAATATCTGTCACTGTTTAAATAACCATATTTCGTATTTGCGCAAACAGGGATGTCTGTCTCCATATCATTTCGGGATGTCTGTCTCCATATCATTTCGGGATGTCTGTCTTCGTATCATCTCTATCCGCGCAATCAAAAGCACACACCTCAGTTTTAGTAGAACTGCACAAAATGAGATGGCTATCCCTCGCTACCATCGTCTAACCACCCGTCTTCCAGGTATTCCTACATTGGTAGTTACTAGGTAGAATGACACACGCAATCTAAAAGAAGTTGATTTGTATGTTTTACTTCCTGATTGCAGTGTAGGGACGAGTGAAAACAACTGCATCCTAGTCCGGAATGCACTTTCTACAAGTTCATCTATGGATCGAGGACTAGCTGGCACAGCTGCATGGTAGTTTTTTGGACTGGTGCGCGGACAAGAGGCATTGTGGTATGCTTATTTCTGCAAATAGCGGTGCTTAAATTTAGCGGAATGCACAAGAATTTCAGCTAGTCCGTACACTTCATGGTTCAGTTCAGCATTCCAGCTGAGACCACAATTATAATTGGTTATTCTGGAATGAGACAACCTAACCCTGGATAGTGGCAACAAGAAAAAATCAGAGTGAACTCCAGGAAATTTAAGCCTACCGGGAGGCCCTTTGCTCAGAGAAGCCTTGCTTGTTTTTTCCTGATTTGTAAACCTTCTCACAACTTTGCCTTTTGCTGTGAACTAGTATATGTTTGTTATGTTCTATGAATCATTGAGATGTATAAAATTGCTTAACTTATGCTTTCCAAGTTTTTTATGAAGCCGAGTTTAATGTGAGTGTTCCACATGAACGCTGGACTAGCGTGTGAACATTTGGAATTTACATTGTGGCCTCAGCTAACTGCATGAACCACTGTAACAAGATACATAGTTGCTTATATGTCAGACAACAGATTGTTGATTGTTAGCTGGTCGATAGCCTAGTGTTGAAGCTTGAAGCGAGCTGAGCCAATGTGCCGTGTTTTGCACAACTGCTTACAAGTGGGGTAGCACCAACAGTGTTTACAAGTACTTATTTACGTCAGCGCACAGTTCTCGAACGAGTACTCTATTTCATCAAAACACACATTGCTTGTATGATAAACGGTGACAAATTATGTCTTAGCATGCCATATTCATGAAAAAACTTGTGAGGACGCATCTGTTTCGGCAAATGTTATGATGGTTCTCACATGATTCACGGGCACACAAAAGTAGCAGCAGTTCCCATAGACGGATTCAAACAGAGTACTAGCCCAGAGGGCTCGATAACAGGCAAGGTTCAGATAATTAGACACAATCCAAACTACTATTAAACACTAGCTGGGGCAACTATTTCATGCCTCGATCTAATTTGGGCTGGACACAAGACGGACCTTGCCATGAACATCATCGAGGACATCCCGCAGCAGCTCAATCCTGTGAACCTTCATGAAGACAACCTTGTGGCCTTGCCACTGATAAACTTGTTTGTGGAGGCATGCCACGTCATCTTCCTGTGTAACCTTGGCAAGAGTAGTATGCCTCACAAACGAAGGAGTAGCTTTGAACTTCTTGTGCTTCAGTACACCCTAGACAACACGCCTGACAACAGTGAGGCTGGAATACAACTCTTCATTGGTATAAGCGCAAATGGCTTCCAGGATCCAACAGCCTAAGAACTCTGTTTTCCCAGTGCGTATATTCAGGTCATCCGCCTCATAGCGAGTGACATGTACAACCACACAATCCTTGTTTGCATCAGGGCTCTAATTGAAACAGAACAAATTCTGAATTACTTTCCAGTATAAGAAACACAAGTTACTTAAACCACTATGTATAGCATGGCATCGAAGCTAATAAAATTTTGCATTATTCATCACCACATACTTAGATGAAAAACCACAATCGAGATCAGTAAAGAAGAAAATCACCTTGCGCAGCTCAGCAGGGGGGGGGACACATCCTCGAAGGGGAAAAACTGCTCCTGCAGTGCCACGGGGGCTGTAACCTCAAACGGGGCGCTGACCATCTCAGTAGTGGCCGTGAGCATATCTGGGGTCGTCTCGGTGGCTGTCTCCAGCTTCTTGGAGCTCTCTGTCTCGTGGGGATCAGCCTCCCGTGTCTGCTCCAATATCGGCAGATCTTTGCCTGGTTCTCCTTGGTCCATCATGAAACTGACGAATACTCGGAGACCACTGAAAGGAAAACACAATCACAATGACAATGAAACAAAAAAGAGAGTGAGGATCGGTTACTACTTTGCAAAAGTTCTTTTTTTCTCTCTGAACGAAAATATACCAACATCACGGATCCGCTTACCTTCCCTTAGTTGGGAGAGAAGAACAGTGGCAGATGCGAGTGTTGCCTTTCTTGAAGACGGTGAGGGAGAAGGGGATTCAGCGAAGAGTCAAGTGATGGTTGCTTCGAACGTCAAACTTAGACTCCGGGGAGGTGGGGTTTTGTGATACAACAGCTCGTTACTACCGCGCTACGACCGGGGTGACTCTCCGCCTGCATACTGCCTTCTAATTTGGTGGATGCATTTGGGCCCGCGCGCTGCATGGCCTGCATGTCGGTCAACAAAAGTATAAGGACATTCATAGAGGGAGACGTTTCAATGACCTAGGAGGAGCCAGAAGAGGTAGTGTATCCACCGTACTACTAGTAATTGTTTTTCTGGGTAGCTGTAGAGTGTCTCCACTGTACTAGTAGTAATGGTTTCTCTGGGCCCAAGACAAAACAGCCCATCCACCCTAGTAAATAGTAAAATCAATTCAAAAGCCCGTATATTTACTGAATGAGAGGCGCTACCCACACCCAACACACTGCCCCCCAAAAAAACCTGGGTGCTCTTCTTCCTCCTTACTCCCACCCACCTCATGTCAGCTCGCTCCACTCATACCCCCTAATTCCTCACCTCACTCCTACAGAAAACCCCGGCTCCCCTTCTTCCTCACTACTACAGAAAACCCCCAGCTCCCCTTCTTCTTCACTCGCACTACAACAAGGCTCGTCATTCATTACTCTGCTCAAATCCGTGAGCGTGACGTGACGCACTCGAGGAAAATGGAGTCAGTTGACCCCAGCGCCAAGAAGATGAGGCTCCCGCCAGCGGCGACGCTTGTTGTAGATCCCGCACACGGCAACGCAGGGAGAAGCGGCGACCCCGCCCCCACCGGATCCCAGGAACCCGTAGAATCTCGGGTGGACCACAACAGCAATCTCCCGGACACCGTCCTTGGAGAGATCATCTCGCTTCTGCCCACCAAGGATTGTTGCCGCACCCAAGTCCTCTCAATTCGGTGGCGCCCTCTATGGCGCGCCGTGCCCCTTAATATCGACTGTTGTCAGCTATCTCTCTTCAATGATTTTGAAATCCCCAGAGCCATCATCTCCTCCCACCAGGGCTCCGTTCAAAGCCTCTGCATCACGTCATGCTACCTGAGCAAGCATACCATGCCCTGCACGGTGGACGCCTGGCTGAAATCCCCTGAATTCATAGAACTACAGCTGCTTGAGTTCTACTATTCCCCTGGAAATCACATACCACATACTGAATGCCATGTACTTGTGCCCTCAGCACCGATGTCCATCTCGCGGTTTTCCTCCTCTCTCCACACCGCCACCTTTGCACTGTGCTACCTACCAAACAATCTGCTACTAAACCTTCGACTCCCATTTCTCAAGAAACTTTCACTTGTGCGGGTTCTTATATCGAAGGCCTCATTGCACATGCTATATTATCTACTGTTTTGGGCAATATTGGGCTTTATTTTCCACTTTTATATTATTTTTGGGACTAACCTATTAACTGGAGGCCCAGCCCAGATTTATTGTTTTATGCCTATTTTAGTGTTTCGAGGAAAAGGAATATCAGACGGAGTCAACACGGAACGAAATCAACTGGAGAAGTTATTTTTGGAAGGAAACCCACCTGATGGACTTGGAATCCACGTCAAAAGATACGGGAGGTGCTCACGAGGGTGGGGGGCGCGCCCATTCCCCTAGGATGCCCCCCTGCCTCGTGGGGCCCCCGTAGCTCCACCGACGTACTCCCTGCACCCATATATACCTACGTACCCTAAAACTTCCAGAACAGAAGATAGATCGGGAGTTCCACCGCCGCAAGCCTCTGTAGCCACCAAAAACCTCTCAGGAGCCCGTTCCGGCACCCTGCCGGAGGGGGATTCCATCACCGGTGGCCATCTTCATCATCCTGGCGCTATCCATGATGAGGAGGGAATAGTTCACCCTCGGGGCTGAGGGTATGTACCAGTAGCTATGTGTTTGATCTCTCTCTCTCGTGTTCTCTCTCGTGTTCCCTCTATGGCACGATCTTGATGTATCCCGAGCTTTGCTATTGTAGTTGGATCTTATGATGTTTCTCCCCCTCTACTCTCTTGTGATGAATTGAGTTTCCCCTTTGAAGTTATCTTATCGGATTGAGTCTTTTATGAGAACACTTGATGTATGTCTTGCATGTGATAACCGTGGTGACAATGGGTTAATCTATTGATCCAGTTGATGTATGTTTTGGTGATCAACTTGCGGGTTTCGTGACATTGGGAACCTATGCATAGGGGTTGGCACACGTTCTTGACTCTCCGGTAGTAGCTTTGGGGCACTCTTTCAAGTACTTTCATGTTGGTTGGATGAATCTGAGATTGTGTGACGCATATCGTATAATCATGCCCACGGATACTTGAGGTGACAATGGAGTATCATGGTGACATTAGGGTTTTGGTTGATTTGTGTCTTAAGGTGTCATTCTAGTACGAACTCTCTTATAGATCATTCTGAAAGAATAACTTTGAGGTGGTTTCGTACCCTACCATAATCTCTATGTTTGTTGTCTGCTATTAGTGGCTTTGGAGTGACTCTTTGTTGCATGTTGAGGGCTTGTTATATGATCTATCTATGTTATTATTGTTGAGAGAACTTGCACTAGTGAAAGTATGAACCCTAGTCCTTGTTTGCTATCATTGCAATACCGTTTACGCTCACTTTTATCGCTCGCTACCTTGCTGTTTTTATTATTTCAGATTGCAAAAACCTTTATCTACCATCCATATTGCACTTGTATCACCATCTCTTCGCCGAACTAGTGCACCTATACAATTTGCCATTGTATTGGGTGTGTTGGGGACACAAGAGACTCTTTGTTATTTGGTTGCAGGGTTGTTTGAGAGAGACCATCTTCATCCTACGCCTCCTACGGATTGAGAAACCTTAGGTCATCCACTTGAGGGAAATTTGCTACTGTCCTACAAACCTGTGCACTTGCAGGCCCAACAACATCTACAAGAATAAGGTTGTGTAGTAGACATCAAGCTCTTTTCTGGCGCCGTTGCCGGGGAGGTTAGCGCTTGAAGGTATATCTTTAGATCTTCCAATCGAATCTTTTTGTTTCTTGTATTATCACTAGTTTAGTTTATAAAAGAAAACTACAAAAAAAATGGAATTGAGTTTGTCTCATACGCTTCATCTTTTTAATATCTTTCGTGAGTATGATGGAAAGGAAAATTGTGCCAAAGTGTTAGAAGAAGAATGCATTAAATTGTTTGGCACTAAATCTTTGACTGATGAGCATGATTGCAATGTTGTTAGTACGAATTCTTTGAATATCCATAATGCTAATGATGATTGCACTAGTTATGATGAAAATATCTCTTATGAGCATGTCAACTTTTGTGGAGTGCATGTTTGCATGAACACACCAAATAGAGAAGATATTTATTGCAAGAGGCATAAGTACTTAGAAACCAAATTGTTGCAAGAAGAGCTAGATGAATGTGCTGAAAGATTCAATATTTTTCGCGCTCCTTGTGAACTTTGCAATGAACATGGTCATTTAAAACTCTAATGCTATTTGTTTCATGATCAAGTCGTGTCCAAATATTGTGATAACTTGATTACCCTTGAGCATCATAAAGAGCTTAGTCTTCTTTTGGGTTATGAAGAAATGAAACGTATAACTGAGGATATTCCAAAATTTAATCTTGATAAATTTCTTGACTTTGATCTAGAGAAGATTTATATGTATTGTACGGAGAATTGCATTGAAAATCCTTATATTGCCAATTACATTAAGAAAAGAAAGCAAATATAAGATGAAGAGAATACTAATGAAAGGGAAGAGACTTCCCAATCTCCTCCTATTATTTCTTATGATGAATCAGGTAACGAGGAGGAGCCTTCTATTCAACCAATCTCATCAATAAGGAGGTCAAAGAGGAAGGTTGAACCCACACATAATGTGAAGAAGAAGAAGAAAAGAAGGAGCAACAAAGGTAGAAAGGTATCCCTCCCAAATGATGTTGCTCCTACTACTCATTGTGATGATGATAATTGCTATACTATTGGTGCTATCAGTATTTTTAATGATGAGAGTGATTATGCTTATGATATGAAAGGGGCCAAGCTTGGGGAAGCTATGTTTGATTGGGATGAAATATTTGACAATATATTTGCTGGAATTAATGTTTGTCCCAAGCTTGGGGATGCTATGTTTAATGAAGATGATATTTTTAGCATCCCAAGTTTTGATATGCAAAGTTGTTATGATGATGGCATGCCTCCTACCTATGATGATTATATTGATGAAAGTGGGTTCGGAAGAGAGTCAACTTTAGGAAGTAGTGATCCCACTATTTTGGAGGATGTTGAATTTTATTGTGATGAATACGAAAGTGGATTTGGAAGAGTGTCAACTTTATTTAGTGATTCCACTATCTTGGGAGAGGTTTCAATCGATTATGATGAGAACGAAGTTGATACTTATGATGATTATTGTGATGAAACTTATGCTATAAAAAGTAGTGATGATTATATTTACAAATCTTGTCATGATTATGATTACCCTTTTTTGAACATTACTCTTTTAATGTGGAAACAATTTTTAGTGTTCAAGTCTCTCATGATACTCCCACTACTATTCATGAGAAGAATTTTGCTTATGTGGAGAGTAGTAAATTTTCTATGCTTGTAGATCATGAAAATAATGCTTTAGGTTCTGGTTATATTGTTGAATTCATTGATGATGCTACTGAAAATTATTATGAGAGAGGAACATATGCTTGTAGGAATTGCAATAATACCAAGTTTCCTCTCTATGTGCTTAAAATCTTGAAGCTATGCTTGTTTTACCTTCCTATGCATGTTGATTATTGTTCCCATAAGTTGTTTGTTCACAAAATCCCTATGCATAGGAAGTGGGTTAGACTTAAATGTGCTAGTCATATTCTTCATGATGCTCCCGTTATGTTTCAATTCTTATCTTTTATGTGAGCATCATTGTCATCATCATGCCTAGCTAAAAAGGCATTAAAGAAAAGCGCTTGTTGGGAGACAACCTAATATTTATCCTTATTGTTTTTGCGTGTTCACATGATTATTCTACTGTAGTAATCATGTTTTATAGCTTTTGTTTCAATAAAGTGCCAAGTAGAACCTTTGGGAAGACTTGGGTGAAGTTTATGTGAAACAGAAACTTTAGCGCTCACGAGATTAGCTGCCATTTTTTACTGGAGAGTGATTTTAGGTTTATTATTTTTTCATATGATTAATAGACAAATTTCTCAGGTCCAGCAATTTATTTCATAATTTTTGGGGTTCCATAAGTATACGTTTTATACAGATTACTACAGACTGTTCTGTTTTTGACAGATTCTGTTTTCTATGTGTTGTTTGCTTATTTTGATGCATCTATGGCTAGTATTAAGTGGTATGAACCATAGAGAAGTTAGAATACAGTAGATATTACACCAATATGAATTTATAATGAGTTCATTACAGTACCTAAGTGGTGGTTTTATTTTCTTATACTAACGGAGCTTACGAGTTTTGTTTTGAGTTTTGTGTGGTTGAAGTTTTCAAGTTTTGGGTAAAGATTCATTGGACTATAGAATAAGGAGTGGAAAGAGCCTAATCTTGGGGATTCCCAAGGCACCCCAAGGTAATATCCAAGGACAACCAAGAGCCTAAGCTTGGGGATGCCCCGGAAGGCATCCCCTCTTTCGTCTTCGTTCATCGGTAACTTTACTTGGAGCTATATTTTTATTCGCCACATGATATGTGTTTTGCTTGGAGCATCATTTTCTTTTGTTAGTTTTTGCTTGCTGTTAGTTATAATAATGTTTTTCATCTTTAGTTTCAATAAAAAAGTCAAGGATAGCCTTTGCCATGCTTATTTTGCTTGTATACATGTTGTTGTTTGAAAACAGAAAGTTTACCACTGTTGCAAAAATTCCCTAGAAAAGTAAGAGAATGGTATAACATTGAATCTTTTTGCATAGTAAGGTCTTACAAATTTATTACAGCGGGAATTTTAGTTCATAATTTTTGGAGTCAGGGAAGTATTGTTACTCTTGCATTCTTTACAGACTGTACTTTTTTGGCAGATTGCTGTTATGTTTGCATTGTTTGCATATGTTTGCTTGTTTAATGATTCTATTTGATGATAGGAGTATTAAATATGCAGAGACATTTATTATGCAATGTTGAATGATAATTTAAGTGATTTGTTACAGTATAAAGTGATAAGGTTTTGCATTGGTTTATACTAACCGATCTCACGAGTTCTTGTTGAGTTTGTTGTGGATGAAGCTTTTGATAAAAAGAGAAACCATGATATGATATGAATTAAGGATACACAAAAGTTCAAGCTTGGGGATGCCCAAGGCACCCCAAGATAATATTTCAAGAAGTCTCAAGCATCTAAGCTGGGGGATGCCCCGGTAGGCATCCCACCTTTCTTCTTCAATAACTATCAGTTAGTATCTGTTGAGCCTAAGTTTTTGCTTCTTCACATGAGTTGTGCTATCCTTGCAATGTAGTTTTCTTTAGCTTTTCTTGCTGTTTGAATAAAGTATCAAGATCTGAAATTATTAATTGGGTGAGTCTTCACATAGTTGCATAATTATTCGACTACTTATTGATCTTCACTTATATCTTTCAGAGTAGTTTGTCATTTGCTCTAGTACTTCACTTATATCTTTTAGAGCACGGTGGTGATTTTATTTTTAAGAAATATATGAACTCTCATGCTTCGCTTATATTATTTTGAGAGTCTTAAATAGTATGGTAATTTGCTTAAAATCCTAATATGCTAAGCATAAAAGATTTGTAAGAATTCTTATGAGTGTGTTGAATACTAAGAAAAGTTTGATACTTGATAATTGTTTTGAGATATGGAGGTAGTGATATTAAAGTCATGCTAGTTGGGTGATTATGAATTTAAAGAATGCTTGTGTTGAAGTTAGCAAGTCCCGTAGCATGCACGTATGGTTAAAGTTGTGTAACAAATTTGAAACATGAAGTGTACCTGGCTTGTGCATCCTTATGAGTGGCGGTCGGGGACGAGCGATGGTCTTTTCCTACCAATCTATCCACCTAGGAGCATGAGCGTAGTACTTGGTTTCTGATGACTTATAAATTTTTGCAATAAGTATATGAGTTCTTTTGACTAATGTTGAGTCCATGGATTATACGCACTTTTACCTTTCCACCTTTGCTAGCCTCTTCGGTACCGTGCATTGCCCATTCTCACCTTGAGAGTCGGTGCAAACTTCGCTGGTGCATCCAAACCCCGTGATATGATACGCTCTATCACACATAAACATCCTTACATCTTCCTCAAAACAGCCACCATACCTACCTATCATGGCATTTCCATAGCCATTCCGAGATATATTGCCATGCAACTTCCATCATCATCATCATGACATACATTACTTTTGTCATATTGCCATTGCATGATCATGTAGTTGACATCGTATTTGTGGCAAAGCCACCATGCATTATTTTTCATACATGTCACTCTTGATACACTGCACCATCCCGGTATACCACCGGAGGCATTCATATAGATTCATATCTTGTTCTAAGTTTCAAGTTGTAATCCTTATGTTGTAACCAATAGAAGTGTGATGATCATCATTATTAGAGCATTGCCCCAAAAAAAGAGAAGAAAGGCCAAAAAAGGCCCAAAAAAAGAAAATAAATAAAAAGGGCAATGCTACTATCTCTTTTTCCACACTTGCGCTTCAAAGTAGCACCTTGTTCTTCATGTAGTGAGTCTCATATATTGTGCTTCAAAGTAGCACCATGCTTTTCATATAGTGAGTCTCATAAGTTGTCTTTTTCATACTAGTGGGAATTTTTCATTATAGAACTTGGCTTGTATATTCCTACAATGGGCTTCCTCAAATGCCCAAGGTCTTCATGAGCAAGCGAGTTGGATGCACACCCACTAGTTTTCTTTTGTTGAGCATTCATAGCTCTAGTGCATCCGTTGCATGGCAAACCCTACTCCTCATGTTGACATCAATTGATGGGCATCTCCATAGCCTGTTGATTTTCCTCGTCAATGTGAGACTTTCTCCTTTTTGTCTTCTCCACTCAATCCCCGTCATCATATTCTATTCCACCCATAGTGCTATATCCATGGCTCACGCTCATGTATTGCGTGAAGGTTGAAAAAGTTTGAGATTATTTAAGTATGAAACAATTGCTTGGCTTGTCATCGGGGGTATAGAAGTTGGGAACATCTTTGTATGACGAAAATGAAGCATAGCCTAACTATATGATTTTGTAGGGATGAACTTTCTTTTGCCATGTTATTTTGAGAAGACATGATTACTTTGATTAGTATGCTTGAAGTGTTACTATTTCTTTTATCAATATGAACTTTTATTTTGAATCATTCGGATCTGAATATTCATATCACAAGTAAGAAGAATTACATTGAAATTATGCCAAGTAGCACTCCGCATCAAAAATTCTCTTTTTATCATTTACCTACTCGAGGACGAGCAGGAATTAAGCTTGGGGATGGTTGATACGTCTCCAAAGTATCTATAGTTTTTGATTGCTCCATGCTATATTATCTACTGTTTTGGGCAATATTGGGCTTATTTTTCCACTTTTATATTATTTTTGGGACTAACCTATTAACCGGAGGCCCAGCCCAGATTTGATGTTTTATACCTATTTCAGTGTTTCATGGAAAAGGAATATCAGACGGAGTCAAAACGGAACGAAATCAACTGGAGAAGTTATTTTTGGAAGGAAACCCACCTGATGGACTTGGAATCCACATCAAAAGATACGGGAGGTGCTCACGAGGGTGGGGGGCGCGCCCCCTGCCTCGTGGGGCCCCCGTAGCTCCACCGACGTACTCCCTGCACCCATATATACCTACGTACCCTAAAACTTCCAGAACAGAAGATAGATCAGGAGTTCCGCCACCGCAAGCCTCTGTAGCCACCAAAAACCTCTCGGGAGCCCGTTCCGGCACCCTGCCGGAGGGGGATCCCATCACCGGTGGCCATCTTCATCATCCCGGCGCTATCCATGACGAGGAGGGAGTAGTTCACCCTCGGGGCTGAGGGTATGTACCAGTAACTATGTGTTTGATCTCTCTCTCTCTCTCTCTCTCTCTCTCTCGTGTTCTCTCTCGTGTTCCCTCTATGGCACGATCTTGATATATCCCAAGCTTTGCTATTGTAGTTGGATCTTATGATGTTTCTCCCCCTCTACTCTCTTGTGATGAATTGAGTTTCCCCTTTGAAGTTATCTTATCGGATTGAGTCTTTTATGAGAACACTTGATGTATGTCTTGCGTGGGATAACCGTGGTGACAATGGGTTATTCTATTTATCCACTTGATGTATGTTATGGTGATCAACTTGCGGGTTTCGTGACATTGGGAACCTATGCATAGGGGTTGGCACACGTTCTTGACTCTCCGGTAGTAGCTTTGGGACACTCTTTGAAGTACTTTTATGTTGGTTGGATGAATCTGAGATTGTGTGATGCATATCGTATAATCATGCCCACGGACACTTGAGGTGACAATGGAGTATCTAGGTGACATTAGGGTTTTGGTTGATTTGTGTCTTAAGGTGTTATTCTAGTACGAACTCTTTTATAGATCGTTCCGAAAGAATAACTTTGAGGTGCTTTCATACCCTACCATAATCTCTACGTTTGTTCTCTGCTATTAGTGGCTTTGGAGTGACTCTTTGTTGCATGTTGAGGGCTTGTTATATGATCTATCTATGTTATTATTGTTGAGAGAACTTGCACTAGTGAAAGTATGAACCCTAGACCTTGTTTCCTATCATTGCAATACCGTTTACGCTCACTTTTATCGCTCGCTACCTTGCTGTTTTTATTATTTCAGATTACAAAAACCTTTATCTACCATCCATATTGCACTTGTATCACCATCTCTTCGCCGAACTAGTGCACCTATACAATTTGCCATTGTATTGGGTGTGTTGGGGACACAAGAGACTCTTTGTTATTTGGTTGCAGGGTTGTTTGAGAGAGACCATCTTCATCCTACGCCTCCTACAGATTGATAAACCTTAGGTCACCCACTTGAGGGAAATTTGCTATTGTCCTACAGACCTGTGCACTTGCAGGCCGAACAACGTCTACAAGAAGAAGGTTGTGTAGTAGACATCATTGCCCTGCCCTAGAGTGCTTGGTGCTTCTTTTCATAGTTAGAATCAGTTGTCTCCAAATAAAGTCGCCTAACCTTGTAAGAATTGGAATTTCTTTTGACAGAAGGTAGCTCATCATCCAAGATGCCTCTTCACTTCAAAGGTTGATCCTTGATTTTAGTTATTCACCATTGCAAATAACCTCCCTCTCTGCGCCTAAACTGGAGACCTTGGGTGTAATACATGATCTCTGTGCTCATTTCAATATGGTGTTTGGCTCCACAGTTCTTCAGGTACTTTATATTATCATCTACACTTGTAACCATAAGCTGCATTTTAAATTTCTGCGCATAAGTTATATATCATTTTGGAGTACACATTTTGTACTAATATTATGTTCAATGTTCAATGAAGAGTTTCTCCATGGATGGCCTATCAATGGTGCTGGATTCTGTCAAGATTTTATATATCCAAATGAATAGTTTTGATCTGAACAAGATTATTGGCTTGCTGCAATGCTTTCCATGTCTGGAGAAGTTGTATATAAAGGTGATAATTTCATGCACATTGGAAACCCGCATATAGTGTACTAGAATTAACCGTTCAGTTATTGCTCTTTCGACACTCTTTTTTTACACCTTAACTATTTTCAATCTTCATGTCTATTTAGGCAACAGGACGGGGTAAGAAAGTTATAACCAATCGGTGGATTCATAAGCATCGGGATTTTCTCACTTCTCACGAGATTCGTTTGAAGACAATAACGCTAAAACGATATGTAGCCAACCGTGCAAACACTAGATTTGTCACATTCTTCCTGCTGAATGCAAGGATTGTCCATTAGGCTTAAGTTTATCATCAGCAAGGTTTTGATGGATGGGTATGTCGAAGAGCAAAAAAGGAGTTTTAGGTGGGCAAAAGAGCTTCTGAACGTGTCGGGCTTCTATTTACAACATATTATGGTCATAATCCAGTAAATTTTACGACCCAGGATGTTCATTCTATGGACCTGATCGATCCATTTGACCGTGGCTTCCGAAAACAATGCTCGAGTTAGATGTTGTTGCTTTTTTCAACCTGGGTTTTTTTGTAAACCTGATGAACAATTAACCCTTGTGTTTTTGTACAGTTTGTAAGCTGGAGTTAGATGTTCTTGCCCTTTTCAATTCGGCTGTGACTGTCAATTTTCTTTGAAAGAAGGCAAATAGCTTGCCATTCGTTTAATTTAGAGTGAAATATTATAAGAAATCCCAACCAAGGGAAATAACATCACTCTCGTCGGCTGCTTGAGCTCACTGTGCATTACAGAAGCCAAGTGATTAGCCCCCACCAGTGATAACCCACAAGTGTAGGGGATAATTGTAGCCTCTTTCGATAAGTAAGAGTGTCGAACCCAACGAGGAGCTAAAGGTAGAACAAATATTCTCTCAAGTCCTATCTGCCACTGATACGACTCTACGCATGCTTAGTGTTCGCTTTACCTAGAACAAGTATGAAACTAGAAGTACTTTGTAGGTGTTGTTAGATAGGTTTGCAAGATAATAAAGAGCACGTAAATAAAAAGTAAGGGCTGTTTAGATAAAGAAGCAATAAAGTAAATATAGCGAGTGTGGAAAAGTGGTGGTAGGAGTTGTGAAATTGTCCCTAAGCAATTGACTACTTTACTAGACCGATAGCAAGTTTTATGTGGGAGAGGCATAAGCTAACATACTTTCTTTTCTTGGATCATATGCACTTATGATTGGAACTCTAGCAAGCATCCGCAACTACCAAAGATCATTAAGGTAAAACCCAACCATAGCATTAAAGCATCAAGTCCCCTTTATCCCATATGCCACAACGCCCTTACTCGGGTTTATGCTTCTGTCACTCAAGCAACCCACTATAAGCGAATCATGAATGTAATGCAACACCCTACAGCGGGAATCCCTCACGCTTGCGCGACACGGAGGGGACAATAGGATAGCAACATAACCACAAGCAAATTAAACCAATCATAGCAATTCATCAATCACTGATAGGCCAACGAAAATCTACTCAGACATCATAAGATGGCAACACATCATTGGATAATAATATGAAGCATAAAGCACCATGTTCAAGTAGAGGGTACAGCGGGTTGCGGGAGAGTGGACCGCTGAATATAGAAGGTGGAAGGTGATGGATATGTTGGTGAAGATGGCGGAGGTGTTGGTGAAGATCGCCGTGATGATGATGGCCCCCGGCAGTGCTTCGGCGCCACCGGAAGCAAGGAGGAGAGAGCCCCCCTTCTTCTTCTTCTTTCTTGACCTCCTCCCTAGATGGGAGAAGGGTTTCCCCTCTGGTCCTTGGCTCCCATGGCGGGGGAGGGGCGAGAGCCCCTCCGAGATTGGATCTATCTCTCTGTCTCTCTCTGTTTCTGCGTTTCGCGATTCTGCCCTGGCACCGTTTCTTTTATATCTGGAGATCCGTAACTCCGATTGGATTGAAACCTTCGCCCAGATGTTTTTCCAAAAATTAGCTTTCTTGCGGCCAAAGTAGAGCATCAACCGCCTTACGACGGGCCCACGAGGGTCTGGAGTGCGCCCAAGGTAGGCAGGCGTGCCCCCTGCCTCGTGGCCACCTCGGGCATCGTTTCACATTGCTTGTTCCTCCGGAAAATCCCAAATATTCCACAAATATTCTCCATCTGTTTTTATCCCGTTTGGACTCCCTTTGATATGGGTTTCCTGCGAAACATAAAACATGCAAGAAACAGGAACTGGCACTAGGCACTGGATCAATATGTTAGTCCCAAAAATAATATAAAAAGTTGCCAAAAGTATATAAAAGTTGAATAATATTGGCATGGAACAATCAAAAATTATAGATATGACGGAGACGTATCAATGTGGTCAATGACTGACTTCCATCGGAAGAGTACTGTACGTGGAGAGGCTGACAGTTGGGTCCACGGCAGCCGCAAGGAAGTGCCTCCTTATTACGCGGAAAATAATTATTCCTCCACCTGACAGCGGAGACCCACCGGACGGGCCACTGTATTTCGTGAAAAAAATGTTTCCCCACTGACTGCTGGGACCAACCGGACGGGCCACCGTATTTCGCAAAAAAAAAACGTTCCTCCCGCTGTCATCTCGGACCCACCGGAAGTGCCTCCTTATTACGCACAAAAAAATGAATAGTCCCCTGCTAGCTGGGACCCACCTTGGTTGGAGGCTGACTTGTGGGCCTACTAAGTTGACGGGGACGGAGGGCTTTGTCAACTTAGTCAATATGAACGATTCTAGCTCCAGTGATCATAGGATATCCATCCAACGGCCGTGGTGCTTCTTCAACCTCTAGTCTTCTTGCTCCAACCGCACAAAGCAACGCCGGTCGTATCGCATGCTCCTGCCTCCCATGGCCGGCTATGCTTCCACGGAGGCCTCACTGCCCCTACTATTCCCACCGTTGGCCAGGCCCTACAGCGAGGCAGACTCACACCGCAACCGAACCAGTGAAGCCTCGTACTCCTCTCCGCGCGGGCTTCCTCTGCCGTGTCTTCCCCGGCTCCACATCGTCCCCTTCCTAGGCCTCATCGTCGTCCACCGCCCTGGTGCTCTCCGTGTGGCATGGTCAACATGGTCAAGGAATGACTTCCATCGGAAGATTATCGTATGTGGAGAGGCTGATAGCTGGGTCCACGACGGCCGCAAGGAAGTGCCTCCTTATTACGCGCAAAATAATTATTCCTCCACCTGACAGCAGGGACCCACCGGACGGGCCACCGTATTTCATGAAAAAAAAACGTTTCCCCCCTGACTGCTGGGACCCACCAGCTACATCTTCGCATGCAAGGTAGTGCGTCCGGGCAAAAAACGATTCGCCCCCCTGACTGCTGGGACCCACCAGCTACATCTTCGCACGCAAGGAAGTGCCTGACAGTCGGGACCCACCTGGTCGAAGCGTACGTAGCATTGTCATTCTTGTCGCGAACGTGTATGTACATACTGGTTGATGTAGAGGCGCGCACGTGTCGTAGTAGAGGCACACACGTAGCATGTACATGTACGTACAGCGGCCAGGGTGCAAGAAAGAAAATACGGCCACGTACGTACATACGGGCGGGGTCTCGAACGCCTACTCGCGCATACGTACGGCCAGGACTCGTGTACATGGCTGGGTCGGAATGGAGAAACTGCGTTGTCATCATGTTCATGGGGAGGGAATGGGATGCGTCATGTTCATCGGGAGGCAACGGAATGCGCGTGTTCATGGGGAGGCAACGGAACGTGTGGGAGCCAACCGGCTTGGACAGAACAGGCGACGGAAACAAGGCATGGCGTACCGCAGAACGGAGGAAACAACCTTGTGTTCGACCGGCCACGTTCCAAACGGGATCCTGTTCATCTGGAGGGGTCTCGCATACCGCAAAACGGAGGAAACGGACTTGTGTTGGACCTCCTAAAGAAAATATGCCCTAGAGGCAATAATAAAGTTGTTATTTATATTTCCTTATATCATGATAAATGTTTATTATTCATGCTAGAATTGTATTAACCGGAAACTTAGTACATGTGTGAATACATAGACAAACATAATGTCACTAGTATGCCTCTACTTGACTAGCTCGTTGAATCAAAGATGGTTAAGTTTCCTAGCCATAGACATGAGTTGTCATTTGATTAACGGGGTCATATCATTAAAGAATGTTGTGATTGACTTGACCCATTTCGTTAGCTTAGCACTTGATCGTTTAGTTTGTTGCTATTTCTTTATTCATGACTTATACATGTTCCTATGACTATAAGATTATGCAACTCCCGAATACACTTTGTGTGCTACCAAACATCACAACGTAACTGGGTGATTATAAAGGTGCTCTACAGGTGTCTCTGATGGTACTTGTTGAGTTGGCATAGATCGAGATTAGAATTTGTCACTCCGATTGTCAGAGAGGTATCTCCGGGCCCTCTCGGTAATGCACATCACTATAAGCCTTGCAAGCATTGTGACTAATGAGTTACTTGCGGGATGATGCATTATGGAACGAGTAAAGAGACTTGCCGGCAACGAGATTGAACTAGGTATTGAGATATCGATGATCGAATCTCGGGCAAGTAACATACGGATGACAAAGGGAACAATGTATGTTGTTATGCGGTTTAACCGATAAAGATCTTCGTAGAATATGTAGGAGCCAATATGAGCATCCAGGTTCCTCTATTGGTTATTGACCGGAGATGTGTCTCGGTCATGTCTACATAGTTCTCGGAGCATGCTTAACGTTCGGTGACGATCGGTAATATGAGTTTATGTGTTTTAATGTACCGAAGGTAGTTCGGAATCCCGGATGAGATCGGGGACATGACGAGGAGTCTCGAAATGGTCGAGACGTAAAGATCAATATATTGGACGACTATATTCGGACATCGGAAAGGTTCCGAGTGATTCGGGTATTTATCGGAGTACCAGAGAGTTACGGGATGAGCCTTATTGGGCTTTAGGGTAAAGGGAGAGGGGAGGCTGTGCGCCCCCCAAGGCCTAGTCCGAATTGGACTAGGGGAAGGGGCTGCGCCCCCTCCTTCCTTCTCTTCTCTTTTCCCTTTCCTTCTCTCCTACTCCGACTACATGGAGTAGGGGAAGGGGCGCGCCATAGTTGAGGGCTGGCCCTCCCCCTCTTGCACTCCTTTATATACGGGGGAGGGGGGCACCCCATGAACACACAAGTTGATCATTGATATTTATCCGTGTGCGGTGCCCCCCTCCACCATAATCCACCTCGGTCATATCGTAGCGGTGCTTAGGCGAAGCCCTGCGTCGGTAGCTTCATCAACACCGTCATCACGCTGTCATGCTAACGGAACTCTCCCTTGAAGCTCTACTAGATCGTGAGTTCGTGGGACGTCACTGAGCTGAACGTGTGCAGATCGCGGAGGTGCCATATGTTCGGTACTAGGATCGGTCGATCATGAAGACGTACGACTACATCAACCGCGTTGTCATAACGCTTCCGCTTACGGTCTATGAGGGTACTTAGACGACACTCTCCCCTCTCGTTGCTATGCATCACCATGATCTTGCATGTGTCTAGGATTTTTTTTGAAATTACTACGTTCCCCAACAGTGACATCCGAGCCAGGTTTATGCGTAGATGTTATATGCACGAGTAGAACACAAGTGAGTTGTGGGCGATATAAGTCATACTGCTTACCAACATGTCATACTTTGATTCGGCGGTATTGTTGGATGAAGCGACCCGAACCGACATTACGCGTATGCTTACGCAAGACTGGTTCTACCGATGTGCTTCGCACATAGGTGGCTGGCAGGTGTCAGTTTCTCCAACTTTAGTTGAATCGAGTGTGGATACGCCCGGTCCTTGTTGAAGGTTAAAACATCACTAACTTGACGAAATATCATTGTGGTTTTGATGCGTAGGTAAGAACGGTTCTTGCTCAGTACGTAGCAGCCACATAAAACTTGCAACAACAAAGTAGAGGACGTCTAACTTGTTTTTGCAGGGCATGTTGTGATGTGATATGGTCAAGACGTGATGAGATATGAATTGTTGTATGAGATGATCATGTTTTGTTGAAGTTATCGGCAAATGGAAGAAGCCTTATGATTGTCTCTTTATTGCATTAGATGCAAGCACCAACTAATTGCTTTACTTTATCGCTATGCGATAGCAATAGTTGCAAGAGCAACAGTTGGCGAGACAACCATGTGATGACACATTGATATAGATCAAGATGATGGAGATCATGGTGTCATGCCGGTGACGATGGAGATCATGATGATGCTTTGGAGATGAAGATCAAAGGCACAAGATGATGATGGCCATATCATGTCACATATTTTGATTACATGTGATGTTTATCCTTTATGCATCTTATTCTGCTTTGATTGACGGTAGCATTATAAGATGATCTCTCACTAAATTTCAAGGTATAAGTGTTCTCCCTGAGTATGCACCGTTGCCAAAGTTCGTCGTGCCGAGACACCACGTGATGATCGGGTGTGATAAGCTCAACGTTCACCTACAACAGGTGCAAGCCAGTTTGCACATGCAGAAATACTCGGGTTAAACTTGACGAACCTAGCATATTCAGATATGGCCTCAGAACACTGAGACCGAAAGGTCGAGCGTGAATCATATAGTAGATATGATCAATATAGTTATGTTCACCATTGAAAACTACTCCATCTCACGTGATGATCAAACATGGTTTAGTTGATTTGGATCACGTGATCACTTAGATGATTAGAGGGATGTCTATCTAAGTGGGAGTTCTTAAGTAATATGATTAATTGAACTTTAATTTATCATGAGCTTAGTCCTGATAGTATTTTGCAAATAATGTTGTAGATCAATAGCTCGCGTTGTTGTTTCCCTATGTTTGTTCCTAGAGAAAACTAAGTTGAAAGATGATAGTAGCAATGATGCGGACTGGGTCTGTGATCTGAGGTTTATCCGCATTGCTGCATGGAAGAATTATGTCCTTGATGCACCGCTAGGTGATAGACCTATTGCAGGAGCAGATTCAGATGTTATGAACGTTTGGCTAGCTCAATATGATGACTACTTGATAGTTTAGTGCACCATGCTTAATGGCTTAGAATCGGGACTTCAAGGACGTTTTGAACGTCATGGACCATATGAGATGTTCCGGGAGTTGAAGTTAATATTTCAAACAAATACCCGAGTTGAGAGATACGATGTCTCCAACAAGTTCTATAGCTAAAAGATGGAGGAAAATAGCTCAAGAAGTGAGCATGTGCTCAGATTGTCTGGGTACTACAATTGCTTGAATCAAGTGGGAGTTAATCTTCCAGATAAGATAGTGATTGACATAGTTCTCTAGTCACCATCACCAAGTTAGTAGAACTTCGTGGTGAACTATAGTATGCAAGGGATGACGAAAATGATTCCCGAGCTCTTCGTGATGCTGAAATCGACGAAGGTAGACATCAAGAAAGAGCATCAAGTGTTGATGATTGACAAGACCACTAGTTTCAAGAAAAGGGCAAAGGGAAAGAAAGGGAACTTCAAGTAGAATGGCAAGCAAGTTGTCAGTCCCATGAAGAAGCCCAAAGCTGGACCAAAGCCTGAAACTGAGTGCTTCTACTGCAAAGGAAATGGTCACTGGAAACGGAAATGCCCTGAATATTTGGTGGATAAATAGGATGGCAAAGTGAACCAGGGTATATTTGATATACAAGTTATTGATGTGTACCTTACTAGAGTTTATAGTAATCCCTGGGTATTTGATACTTGTTCGGTTGCTAAGATTAGTAACTCAAAACAGGAGTTACAGAATAAACTGAGACTACTTGAGGGTGAAGTAACGATGAGTGTTGGAAGTGGTTCCAAGATTGATATGATCATCATCGCACACTCCCTATACTTTCAAGATTAGTGTTGAACGTAAATAAATATTATTTGGTGTTTGCGTTGAGCATAAATATGATTAGATCATGTTTACTGCGATACGATTATTCATCTAAGACAGAGAATAAATTGTTATTCTGTTTACATGAATAAAACCTTCTATGGTCATACACCCAATGTTGTTGGTTTATTGAATCTCGATCGTAATGATACACATATTCATAATATTGATGCCAAAAAATGCAAAGTTGATAATGATAGTGCAACTTATTTGTGGCACTGCCGTTTGGGTCATATCGGTATAAAGCGCATGAAGAAACTCCATAAAGATGGACTTTTGGAATCACTTGATTATGAATCATTTGATGCTTGCAAACCGTGCCCTATGGGCAAGATGACTAAAACTCCGTTCTCTGGAACAATGGAACGAGCTACTGACTTGTTGGAAATAATACATACTGATGTATGCGGTCCAATGAGTGTTGATGCTCATGGCGGGTATCACTATTTTCTAACCTTCACAGATGATTTGAGCAGATATGAGTATGTCTGCTTAATGAAACACAAGTCTGAAACATTTGAAAAGTTCAAAGAATTTCAGAGTGAAGTGAAGAATCGTTGTAACAAGAAAATCAAGTTTCTACGATATGATCGTGGAGGAGAATATTTGAGTTATGAGTTTGGCCTTCATATAAAACAATGTGGAATAGTTTCACAGCTCACGCCACCTGGGACACCACATCGTTATGGCGTGTCCGACTGTCGTAACCGCACTTTATTGGATATGGTGCGATCTATGATGTATCTTACCAATTTACCACTATGGTGTTGGGGTTATGCATTAGAGACAGCTGCATTCACTTTAAATAGGGCACCATCAAAATCCGTTGAGACAACGCCTTATGAACTGTGGTTTGTCAAGAAACCAAAGTTGTCGTTTCTTAAAGTTTGGGGCTGCGATGCTTATGTGAAAAAGTTTCAGCCTGATAAGCTCGAACCCAAATCGAAGAAGTGCATCTTCATAGGATACCCAAAAGGAAATTATTGGGTACACCTTCTGTCACAGATTCGAAGGCAAGATATTCGTTGCTAAGAATGGATCCTTTCTAGAGAAGCAGTTAATCTCGAAAGAAATGAGTGGGAGGAAAATAGAGCTTGATGAGGTAATTGTACCTTCTCCCGAATTGGAAAGTAGTTCATCACAGAAATCAGTTCCAGTGATTCCTACACCAATTAGTGAGGAAGCAAATGATGATGATCATGAAACTTCAGATCAACTTACTACAGAACCTCGTAGGTCTTCCAGAGCAAGATCCGCACTAGAGTGGTACGGTAATCCTGTTCTAAAAGTCATGTTACTAGACCATGATGAACCTACGAACTATGAGGAAGCAATGATGAGCCCAGATTCCGCGAAATGGCTTGAGGCCATGAAATCTGAGATGGGATCCATGTATGAGAACAAATTGTGGACTATGGTGGACTTGCCCGATGGTCGGAAAGACATATTAAATAAATGGATCTTCAAGAGGAAGACAGACACAGATAGTAGTGTTACTATCTACAAAGCTCGACTTGTCACAATTTTTTTCCGACAAGTTCAAGGTGTTGAATACGATGAGATTTTCTCACTCATATTGATGCTTAAGTCTATCCGAATCATGTTAGCAATTGCCACATTTTATGAAATCTGGCAAATGGATGTCAAAATTGCATTCCTTAATGGATTTATCAAAGAAGAGTTGTATATGATGCAACCAGAAGGTTTTTGTCAATCCTAAAGGTGCTAACAAAGTGTGCAAGCTCCAGTGATCCATCTATGGACTGGTGCAAGCATCTCGGAGTTGGAATATACACTTTGATGAGTTGATCAAAGCATATAGTTTCATACAGACTTGAGGTGAAGCCTGCATTTACAAGAAAGTGAGTGGGAGTATGATAACTCACAAGTATAGGGGATCGCAACAGTTTTCGAGGGTAGAGTATTCAACCCAAATTTATTGATTTGATACAAGGGGAGCCAAAGAATATTCTTAAGTATTAGCAGTTGAGTTGTCAATTAAACCAAACCTGGATAACTTAGTATCTGCAGCAAAGTATTTAGTAGCAAAGTAGTATGATAGTAATGGTAACAGTGATAAAAGTAACGATAGCAGTTTTGTAGTGATTGTAACAGTAGCAACGGAAAAGTAAATAAGCAAAGCACAATTTGTGAAAAGCTCGTAGGCATTGGATCAGTGATAGATAATTATGTCGGATGCAATTCATCATGTAATAGTTATAACATAAGGTGACACAGAACTAGCTCCAGTTCATCAATATAATGTAGGCACGTATTCCGAATATAGTCATACATGCTTATGAAAAAGAACTTGCATGACATCTTTTGTCCTACCCTCCCGTGGCAGCGGGGTCCTAGTGGAAACTAAGGGATATTAAGGCCTCCTTTTAATAAAGAACCACACCAAAGCATTAACACATAGTGAATACATGAACTCCTCAAACTACGGTCATCACCAAGAAGTATCCCGATTATTGTCAATTCGGGGCTGTCGGATCATAACACATAATAGGTGACTATAGACTTGCAAGATAGGATCAAGAACTCACATATATTCATGAAAACATAATAGGTTCAGATCTGAAATCATGGCACTCGGGCCCTAGTGACAAGCATTAAGCATAGCAAAGTCATAGCAACATCAATCTCAGAACATAGTGGATACAAGGGATCAAACCCTAACAAAACTAACTTGATTACATGGTAAATCTCATCCAACCCATCACCGTCCAGCAAGCCATGGAATTACTCACGCACGGCGGTGAGCATCATGAAATTGGTGATGGAGGATGGTTGATGATGACGACGGCGACGAATCCCCCTCTCCGAAGCCCCGAACGGACTCCAGATCAGCCCTCCCGAGAGAGATTAGGGCTTGGCGGCGGCTCTGTATCGTAAAACGCGATGAAACTTTCTCTCTGATTTTTTCTCCGCGAAACGGAATATATAGAGTTGGAGTTGAGGTCGGTGGGGCATCAGGGGGCCCACGAGACAGGGGCGCGCCCAGGGGGAGGGCACGCACCCCCCACCCTCGTGGGCAGGGTGTGGGCCCCCTGGCTTTGATTCTTTCACCAATATTTTTTATATTTTCCAAAAGTTATCTCCATGGATTTTCAGGTCATTCCGAGAACTTTTGTTTTCTGCACAATAAGCAACACCATGGCAGTTCTGCTGAAAACAGCGTCAGTCCGGGTTAGTTTCATTCAAATCATGCAAGTTAGAGTTCAAAACAAGGGAAAAAGTGTTTGGAAAAGTAGATACGTTGGAGATGTATCAACTCCCCCAAGCTTAAACCTTTGCTTGCCCTCAAGAAATTCAGTTGATAAACTGAAAGTGATAAAGAAAAACTTCTACAAACTCTGTTTGCTCTTGTTGTTGTAAATATGTAAAGCCAGCATTCAAGTTTTCAGCAAAGATTATGAACTAACCATATTCACAATAACACTTAGGTCTCATGTTTACTCATATCAATGACATAATCAACTAGCGAGCAATAATAATAAATCTCGGATGACAGCACTTTCTCAAAACAATCATAATATGATATAACAAGATGGTATCTCGCTAGCCCTTTCCGAGACCGCAAAACATAAATGTCGAGCACCTTTAAAGATCAAGGACTGACTAAACATTGTAATTCATGGTAAAAGAGATCCAGTCAAGTCATACCCAATATAAACTAATAGTAATGCATGGAAATGACAGTGTGCTCTCAAGCGGGTGCTTTTTAATAAGAAGGTGATGTGAAAGGGATCGAGAAGAGGTGTCTAGAGGGGGTGATTAGACACTATGTACCAAAAGTTGCAGTTTTTAATTTCCTTAAGTTGAAGTGGAGTTTTGGCACAAGTTTAACAATCACAATACGTATCAAGCAAGCATGCAAAGAGTTTATGAGCAGCGAAAAGTAAAGCATGCAACTTGCAAGAATGTAAAGGGATGGGATTGGAGTGTGCAAACGCAATTTGGAGACACAGAGATTTTTGAACCGTGGTTCCGATAGGTGGTGCTATCGTGCATCCACGTTGATGGAGACTTCATCCCACGAAGGGTAACGGCTACGCGAGTCCACGGAGGGCTCCACCCATGATGGGTCCACTAAGAAGCAACCTTGTCTATCCCACCATGGTCGTCGCCCACGAAGGACTTGCCTCACTAGGGGTAGATCTTCACGAAGTAGGCAATCTCCTTGCCCGTACAAACTCCTTGGTTCAACTCCACAATCTTGTCGGAGGCTCCCAAGTGACACCTAGCCAATCTAGGAGACACCACTCTCCAAGAAGTAACAAATGGTGTGTTGATGATGAACTCCTTGCTCCTGTGCTTCAAATGATAGTATCCCCAACACTCAACTCTCTCTCATAGGATTTGGATTTGGTGGAAAGAAGATTTGAGTGGAAAGCAACTTGGGGAAGGCTAGATATCAAGATTCATATGGTAGGATTGGAATATCTTGACCTCAACACAAGTGTAGGTGGTTCTCTCTCAGAAAATGTAAGTTGGAAGTGTAGGCATGTTCTGATGGCTCTCTCCATGAATGCAGAGGGGGTGGAGGGGTATATATAGCCTCCACACAAAATCTAACCATTACACACAACTTACCAATCTCGGTGGGACCGAATTGAGAAACTCGGTCGGACCGATTTAGCAAATCTAGTGAACGTTAGGATTTTCGGTGGGACCGACATGCAACTCGGTAGGACCGATATGGTTAGGGTTAGGGCACAACATAATCTCGGTGAGACCAATTACACAAACTCGGTGAGACCGATTTTGGTAATAAGCTAACCAGAGAGCTGGTCAGGTAAACTCGGTGGGACCGATTCGCTCATCTCGGAGGGACCGAAACGTTACGAAAAGGAAACAAAGAGTTTACATTGTAATGTCGGTAGGACCGATTACACAAACTCGGTGGGACCGATTTTGGTAATGGGTACATACAGAGAGATTACAATCCCATTTTGGTGAGACCGAGATCCCTATCGGTGAGACCGATTTGCCTAGGGTTTTGTGGCAGTGGCTATGACATCTGAACTCGGTGGCGTCGGATAGAAAGAATCGGTGGGGCCGAGTTTAACTTTTGGTTTAGATCATAGGTGGATGTGAGAAAGTAGTTGAGGGCTTTGGATCATATCACTAAGCATTTTGAGCAAGAACCTCATTAAGCAACACCTCATCCCTCCTTGATAGTATTGGCTTTTCCTATAGACTCAATGTGATCTTGGATCACTAAAATAGAAAATGTAGAGTCTTGAGCTTTGAGCTTGAGCCAATCCTTTTGTCCTTAGCATTTTGAGGGACCCACTTCCTCTAGTCCATGCCACTCCATTGTTGAACTTATCTGAAACATACTAGGTAAAGGTGTTAGTCCAACAAGAGATATGTTGACATAAATTACCAAAATGACCCAGGGAGCACTTGTGCTTTCAATATCCCCCTTTTTGGTAATTGATGACAACATACATCAAAGCTTTTAGATAAAGATATAGAGAATAACAAGTAAAGCTTCGGAAAGACATGTAACAAGCATAGGCTCCCCCTACATGTATGCAGTCAAGTAAATATGGAATATAAGGAGCATGTGAATGCATAAGCATGAAAGTGAAGGCAATGTGTTACATGTATCTTGGCTATATGCATCAGAGCAAAAGATGTGAATATGGGAAATGTACCTTCATGCTCATGAGTCCTTCTTCAAACAGTATGTACATCAGCAAGAATTCCTCATACACATGACTGTGATGCATATACTTACCTTGTGGTCTTGACTTGGCTTAGGATGGAATGAAACTGCGTAAACAAGGTTAGATAACACAGATGCACCTACTAGCCAGAGCAAATAAAACAAACCACAAGAGTACCAAGATTGGGATGACATGTAGAGTGTGAGTACTGAGTACTCCATTGATATAGACATGTCCCCAAAGGTAAAGATGTGTAATGAATCCAAGGAATTCCTTCCCTTAGATGTCTTACTCCCCCTGAATCTAACATGGGATACTGGGAGAAGATAGGGAACAGAAAATCAGAGCTCAAAGAAAATAAACTGAGCTAAGTAATCAAACAAATATGAACATGTCTTGTCCCCTCTTAACGACATGTGACTTCTCTCCTCTTGAATCACCAGGCATCTGGGGTCCTTGAAGATTACTCTCTCTCCTTGAGTATTCTCTCCCCCTAGAGATATGATTAAGCTTTGATGAGATCTCTCTCTCCCCCTTTGACATCAATTTCCAAGAAGGGTCCTTCTGGAATTTTGTGTTACACACGGGTTTGGTCCTTGAGGCACAAAACAAAGCAGTAAGTAAAATGTGATGCCGGTAGAGGACAAGATACATTGAGTGGAGCTGCATCGAAAGAACACAGGAATAAGTGGCAAGCTATTTTTCCTGTTGTGAAATCGGTGGCACCGAGTTGTATGCTTCGGTAGCACCGAAAGGTTTCGGTTGGACCGAACACAATAGACCGGTGTGACCGAGTTCATGACAAAGAAAACACTTGTCACCTCAGATCACTAAACAAGTAAGATCTCACAAAGATTTGCAAGGAATTGGATGCAAGGAAATGCAAAATAGAAAAGAAACAGAAAAGAAATGAAATCTAGATGAAGTTTTTTTTTGAAAAGGGAAACAAATATGCATGAGACAAATGTAAGAGCACAGAAAAGAACACGAGAGAACTTCATCTAGAATTGGTCGGCGACAAAGTCACCTATGTTAGAGTATATTGACATAGGAGTCAAGTGAGATCACTTGATCATAGGTCATACTCATTGTTTAAGCTCAAAGTGGGGTTACCATTTTTCGTTTAAGCATTTTGATGTATTCACATCTTGTTGAGTTGCTTTGACTCATGACTTGGAGTAAAGCTTCTCTAATATGGAATGACATACCTTGGGTGGTGGTGTTGATCATGTAGTTGAACTTGTGTGGATTGCTCAAGGTTGATGTTGCTCATCAAGAGTTGGGAGCACCACTTTGGAATTTGAGTTCATCTACCTACATGGGTTAGTTTTGCAAGGAAGAGCACTTGTGCATCCAAAATGACAGTCATGAAATACAATATGGAATTTGTCATAGGATATGTTCGAAGGGTTCTATGCTTCCTTGTCTTCAACCACCGTTGTGTAGAGACTTGGTGATGTAGAGATTTCTCAAGATGTGAGTGTGTTGCAATCTCATAGATTTAGATTCACCCAAGTACCTACAGGGGTTAGATGACATGCAAGGTGCAAATATATCCAAGACATAAGATTATCATCATAAGAGAAATATCAATGATTAGTCATAGGCTCAAGCCTTGCATGTATCCGAACGGAGTTCCTACTCCAAGTTTGAAGCATCAATGATGTTCAATTCTCCTCTCAACCTGCAAAACACTTTCTCATCAAGTGGTTTAGTGAATATATACTCTAATTGTTTATCGGTGCGAACATGCTTAAGATTAATGTCCCCTTTGGCAACATGATCTTGAATGAAATGATGACGAACTTCAATATGCTTAGTTTGAGAGTGTTGCACAGGATTGTGAGCAATCTTTATAGCACTTTCATTGTCACAAAGTAATGGAACATGTTTCACATATATCCCATAATCTTTAAGAGTTTGGGTCATCCAAAGTAATTGGGCACAACATGAACCAGCGGCAATGTATTCCGCTTCGGCGGTGGATAAGGATACCGAGTTTTGTTTCTTGGAGGACCAAGACACAAGAGATCTACCAAGAAATTGACAAGTACCCGAAGTGGACTTTCTATCAACCTTGTCACCGGCATAGTCCGAGTCGGAGTAGCCAACAAGATCGAAACAGGCCCTCTTTGGATAACAAATGCCAAAATTTGGTGTATGAATTAAGTATCTCACTATCCTTTTCACAGCCTTAAGATGACATTCTTTAGGAGCAGCTTGATATCGTGCACACATGCACATACTTAGTATAATATCGGGACATAAAGCACATAGGTATAACAATGAACCAATCATAGAGCGATAAACCTTTTGATCAACCGGTTCACCATCCTTGGTCAAATCAAGATGTCCACTCGTAGGCATAGGTATACACATACCTTTGCATTCTTGCATATTGAAATTCTTGAATAAGTCCTTGGTGTACTTCATTTGAGAGACGAAGGTTCCTTCCTTAGTTTGCTTGATTTGCAAACCAAGAAAGAATTTAAGTTCACTCATCATAGACATTTCAAACTTCTCCGACATTAGCTTTCCAAACTTTTCACTAAAATGAGGGTTAGTTGATCCAAATATAATATCATCGACATAAATTTGGCATACAAATAATTCTCCATTAACCCTTTTAGTAAAAAGAGTAGAATCAATTTTTCCAATCTCAAAACCTTTTTCAATAAGGAACTTGGTCAAGCATTTATACCAAGCTCTAGGAGCTTGTTTAAGTCCATAAAGAGCTTTGCGAAGTTTTTAAACATGATTAGGTTTCTTAGGATTGACAAAGCCGGGAGGTTGCTTAACATAAACTTCCTCCTCTATTTCACCATTTAGAAAAGCACTTTTGATGTCCATTTGGTACAAGGTGATATCATGGTGATCAGCATAGGCAAGTAAGATGCGAATGGACTCAAGTCTAGCAACGGGGGCATATGTCTCACCATAGTCCATACCTTCGACTTGAGTGTAGCCTTGGGCGACGAGACGTGCTTTGTTGCGAAGTACTTGTCCATCTTCATCGTGCTTGTTGCGAAACATCCATTTTGTATCGATGATGTTGTGGTTGTTGTTGGGCTTCTCAACCAATGTCCAAACTTGGTTTCTCTCAAAGTTGTGTAGCTCTTCATGCATGGTGTTTATCCAATCCGGGTCTTCCAAAGCTTCTTCAACCTTCACAGGTTCAATGCTAGAGATGAATGAATAATGTTCACAAAAATTAGCTAAACGAGTTTTAGAGCGAGTGATTCTCCTGGTTTTGATATCATTGTAGATTTGCTCGACGGGATGGTCTCTGGCAACTCTTGATCGAACTCGTGAAAGCCTTTGCTTGGATATTGGTGGAACATATTCTTCATCTTGTTCTTCTTCTTGGTCATATTTATTGTTGTTGACGTTGTCGTTCTCTTGTCGTGGTGGAGAAGGAGGTTGTTGATGTTCATCTTGGTGTACTTACTCGTTTTCTTCATCTTGGTGTGTCCCACTTATGGATGCTTCCATATCAACTCTTGGTTCAGCTTGTCGTGAGGTAGAAGCTTCCACTTGGACGGACGAGGTACTCTCCTTCACCTCCGTTGGACGAACCTTGCCAATAGACAAGTCTTGGATTGCTTCCGAAGGATCTTTATCTCCTACATCAATTGGCAATTGCTCTACTTGCGATCCGTTAGATTCATCAAACTTCACATCTACCGTCTCTTCAACCTTTCGGGTGAAATTATTGTAGACACGGTAAGTGTGAGAGTTTGAGCCATAACCAAGTAGGAATCCTTCATGAGACTTAGGAGCAAATTTAGAGCGATGGTGCTTATCAAGAATGTAGCACTTTGAGACGATACTCAAAAGTATCCAACTTGGGGTTTGTTACCGGTGAGGAGCTCGTATGTCGTCTTGCCGAGTAGCTTGTGAAGATACAAGCGATTTGTTGCATGACAAGGTGTCTCAACCGCTTCTGCCCAAAAGTGCTTTGGCGTCTTGTACTCATCAAGCATCGTTCTCGCCATTTCGATGAGCGTACGGTTCTTCCTCTCAACAACTCCATTTACTTGAGGTGTGTACATAGCCGAGAACTCATGTGAAATCCCTTCTTCATCAAGAAATGTGTCCACATTTGCATTCTTGAACTATGTTCCATTGTCGCTCCGAACCTTCTTGATCTTCACTGCAAACTGAATTTGGGCTTTCCTTGCAAAGTTTTTGAAGATCTTTTGGACCTGCGATTTATCATTGAGAAAGAACACCCACGTAAATCTTGAAAAATCATCAACTATAACTAGACCAAAGGAATTTCCACCGAGACTTTTGTAGGCGTTGGGACCAAAAAGATCCATATGAAGTAGCTCGAGTGGCCTTCTTGTGGTCATGATGTTCTTCACGGGATGCCTTCCTCCAACCTGTTTACCTACTTGACAAGCGCTGCAAAGTCTATCCTTATCAAATATGACATCGTTAACACCAAGGATATGATTACCTTTAATAAGCTTGTCAAGGTTTCGCATGCCCGCATGACCTAATTGTCTATGCCATAACCAACCTTTAGAAGATTTAGCAATGAAGCAAGTTCTAGGTTGAGCCTTTTTAGTGAAATCAAAAATGTATGGATCACCTCTACGAATGCCGGTAAAGACCATTTTATGATTATCTCTATGAAACACTTGGCAATCTATTTCAGTAAATAGGACATTGAAACCGAAATCAGCAAGTCTAGATACTGAAAGTAAATGGTATACAAGAGATTCAACGAGCATGACATTTTTTATGGATCTATCATGTGATATGGCCACCTTACCGAGACCAACCACCTTACCCTTTGAGTTGTCACCGAAAGTGACAAACTTTCGAGGACCATCGTTTTCAGCAAGCTATCCACTATCAAGAACCCATTCCTTTCCACCTGCCATATACCCCCGAAGATTTGCCATAAGACCAAAGTGTCTCATTGCATCATCAAGATCAAAGTCATCATCATCATCCTCATCATAGTATCCATGTTCAACATCGTCATGTGGTGGATTGATTCGTAGAGAGGGTGATTCGTTAGAGTGAGTTTGACAGTGATCTCCTTTATGAATTCTAGTAGCTTCAGAGATAATATCGCTAATGATTCCAACATCTCCTTTGGCACGCATAAGGTTAGTAAGTTCAAATAGACAGTCACCAAACATAGGATCATTGGAATTCATCTTACTCAAGGCAATGGATTTATGGAGAATTTCATCTAGATTTTTCAAGGAATAATTCAGAAATCGTTCCTCAAGAAATTTCCATATAGTGTGGGCACACTTAAGAGTAGGCAAATTTCCAATCAAGTTTCTAGTCAAGCCTCTAGTGATAGGATTAACAGTTCTAAGATTGTGAATCATGTCAATGACTCATCAAGGGTAGGATGCATAGGATCAGCATTAGGTGCACAAGGGCTAGCAATGTACTTGTTCAAATGATATTGATTGAAAATCACAAGCATCTCATTTTTCCACTCATGAAAATACTCTCCATCAAGTATAGGCACTCTATGTCTAAGACTCCCCAAAGTAGACTCATCCATCTTCCTCCAATGGTGATTATAACCAAAGCAATGGAGACCAATGCTCTGATACCAATTGAAAGGGATCGAGAAGAGGTGTCTAGAGGGGGGTGATTAGACACTATGTACCATAAGTTGCAGTTTTTAATTTCCTTAAGTTGAAGTGGAGTTTTGGCACAAGTTTAACAATCACAGTACGTATCAAGCAAGCTTGCAAAGAGTTTATGAGTAGCGGAAAGTAAAGCATGCAACTTGCAAGAATGTAAAGGGATGGGATTGGAGTGTGCAAACGCAATCTGGAGAGACGGAGATTTTTGAACCGTGGTTCCGATAGGTGGTGCTATCGTACATCCACGTTGATGGAGACTTCAACCCACGAAGGGTAACGGCTGCACGAGTCCACGGAGGGCTCCACCCACAAAGGGTCCACGAAGAAGCAACCTTGCCTATCCCACCATGGTCGTCGCCCACGAAGGACTTGCCTCACTAGGGGTAGATCTTCATGAAGTAGGAGATCTCCTTGTCCGTACAAACTCCTTGGTTCAACTCCACAATCTTGTCGGAGGCTCCCAAGTGACACCTAGCCAATCTAGGAGACACCACTCTCCAAGAAGTAACAAATGGTGTGTTGATGATGAACTCCTGGCTCTTGTGCTTCAAATGATAGTCTCCCCAACACTTAACTCTCTCTCACAGGATTTGGATTTGGTGGAAAGAATATTTGGGTGGAAAGCAACTTGGGGAAGGCTAGAGATCAAGATTCATATGGTAGGATTGGAATATCTTGACCTCAACACAAGTGTAGGTGGTTCTCTCTCAGAAAATGTAAGTTGGAAGTGTAGGCATGTTCTGATGGCTATCTCCATGAATGAAGGGGGGTGGAGGGGTATATATAGCCTCCACACAAAATTTAACCGTTACACACAACTTACCAATCTCGGTGGGACTGAATTGAGAAACTCGGTCTGAGCAATTTAGCAAATCTAGTGACCGTTAGGATTTTCGGTGGGACCGACATGCAACTCGGTAGGACCGATATGGTTAGAGTTAGGGCATAAAGCAATCTCGGTGAGACCGATTACACAAAATCGGTGAGACTGATTTTGGTAATAAGCTAACTAGAGAGTTGGTCAGGTAATCTCGGTGGGACCGATTCGCTCATCTCGGTGGGACCGAAACGTTACGAAAAGGAAATAGAGAGTTTGCATTGTAATCTTGGTAGGACTGATTACACAAACTCGGTGTGCCGATTTTGGTAATGGATACATACAGAGAGATTACAATCCCATCTCAGTGAGACCGAGATCCCTATAGGTGAGACCGATTTGCCTAGGGTTTGTGGCAGTGGCTATGACGTCTGAACTCGGTGGCGCTGGATAGAAAGAATCAGTGGGGCCGAGTTTAACTTTTGGTTTAGGTCATAGGTGGATGTGAGAAAGTAGTTCAGGGCTTTGGAGCATATGACTAAGCATTTTGAGCAAGAACCTCATTAAGCAACACCTCATCCCTCCTTGATAGTATTGGCTTTTCCTATAGACTCAATGTGATCTTGGATCACTAAAATAGAAAATGTAGAGTCTTGAGCTTTGAGCTTGAGCCAATCCTTTTGTACTTAGCATTTTTGTAGCGACCAAACCTCAAACAGTCTGATCTCTGTGCATCAGTGTCATCCCTAGATCAGTAATGCTGACACGCATAGTACTTGAAGGATTTATAACAGAGTGGCAATCACACACTTATTACATCGAATGTCTCAAAAGAGAGCTTAATACAATAAATATGGCTTAAGGCCATCTAATAACGATAACAGCAGAAGGCTTGGAAGATAAGTGAGTCCATCAACTCCAACGGCATCACTGAGTATAGGACCACGATCCTAAGGCATCTTACTCGTCATCTGAAAAGTCTGCAACATTAACGTTGCAACTCGAAAATGGGTCAGCACATGGAATATGCAGGCAATGTAACACATAGAGAGTAATGAAATGACATAGCTATACTACATGCATATATGGCTGGTGGAAAGCTCTATGGTTACAGTTTTTGCATAAAGCCAATTTTTCCCTACTGCGAAGGAATAAATTTTATTTAACTATCATGGTGGTTATTAAACATTGATAATGGTTGACAGCATTCTCAATCCCAATTAAGCATCATCATTAAAAAACATTAATTAAAGTAACATGATGAGATTCACATGAAAATCCAAGTACTAGATACTCAAAACGTCCATAACTGGGGACACGGCTAATCATGATTAGTTTATACACTCTGCAGAGGTTTTGTGCACTTTTCCCCACAAGACTCGATCTCCTCCGTTAGTTTTCTCTCACTGCATGGTGTTTGAGAAACGGATGACCAAGACATAATCTTTCAGAAGCGCTAGGGTAGACCCGTACACCTACTTTCCCCTACATCTGCTAGTCTACCACTGTAAGAGTTCGCACGACTTAATCAACTATGCTAGAGCCCATAATAGCATGTGGCTGCACACGGAAGTTTCTAGCATGAATAATCTTATGATCCCTTTGAGCCTGGGTGGCGGTCCAAAAACAAACAGGCAATCCTGGAATACCCAAGTACCTCAATCCACCCAGATGTGTATTAAAGTTGCCACCTTAAATAAACCATTAATTATCAATCTCACATCCGTCATGGAATTTCACTCACCCAATCCACGTCTACTAGCATAGCATGGCATAATAATCAAACGTAGAAGTAACTCCCAAGGGTCTGATAATAAAACAGGTAATAGGTACTACCTCATCTACTTCCCAAAACCCACATATTAATAAGATCCTAATCATGCAATTGTTTGAGGATTGATCTAATGCAATAAAACTGGGTAGTAAAGAGGTATGATCAAAGTGTTACTTGCCTTGCTGATGATCCGTGAAACCTATGGATTCGAAGTAGCAACCGGCACAATCCGGGTACTCTATCGCAAACAAACAAACAAGCAAACAATAAGTACTTATATAATGCACAAGTAAAACTTAAATAAGAGATCTAACCAGAAAGTTCAACTTAAGAACTCTGGTTGGCAAAAGGAATCAAATTGAAAGAAGCAACGAAAATCAAACTGTGGAAGAAACAAACTTCGTATACTAATCTAGACCTATATCAAATTTTACAGAAGCAAAAACTTGTTTTAGTTGATTAAACGAAAAGAGGGTTTCGAGATGAAACTCTAGGCGCTTGAATCGCCTGATTCCGATAAACGAGCGAAAAGATAAACTCAAACGAAAATCGGATCAGAAATCGCGATCAGAAAAAATCACGAAATAATCCGATAAAAAGAAAAACTGACGAACAGATTAACGAACGGACGTTCGTTAACTGAAACTAAACGGCAAAAACGTTCGTTAAAACGAACGAATGGGCGAACGCTCGTTAAATAAAATAAACCCTAAAAATCAAACTAAAAAAACGAATCTAGGGTTTTTTCTTAAAAAAACCGAAGTGTTTTTTCTAAAAAAAACGGTCCCGCGGCGACGGCTCGGGCAGTACCTCCGACAAGGATTCGGCGGGGTGGGGCAGCTCCGACGGGGTGGCAAGGGGCGGCGGGGCTCTGGCGGTAACTCGGTGGCGGCGGCGCAAGGCGGCGGGGCCGGCGGTGGTGGAGTGCGGCGGCGGCGGCGGCGGCTTGGGGCTCCAAAGGGGGCCCCGGGCTGGGTATTTAAAGGGGGATGGGGGTGCGGCGGCTTGGGGGAGGGGGCAAGCAGCGGCGGCGAGAGGCGGAGTCCGGCTCGGACTCTACGGCGGCGGCGCGCGGGGAAGGCAGCGGTGGCGGTGGGGCGGCCTGGCTCGGCTGGGCTTCGGCCTAGTCAGGCAAGCACGTTTTTTTAAAACAATTTCGCTGAACAGAAAAAAATTCTAGAAAAAGAAATAAAATCTAAAAATACCAAAATAAATTTTCACCGTCTAAATAAAATATTTAGAACAAGATGAACATTTTCTTGGCCCTAAAATGCAGTTTTGAAAAATGTGCAATTTTTCCGAAATTCAAATAAAATAGCAAAACACCAAAATAAACCTTATTTGATTTTTTATTAAATCCTCAATATTTCTTTATTTTGGGAAATTCATTTTATTCCCTCTCTCATATTTTTATAATCGAAATAATTGAAGATAAAATAAATAAAATCAAATGATCCTATTTTCAAAATTCGAGAAAACTCAAATATGAAAATAACGAAATCCCGAGGGTCCTTGAGTTGCTTAGAATTTCTAGGATCAAACCAAAACAAAGAAAATATGATATGCATTGATGATCTAATGTATAACATTCCAAATTGAAAATTTGGGATGTTACAATTTTGAGGGACCCACTTCCTCTAGTCCATGCCACTCCATTGTTGAACTTATCTGAAACATACTAGGTAAAGGTATTAGTCCAAAAAGAGATATGTTGACATAAATTACCAAAATAACCCAGGGAGCACTTGTGCTTTCATGATGACTCAACATAAAAGTAAATAGATAGGCCCTTCGCAGAGGGAAGCATGGATTTTTAGAGGTGCCAGAGCTCGATTTGAACATAGAGATGAATAACATTTTGAGCGGCATACTTTCACTCTCAACGCAACAACTATGAGATCTCGATATCTTCCATGCTACATACATTATAGGCGGTTCCCAAACAGAATGGTAAAGTTTATACTCCCCCACCACCAACAAGCACACTCCACGGCCATCCGAAACAACAGGGTACCGTACATACGAACAACGGTCCTGAGGGAGTTTTGTTTTAATTATTTTGATTTGCTTTGATATTTTTGATCATGGTACTGGGCATCCCGGTTACCAGCCATTTTCTCGTGAATGAGGAGCGGAGTCCACTCCCCTTGAGAATAACCCACCTAGCATGGAAGATACAGACAACCCTTGTTGAAACATGAGCTGCTCGAGCATACAAAACAGAATTTCATTTGAAGGTTTCGAGTTTGGCACATACAAATTTAATTGGAACGGCAGGTAGATACCGCATATAGGAAGGTATGGTGGACTCATATGGAATAACTTTGGGGTTTATGGAGTTTGGATGCACAAGCAGTATTCCCGCTTAGTACAGGTGAAGGCTAGCAAAAGACTGGGAAGCGACCAACTGAGAGAGCGACAACGGTCATGAACATGCATTAAAATTAATCAACACTGAGTGCAAGCATGAGTAGGATATAATCCACCATGAACATAAATATTGTGAAGGCTATTTTGATTTGTTTCAACTACATGCATGAACATGTGCCAAGTCAAGTCACTCGAATCATTCAAAGGAGGATACCACCCTATCATACCACATCACAACCATTTTAATAGCATGTTGGCACGCAAGGTAAACTATTATAAGCTCCTAGCTAATTAAGCATGGCATAAGCAACTATAATATCTAATTGTCATTGCAAACATGTTTATTCATAATAAGCTGAATCAGGAATGATCAACTCATCATATTTACAAAAACAAGAGAGGTCGAGTTCATACCAGCTTCTCTTATCTCAATCAGTCCATCATATATCGTCATTATTGCCTTTCACTTGCACGACCAAACGGTGTGTATAATAATAATAGTGCACGTGCATTGGACTAAGCTGGAATCTGCAAGCATTCAATTCAAGGGAGAAGATAAGGTAATATGGGCTCTGAATTAAATCAACAATCATGCATATGAGAGCCACTAAACATTTTCATTATGGTCTGCTACTCTTGACCCCTAAAGGAAAGAAAAGAAATAAAACTATTTACACGGGAAAACTCCCAACAAGCAAAAGAAGAATGAGAAATCTTTTTGGGTTTTCATTTTAATTGCTACTACAAGCATGGAAATTAAACTAACTAACTTTTTTTGGGTTTTCTTTAAAGTTTATCAAACTCACAAGAAAACTAGAAAAAGAAATTAAACTAGCATGGATAATACAATGAAAGAGTATGAGCACCGACAACTAGAATAGTGGGTGAACATGAATGTAAAGTCGGTGAGAAATATGTACTCCCCCAAGCTTAGGCTTTTGGCTTAAGTTGGTCTATTGCCAAGGATAGCCTGGCTGATATCCGAAGTTATAACTGGGGTCGTACTGGGATGCAGCAACCAATGCCTCCTGAGCTGCTGTGTGTTGGCGAGCTGCCTCCGCTCTCCTCTCGTGTTCAGTTGCCTCTTCCCTGGTTACAACATATCTTCCTTTTGCCTGGTAATCAAAAAGGGAAGGAGCAGGGAGAGTAACATGGACAGCGCGACGTCTGCCAAAGATTAGTCGATACTGGAGGAATTGTTCATTCCTCACAAGAAAACAGTGCCTGACTATGGCGTCAAAATCTAAATAAGCGGCAGGCAACTCTATATCACCCTCACGTGGAGATATACCAAGATAATTAGCAATACGGATCGCATAAATTCCTCCAAATAAATCTCCAAATATACCATTATTATGCAACCTACGTGCAACTATTGCCCCCAAGTTGTAATCTTTATTACCTAATACAGCACTCTTGAGGACACAAAGATCAGGGGCACACATGTGACATGCTTCATCTTTACCGTTAATGCATCTACCAATGAAGAGAGCAAAACAATGTATAGCAGGGAAATGAATGCTCCCTATGGTAGCTTGTGCTATATCCCTTGATTCTCCCACAGTGATACTAGCAAGAAAGTCTTTATATTCAGATTTGTGGGGTTCATTAACATTGCCCCACTGTGGGAGTTTGCAAGCAGTTGTGAAATCATCTAGGTCCATGGTATAAGATTGATCATAAATATCAAACAGGACATTCTGAGAATTACGCAAAGATGTATATTTAAATTTTCTCATGAATGAGTCAGTCAATTGGTAGTACTGAGGACACTTATCTTGTATGAAGTCCTCAAGATCGGCATTACGCACATATGCGTCAAATTCATCCTTGATGCCTACATTGACCATAAACTCTTCTGACGGCCACTCACAAGACCGCACCTCATCTTCCCTTGGTGCTTCATCGTCTTGCTCACGCATAGCATGCCTAGGTCCTCTCTTTGTTGAGGAACCACCTGGTACATTTTCCTGGACATATTTCTTCCTCTAAAAAATTTCTGAAATTTTTAGTAACTTCAAAATAAAAGTGAATCAAACTGAACAAGATTGATAGCAACTACTCCCACAAGTGGCTAGAGCCTATAGCATGCATTAGAATTACTTGGGACCTCATAAATTTAACATGCAAACTCAAGAACAGCGTCACCTATGCAGCAAAAATTTACAATGAATAAAGCACTAGAATAAAAACTATTTGGACCAATGGAGGAGTCACATACCAAGCAACAATCTCCCAAAGCAGTTTTGTGAATGGAGCTTTGAGCAAAGAGATCGAAAATCACAGCAAAATGAGCTAGAACTCGTGCTTGAGCTGGATGGGGATTTTTTGGAAGGAAGATGGAGTGTGTGGGTGCAGGAATAAGTGGAGTGGGGTCACCGTGGGCCCACGAGGTAGGGGGGCGCGCCCAGGGGGAGTGGGCGCGCCCTAGACCCTTGTGGCCAGGTGCTTGCCCCCCTGCTGTGTTCTTAGTGCCTAAAATCCTCAAATATTCCATAAAAAATCATACTAAATTTGCAGGGCATTTGGAGCACTTTTATTTTTGGGATAATTTTTATTGCATGGATTTAGAAAACAGACAGATAATACTATTTTTTCTTTATTTAATCTAAATAACAGAAAGTAAAAAGAGGGTACAGAAGGCTGTGCCTTCTAGTTTCATCCATCTCATGATCATCAAAAGGAATCCACTAACAAGGTTGATCAAGTCTTGTTAACAAACTCATTCCGAATAACATGGAACCCAAAAATTTCGAATAACACTAGGTTACCTCAATGGGGATATGAACATCCCCAACAATAAGAATATCATATATTTTTTATTGACAATAGGAAGAGGTAATTCAAAACCTCCACTAATGATAGTTGGAATTTTTCCAATAGAATTGATGTTATGAACTTGAGGTTGTTTCCTCGGAAAGTGTACCGTGTGCTCATTACCATTAACATGAAAAGTGACATTGCCTTTGTTGCAATCAATAACGGCCCTTGCAGTATTCAAAACGGGTCTACCCATGATAATCGACATACTATCATCCTCGGGAATATCAAGAATAACAAAGTCCGTTAAGATAGTGACATTTGCAACCACAACAGGCACATCCTCACAAATACCGACATGTATAGCAGTTGATTTATCAGCCATTTGCAAAGATATTTCAGTAGGTGTCAACTTATTCAATTCAAGTCTACGATATAAAGAGAGAGGCATAACACTAACACCGGCTCCAAGATCACATAAAGCAGTTTTAACATAGTTTCTTTTAATGGAGCATGGTATAGTTGGTACTCCTGGATCTCCAAGTTTCTTAGGTATTCCACCTTTAAAAGTATAATTAGCAAGCATGGTGGAAATTTCAGCTTCCGGTATCTTTCTTTTATTTGTAATGATATCCTTCATGTATATAGCATAAGGGTTTACTTTAAGCATATCAGTTAAGCACATACGTAAGAAGATAGGCCTAATCATTTCAGCAAAGCGCTCAAAATCCTCATCATCCTTTGTCTTGGATGGCTTAGGAGGAAAGGGCATGGGTTTCTGAACCCATGGTTCTCTTTCTTTACCGTGCTTCCTAGCAACAAAGTCTCTCTTACATAATGTTGATTCTTTGATTGTGGGTTATCAAGATCAACAGCAGGTTCAATCTCTACATCATTATTATTGCTAGGTTGAGCATCAATATGAACATTATCATTAACATTATCACTAGGTTCATGTTCATCACCTGATTGTGTTTCAGCATCAGAAATAGAAATATCATTGGGATTCTCAGGTGTGTCTACAACAGGTTCACTAGAAGCATGCAAAGTCCTATCATTTTTCTTTTTCTTCTCTTTTGAAGGACTGGGTGCATCTAAATTATTTCTCTGAGAATCCTGCTCGATTCTCTTAGGGTGGCCTTCAGGATACAAAGGTTCCTGAGTCATTCTACCAGTTCTAGTAGCCACTCTAACAACAAAATCATGTTTATTATTTAATTCATCGAGCAAACCACTTTGCGCTTTAAGTACTTGTTCAGCTTGAGTGGTAACGATAGAAGCATATTTGCTAATGAGTTTAAGCTCACCTTTAACTCTAGCCATATAATCACTCAAGCATCCTATCATGAAAGCATTACTCTTTAATTCTCTACTAACATAAGCATTAAAACTTTCTTGCCTAGCCATAAAGTCATCAAATTCATCCAAACATTGGCTATGAATTTTAGTAGATGGGATTTCAACTTTATCATATCTATAGAGAGAATTTACCTTTACTACATGTGTTGGGTTATCAAGACAATGTGTTGCTTCAACAGGCGGTATATTAAGACCATGTATTTCTTCAATAGGAGGTAAATTCTTAACATCTTCAGCTTTAATACCTTTTTCTTTCATTGATTTCTTTGCCTCTTGCATATCTTTAGGACTGAGAAATAGAACACCCCTCTTCTTCGGAGTTGATTTAGGAATAGGCTCAGGAGTTGGCTCAATTGGCTTAGGAATTGGCTCAGGAAGAGTCCAATTATTTTCATTAGTTAACTTATTATTCAATAACAATTCAGCTTGGTCGACTGTTCTTTCCCTAAAAACACAACCAGCACAAATATCCAAGTGGTCCTTGGAAGCATCGGTTAGTCCATTATAAAAGATATAAAGTATTTCATTTTTCTTAAGAGGATGATCAGGCAAAGCATTAAGTAATCGGAGAAGCCTCCCCCAAGCTTGTGAGAGACTCTCTTCTTCGATTTGCACAAAATTATATATTTCCCGCAAGGCAGCTTGTTTCTTATGAGCAAGGAAATATTTAGCAGAGAAGTAATAAATCATATCCTGGGGACTACGCACACAACCAGGATCAAGAGAATTAAACCAAGTTTTAGCATCACCTTTTAATGAGAATGGAAATATCTTAAGGATATAATAATAGCGAGACTTCTCATCATTAGTAAACAGGGTGGATATATCATTCAACTTGGTAAGATGAGCCACAACAGTTTCAGATTCATTGCCATAAAAAGGACCAGATTCAACCAAAGTAATTATCTCAGGATCAACAGAGAATTCATAATCCTTATCAGTAACAAAGATAGGTAAAGTAGCAAAAGCAGGGTCATATTTCATTCTAGCATTCAGGTTTTCTGTTTAAGTTTAGCTAGTAATTTCTTAAGATCAGATCTATCATTGCAAGCAAAAAGATCTCTAGCAGTTTCTTCATCCATAACATAACCCTTAGGAACAACTGGTAATTCATACTTAGGGGGAGAACCTTCATCATCACTATCATCAATAATTTCATCTTCAATAATTTCATTCTCTCTAACCCTAGCAAGTTGTTCATCAAGAAATTCACCTAATGGCACAGTAGTATCAAGCATAGAAGTAGTTTCATCATAAGTATCATGCATAGCAGAAGTGGCATCATCAATTACATGCGACATATTAGAATTCAAAGCAGTAGCAGGTTTAGGTGTCACAAGCTTACTCGAAACGGAAGGTGAATCTAGTGCAGAGCTAGATGTCAGTTCCTTACCTCCCCTCGTAGTTGAGGGAAAAATCTTAGTTATTTCGTCTTTCAAGTTCTTCATAGTGACCAGCAGATATAAATCCCAAGTGACTCAAAGAATAGAGCTATGCTCCCCGGCAACGGCGCCAAAAAATAGTCTTGATAACCCATAAGTATAGGGGATCGCAACAATTTTCGAGGGTAGAGTATTCAACCCAAATTCATTGATTCAACACAAGGGGAGCCAAAGAATATTCTTAAGTATTAGCAGTTGAGTTGTCAATTAAACCACACTTGGATAACTTAGTATCTGCAGCAAAGTATTTAGTAGCAAAGTAGTATGATAGTAATGGTAACAGTGATAAAAGTAACGATAGCAATTTTGTAGTGATTGTAACAGTAGCAACGGAAAAGTAAATAAGCAAAGCACAATATGTGAAAAGCTCGTAGGCATTGGATCAGTGATGGATAATTATGTCGGATGCAATTCATCATGTAATAGTAATAACATAGGGTGACACAGAACTAGCTCCAGTTCATCAATATAATGTAGGCATGTATTCCGAATATAGTCATACGTGCTTATGGAAAAGAACTTGTATGCCATTTTTTGTCCTACCCTCCCATGGCAGCGGGGTCCTAGTGGAAACTAAGGGATATTAAGGCCTCCTTTTAATAGAGAACCAGACCAAAGCATTAACACATAGTGAATACATGAACTCCTCAAACTACGGTCATCACCCAGAAGTATCCCGATTATTGTCACTTCGGGGTGGTCGGATCATAACACATAATAGGTGACTATCGACTTGCAAGATAGGATCAAGATCTCACATATATTCATGAAAACATAATAGGTTCAGATCTAAAATCATGGCACTCGGGCCCTAGTGACAAGCATTAAGCATAGCAAAGTCATAGCAACATCAATCTCAGAACATAGTGGATACTAGGGATCAAACCCTCACAAAACTAACTTGATTACATGGTAAATCTCATCCAACCCATCACCGTCCAACAAGCCTACGATGGAATTACTCACGCACGGCGGTGAGAATCATGAAATTGGTGATGGAGGATGGTTGATGATGACGACGGTGACGAATTCCCCTCTCCGGAGCCCCGAACGGACTCCAGATCAGCCCTCCTGAGAGAGATTAGGGCTTGGCGGTGGCTTCGTATCGTAAAATGCGATGAAACTTTCTCTCTGATTTTTTTTCTCCGTGAAACAGAATATATAGAGTTGGAATTGAGGTCGGCGGAGCATCAAGGGGCCGACGAGACAGGGGGCATGCCCAGGAGGAGGGGACACGCCCCCACCCTCGTGGACAGGGTGTGGGGCCCCTGGCTTTGTTTCTTTCGCCAACATTTTTTATATTTTCCAAAGTTATCTCCATGGATATTCAGGTCATTCTGAGAACTTTTGTTTTCTACACAATAAACAACACCATGGCTGTTCTGCTGACAACAGCATCAGTCCGGGTTAGTTTCATTCAAATCATGCAAGTTAGAGTCCAAAACAAGGGCAAAAGTGTTTGGAAAAGTAGATACGTTGGAGACGTATCAGAGTACTACAACCTTTCTGATAAGTATATGTGAATGACATATTGTTGATCAGAAATAATGTAGAATTTTCTGGAAAGTATAAAGGAGTGTTTGAAAGGAGTTTTTCAAAGAAAGACCTCGGTGAAGCTGCTTACACATTGAGCATCAAGATCTATAGAGATAGATCAAGACGCTTGATAAGATTTTTCAATAAGTACATACCTTGATAAGATTTTGAAGTAGTTCAAAATGGAACAGTCAAAGAAGGAGTTCTTACCTGTGTTCCAAGGTGTGAAGTTGAGTAAGACTCAAAACCCGACCATGGCAGAAAATAGAAAGAGAATGAAAAGTCATTCCCTATGCCTCAGACATAGGTTCTATAAAGTAAGCTATGTTGTGTACCAGACCTATTGTATACCTTGCTCTGAGTTTGGCAAGGGAGTACAATTTTGATCTAGGAGTAGATCACTGGACAGCGGTTAAGAATATCCTTAGTGAGGACTAAGGAAATGTTTCTCTATTATGGAGGTAATAAAAGAGTTTGTCGTAAAGAGTTACATCGGTGCAAGCTTTTATACCGATCCAGATGACTCTAAGTCTCAATCTGGATACATATTGAAAGTGGGAGAAATTAGCTAGAGTAGCTCCATGCAGAGCATTGTAGACATAGAATATTTGCAAAATACATACGGCTCTGAATATGACAGACACATTGACTAAACTTCTCTCACGAGCAAAACATGATCATACCTTAGTACTCTTTGGGTGTTAATCACATAGCAATGTGAAATAGAATATTGACTCTAGTAAACCCTTCGGGTGTTGGTCACATGACGATGTGAACTATGGGTGTTAATCACATACATATGTGAATATTGGTGTTAAATCACATGATGATGTGAACTAGATTATTGACTCTAGTGCAAGTGGGAGACTGAAGGAAATATACCCTAGAGGCAATAATAAAGTTGTTATTTGTATTTCCTTATATCATGATAAATGTTTATTATTCATGCTAGAATTGTATTAACCGGAAACTTAGTACATGTGTGAATACATAGACAAACATAATGTCACTAGTATGCCTCTACTTAACTAGCTCGTTGAATCAAAGATGGTTAAGTTTCCTAGCCATAGACATGAGTTGTCATTTTATTAACGGGATCACATCATTAAAGAATGATGTGATTGACTTGATTCATCCCATTAGCTTAGCACTTGATCGTTTAGTTTGTTGCTACTGCTTTTTCAAGACTTATACATGTTCCTATGACTATGAGATTATGCAACTCCCGAATACCGGAGGAACACTTTGTGTGCTACCAAACATCACAACGTAACTGGGTGATTATAAAGGTGCTCTACAGGTGTCTCCGATGGTACTTGTAGAGTTGGCATAGATCGAGATTAGAATTTGTCACTCCGATTGTCGGAGAGGTATCTCCGGGCCCTCTCGGTAATGCACATCACTATAAGCCTTGCAAGCATTATGACTAATGAGTTAGTTGCGGTATGATGCATTACGGCACGAGTAAAGAGACTTGCCGGTAACGAGATTGAACTAGGTATTGAGATACCGACAATCGAATCTCAGGCAAGTAACATACCGATGATAAAGGGAACAATGTATGTTGTTATGCGGTTTGACCGATAAAGATCTTCATAGAATATGTAGGAGCTAATATGAGCATCCAGGTTCCACTATTGGTTGTTGACTGGAGACGTGTCTCGGTCATGTCTACATAGTTCTCGAACCTGTAGGGTCCACACGCTTAATGTTCGGTGACGATCGGTAATATGAGTTTATGTGTTTTGATGTATCGAAGGTAGTTCGGAGTCTCGGATGAGATCGAGGACATGACAAGGAGTCTCGAAATGGTCGAGACGTAAAGATCGATATATTGGACGACTATATTTGAACATCGGAAAGGTTCCGAGTGATTCAAGTATTTATCGGAGTACCGAAGAGTTACAGGAATTCGCCAGGGAGTATATGGGCCTTATTGGGCTTTAGGGGAAAGAGAGAGGGGAGGTTGCGCGCCCCCCAAGGCCTAGTCCGAATTGGACTAGTGGGAGGGGCTGCGCCCCCCCTTCCTTTTCTTCTCTTTTCCCTTTCCTTCTCTCCTACTCCTACTACATGGAAGGGGGGGAATCCTACTCCCGGTGGGAGTAGGACGCGCCATAGTTGAGGGCCGGCCCTCCCCCTCCTCCACTCCTTTATATATGGGGGAGGGGGCACCCCATGAACACACAAGTTGATCATTGATCTTTAGCCGTGTGCGGAGCCCCCCTCCACCATAATCCACCTCGGTCATATCATAGCGGTGCTTAGGCGAAGCCCTGCGTCGGTAGCTTCATCAACACCGTCATCACGCCGTCATGCTAACGGAACTCTCCTCGAAGATCTACTGGATCGTGAGTTCGTGGGACGTCACCGAGCTGAACGTGTGAAGATCGCGGTGGTGCCATAAGATTGGTACTAGGATCGGTCGATCGTGAAGACGTACGACTACATAAACCGCGTTGTCATAACGCTTCCGCTTATGGTCTACGAGGGTACGTAGACGACACTCTCCCCTCTCGTTGCTATGCATCACCATGATCTTGCTTGTGCGTAGGAATTTTTTTGAAATTACTGCGTTCCCCAACACCTCCTACGGTCGAAACAAGGGCCTGTTGATTGGGAGGGGTGTGGCGTACCGCAAAACGGAGGAAATAGACTTGAGTTGGAGCGCTACGGTCGAAATGGGGGTCCTGTTCATCGGGAGGGGTGTGGCATACCGCAAAACGGGACTCCACAGGATACTGTTCATCTCCACCGTCAACCTCCTCCAGCCTCCATGGGCTACTGTTCATCCACCGTCGACCTCCTCTAGCCTCCACCTACGACTATTCATCCATGGGCTCCTGTTCATCCAGCCTCCGCCAGGTGCTACTCCACCGGCTACTGTTCAACCAGCCCTCTCCACGGGCTACTGTTCAACCAACCCTCCACGGGCTACTGTTCATCCACCCCTCCACCATCTACTGTTCATCCAGCCCTCCACGGGGTCATCCTGTTCATCCAGACCTCCATGGGGTCCTGCTCATCCAACCCCAACCGGCTCGATCGATCGGGGTCCTGTTCATCCAGAGGCAACACCACGGGGTCCTGTTCATCCACCCCCACCGCTCACTGTTAATCCAACCCCCCCCCAGCAACTCTCACTATTCATCCAGAGGCAGCATCGATCGGCTTCAGTTAGCAACAGTAGCGAAGGACTCGCTCGATCGGGTTCAGTTAACAGCCGTCGATCGATCCCTCAGGTTCAGTAACGCATAGCCTACAGTGCCATCGCTCGGGTTCAGTAGGCGAGCGCCTTGCTCGGGTTCAGTTAGAGAAACGCCTCGCACCCACGCGCGTGCGTGTACGAGAGAAACGCGCAAACCTCCATGCATCGCTCGGCCACGACCACCCACCGTAACCGGGAACACCCTGATATTTTCCTCACCCTCGCTTCTACCAAGGTTTTTTCTGTCATGGACGACCCAAAGAATGTCATGCAGTTGTGTCTCTGGCCCGCCCAGGACGAAAATCCCATTTTCTGTCAAGATTTTTTGTCATAGAAGTAGGAGCCCACCACATCTATGATGATACCGGGTTTTGTCACAATTATCGTCATAGAAGTGTCATAAGTATGACAGAAAATAATTTCGTTTGGCCCAAAATGTCATGGATGTGTCTTTTTTGTAGTGTTGGAGAGGTCATGACTTTAGTTAATGTTAATCCCACTATTTTGGAAGAGTGTCAACTTTGCATGCGTGTGGATCATGTTGAAAATATTTTATGTGATAGATATTTTGTTGAATTTTCTTATGATCCTACATGTAATTATTATGAGAGAGGAAAATATGGTTGTAAAAATTTCATGCTACTAAATTACCTCTCTTCATGTTGAGATTGCTATCATCTCTTTGTTCTTCCATGCATATGCTAGTTTTTGCTTGCCTTGATAATTTGTTTGCTTACAAGATGCCTATGCATAGGGAGTATGTTAGACTTAGATGTGTTTTTCACATGCTACATGATGCTCTCTTCGTGTTTCAATTGCTATCTTTCATATGAGCATCATCGAAATTATCAATGCCTAGCTAGGGGAGTTAAATGATGGCGCTTGTTGGGAGGCAAACCAATTTTATTTTTGCTCCTTGCTTTTGTTCTTGTTTAGTAATAAATAATTCATCTAGCCTCTGTTTAGATGTGGTTTTATGTTTTAATTAGTGTTTGTGCCAAGTAGAACCTATAGGATCATCTTGGGTGATAGTTAATTTGATCTAGCTGAAAAACAGAAACCTTTGCGCGCACAAGAATAATTTTAATAAATCACAGGAACGTGTTTTTTAGTTGATTCTTTTTTAAGTAGATTAATAGAAAAATTTCCTAGGACTTCCTATGTTGGTAGGATTTTTAGAGTTCCAGAAGTGTTCGAAAGTTACAGATTGCTACAGACTGTTCTGTTTTTGACAGATTCTGTTTTTTCATGTGTTGTTTGCTCATTTTGATGAATCTATGGCTAGTATCCGGGGGTATGAACCATAGAGAAGTTGGAATATAGTAGGTTTAACACCAATATAAATAAAGAATAAGTTCATTATAGTACCTTAAAGTAGTGGTTTGCTTTCTTGCACTAACGGAGCTCATGAGATTTCCGGTTGAGTTTTGTGTTGTGAAATTTTCAAGTTTTGGGTAAAGATTTGATGGACTATGGAATAAGGAGTGGAAAGAGCCTAAGCTTGGGGATGCCCCGGAAGGCATCCCCTCTTTTGTCTTCGTCTATCAGTAAATTTACTTGGAGCTATATTTTTATTCGCCACATGGTATGTGTTTTGCTTGGAGCGTCTTGTATGATACGAGTCTTTGCTTTTTAGTTTACCACAATCATCCTTTCTGTACACACCTTTTGGGAGAGACACACATGAATTGAAATTTATTAGAATACTCTATGTGCTTCACTTATATCTTTTGAGCTAGATAATTTTTCTCTAGTGCTCCACTTATATCTTTTTAGAGCACTGCGGTGGTTTTATTTTGTAGAAATTATTGATCTCTCATGCTTCACTTATATTATTTTGAGAGTCTTTTAGAACAGCATGGTATTTGCTTTGGTTATCAAATTTGTCCTAGTATGATGATCATCCAAGTTGGGTATAATAAAAACTATCATATAGAGTGCATTGAACACTATGATCAATTTGATACTTGATAATTGTTTTGAGATATATAGGTGGTAATGTTTGAGTCATGCTAGTTGGGTAATTATGAAATTGAAAAATACTTGTGTTAAAGTTGGCAAGTCCTGTAGCATGCACGTATGGTGAAAGTTGTGTGACAAATTTGTAGCATGGGGTGCTCTTTTGATTGCCTTCCTTATGTGTGGAGGTCGGGATCACGTGATGGTTAACTCCTACCAACCCTTCTCCTAGGAGCATGCGTAGTAGTACTTTGCTTCAAGGGCTAATAAACTTTTTTAATAAGTATATGAGTTCTTTATGACTAATGTGAGTCCATGTATTATACGCACTCTTACCCTTCCATTATTGCTAGCCTCTACGGTACCGTGCATTGCCCTTTCTCACCTTGAGAGTTGGTGCAAACTTCGCCGGTGCATCCAAACCCCGTGATATGATACGCTCTATCCCACATAAACCTCTTTATATCTTCCTCAAAACAGCCACCATACCTACCTATTATGGCATTTGCATAGCCATTCCGAGATATATTGCAACTTTCCACCGTTCCATTTGTTATGACACGCTCCATCATTGTCATATTGCTTTTGCATGATCATGTAGTTAACATCGTATTTGTGGAAAGACCACCTTTATAATTCTTTCATACATGTCACTCTTGATTCATTGCATATCCCGGTACACCGCCGGAGGCATTCACATAGAGTCATATTTTTTTCTAAGTATTGAGTTGTAATTCTTGAGATGTAAATCAATAAAAGTGTGATGATCTTCATTATTAGAGCATTGTCCCAAGTGAGGAAATGATGATGGAGACTATGATTCCCCCACAAGTCGGGATGAGACTTCGGACTTTATGAAAAATAAAAGAGGCCAAAGAAGCCCAAATAAAAAAAGAGACCAAAGAAGCCCACCAAAAAATGAGAGAAAAAGAGAGAAGGGATAATGTTACTATCCTTTTTCCACACTTGTGCTTAAAAGTAGCACCATGATCTTCATGATAGAGAGTCTCTTATGTTGTCACTTTCATATACTAGTGGTAATTTTTCATTATAGCACTTGTCTTGTATATTCCAATGATGGGCTTCCTCAAAATGCGCTAGATCTTCATGAGCAAGCAAGTTGGATGCACACCCACTTAGTTTCTTTTGTTGAGCTTTCATACATTTATAGCTCTAGTGCATCCGTTGCATGGCAATCCCTACTCCTCATGTTGACATCAATTGATGGGCATCTCCATAGCCTGTTGATTAGCCTCGTCAATGTGAGACTTTCTCCTTTTTTGTCTTCTCCACACAACCTTCATCATCATATTCTATTCAACCCATAGTGCTATATCCATGGCTTACGCTCATGTATTGCGTGAGAGTTAAAAAAGCTAAAGCGCGTTAAAAAGTATGAACCAATTGCTTGGCTGAAACCGGGGTTGTGCATGATGGGAGTATTTTGTGTGACGAAAATGAAGCATAGCCTAACTATATGATTTTGTAGGGATAAGCTTTCTTTGGCTATGTTATTTTCATAAGCAATGATTACTTGTTAGTATGCTTGAAGTATTACTATTTTTATGTCAATATGAACTTTTATTTTCAATAATTTGGATCTGAACATTCATGCCACATTAAAGAAAATTACCTTGAGAAATATGCTAGGTAGCATTCCACATCAAAAATTCGGTTTTTATCATTTACCTACTCGAGGACGAGCAGGAATTAAGCTTGGGGATGCTTGATACGTCTACAACGTATCTATAATTTTTGATTGTCCCATGCTATTATATTACCTGTTTTGGATGTTTATGGGCTTTACTATACACTTTTATATCATTTTTGGGACAAACCTATTAACTGGAGGCCCAGCCCAAATTGTTGTTTTTTTTGCCTATTTCAGTGTTTCGCAGAAAAGGAATATCAAACGGAGTCCAAATGGAATGAAACCTTCGGGAGAGTTATTTTTGGAACAAGCACAATCCAGGAGACTTGGAGTGGACGTCAAGAAGTAAACGAGGCGGCCACGAGGGTCCAGGGCGCGCCCTAGGGGGGTGGGCATGCCCCCCACCCTCGTGGGCCCCTCGTGGCTCCCCTGACCGACTTCCTTCGCCTTTATATATCTACGTACCTCGAAAACATCCAGGAGCACCATGAAACCCTATTTCCACCGCCGCAACCTTCTGTTCCCGTGATATCCCATCTTGGAGCCTTTTCCAGCGCTCTGCCAGAGGGGGGATCGATCACGGAGGGCTTCTACATCAACACCAACGCCTCTCCAATGAGTTGTGAGTAGTTTACCACAGACCTTTGGGTCCATAGTTATTAGCTAGATGGCTTCTTCTCTCTCTTTGAATCTCAATACAATGTTCTCCTCAATTTTCTTGGAGATCTATTCGATGTAACTCTTTTTGCAGTGTGTTTGTCGAGATCCGACGAATTGTGGGTTTGTGATCAAGTTTATCTATGAGAAATATTTGAATCTCCTCTGAATTCTTTTATGTATGATTGGTTATCTTTGCAAGTCTCTTCGAATTATCAGTTTGGTTTGGCCTAATATATTGATCTTTCTTGCAATGGGAGAAGTGCTTAGCTTTGGGTTCAATCTTGCGGTGTCCTTTCCCAGTGACAGCAGGGGCAGCAAGGCATGTATTGTATTGTTGCCATTGAGGATAAAAAGATGGGGTTTATATCATATTGCTTGAGTTTATCCCTCTACATCATGTCATCTTGCTTAATGCGTTACTCTGTTCTTATGAACTTAATACTCTAGATGCATGCTGGATAGCGGTCGATGTGTGGAGTATAGTCGTAGATGCAGAATCATTTCGATCTACTTGTCACGGACGTGATGCCTATATACATGATCATGCCTAGATATTCTCATAACTATGCACTTTTCTATCAATTGCTCGACAATAATTTGTTCAGCCACCGTAATACTTATGCTATCTTGAGAGAAGCCACTAGTGAAACCTATGGCCCCCGGGTCTATTTTCCATCATATAAGTTTCCAATCTACTTTATTTTGCATTCTTTACTTTCCAATCTATATTATAAAAAACCCAAAAATATTTATCTTATCTTATTATCTCTATCAGATCTCACTTTCGCAAGTGGCCTTCAAGGGATTGACAACCCCTTTATCGCATTGGTTGTGAGGTTCTTGTTTGTTTGTGTAGGTATGAGGGACTTGGAGTGTAGCCTCCTACTGGATTGATACCTTGGTTCTCAAAACTGAGGGAAATACTTACGCTACTTTGTTGCATCACCCTTTCCTCTTCAAGGGAAAAACTAACGCATGCTCAAGAGGTAGCAATGCTCCATGTTCTTAACACAAAGTATTTATCATGCACAACCCCGATGACAAGTCGAACAATTGGTTCATACTTTTTAACGAGCTTCAGCTTTTTCAACCCCCACGCAATACATGAGCGCAAGCCATGGATATATCACTATGGGTGGAATAGAATACGGTGGTAGAGATTAACATGGAGAAGACAAAAAAGGAAGAGAGTCTCACATCGACGTGGCTAATCAACGGGCTATGGAGATGCCCATCAATTCATGTTAATGCGAGGAGTAGGGACCGCCATGCACCGGTTGCACTAAGAGCTATAACTGTATGAAAGCTCAATATGAAAACTAAGTGGGTGTGCATCCAACTTGCTTGTTCAAGACCTCTTGCGATTGAGGAAGCCCGTCATCGCAATATACAAGCAAAGTTCTATAATGCAAAATTCCCACTAGTATATGATAGTGAAAACATAGGAGACTCTCTATATGAAAAACATGGTGCTACTCTCAAACACAAGTGTGAAAAAAGATAGTAGCATGCCCCTTCTCTTTTTTTCTCAGTCTTTTTCTTTTCTTTTTTATTTTGTTTTCTTTTTTTGGGATCATTCAGCCTCTTTTTTCTTCCTTTTTTTACTTTTGTCTGGAGTCTCATCTCGACTTGCGGGAGAATCATGGTCTCAATCATACTTTCCTCACTGGGACAATGCTCTAATAATGAATATGATGACATCACACTTCTATTTACTTACAACTCGATACTAAACAAAATATGACTCTATATGAATGCCTCTAGCAGTGTACCAGGATGTGCAATGATCTAGCATGGCAAAGATATCAAAAAATGGACAAGCCATGAAAATATTGTGACGCCCGGCTAATTAAGCTATAGTAACCCTCTACTAATGACGCCATGTCACCATGATTACTATAGATAAACTCGCATTGACTCAAACCCCGTTCAAATTCAAATTTAAATTCAAGTCAAACTATAAAAGTTTTCAAATGTCAAAAAAAAATGTTTATCTTGTGGAAAATTTTCATTTGTTAATATTAGTGGTGAACGACCATCTTATAAAGTGTTTTAATGCCCTTTAATAGTTAAAACCATGCCTAAAATAACAATTTAATTGCTTTTCAAATTATAAAAATGCTATACTAATCTATTTAGCTACTAAACTAAATGTGTGAGTGGCATAATTAATAGTACTAATTTAGGGGATAGCTCTATATTTTACAAGAGCTAAAAACTAATTTAAACAATAAAAGAAAACAGAATACATGAATGAAAAATAAAAAAAGGAAGAAGGCCCCCTGGCCCAACTAGGCCAATTGACCCAG